>NW_009970717.1:5269792-5304297 GCF_000747805.2 Chaetura pelagica | reverse complement strand
GGCGGCCGCCCATTGGTCCGGCCGCGCAGGCAATTTCCCATTTGACGTCAGGAGCGCTATAAAACTCAGCAATGCTTTTAAACTCTCCTGCTGGATGAAACCTTTAAAATATTTTTCATCTTCTTGCTGTAGCTTTGAGGTCGAGGTTTGTTGTTTGTTGTTTTTTTTGTGTGTTGGTTTTTTTCCCTCTCTCTCTTTGCACCTATCGGTGTCATTTTCATTTTGGTCGCGATACCGACTTTGATTTTTTTTTGTTGTTGTTTTTTGTCTTCGCTCTTTTCCCTCCTCCCTTCCCCGATGAACCTCTCTTCTCGCTCTGCACTTTGCACGAGAAAGCCGAGAGGAAAGGCACCATGAAGTGTTAAAAATAACAAACCAAACCAAACAACAACAACAACAACAACAAATTGACTCGCAGCACCACCAGCTCACACTTCCAGCTGCAGGCTGCGAGCGAGAGAGAGCACAGAGAGAAGGGAGGGAGAGAGGAGGAAAGAAAGAAAGAAAAAAACCACCACCCTTTATGCAAAAGGCGAATAGCAAGAGCCCCTCGCTCTGATGCATCAGCGGCAGCGGAGACTCTGCAAAGGGTAACGCGGAGCAGCCGGGGCGAAGTGGAGCGGAGGCTGCGAGGGGCCGTGGCGAGAGGCAGAGGCAGGAGAGAGCGGAGCAGAGCTCGCCAAAAATCAAGCTGGCTCACCCGGTGGCAACTCAGAGCAGTCCCCTCGCTCCCGGAGCGCACCCTTTCTGGAGGACTGTCAGCAGCAAAAGGATGGCATCAGAACTGGCAATGAGCAGCTCCGACCTGCCCACCAGTCCCCTGGCCATGGAATATGTTAATGACTTCGATCTGATGAAGTTTGAAGTGAAAAAGGAGCCGGTGGAGACCGATCGCATTATCAGCCAGTGCGGCCGCTTGATCGCCGGGGGATCGCTCTCTTCCACCCCGATGAGCACGCCCTGCAGCTCGGTGCCCCCGTCCCCCAGCTTCTCGGCGCCCAGCCCCGGCTCCGGCACCGACCAGAAGACCCACCTGGAAGACTACTACTGGATGACGGGCTACCCGCAGCAGCTGAACCCCGGTGGGCAACCGGCTCCAGCCCCTCCGGCTCCCAACGCAGCTTCCTTGGGCTCCAAACCTCAGCTGGAGGAGCTGTACTGGATGTCGGGTTACCAGCATCACCTCAACCCCGAAGCTCTCAACCTGACCCCCGAGGACGCGGTGGAAGCTTTGATCGGTGCCCCTCACCATCATCATCATCACCATCAAGCTTACGAGCCTTTCCGACCTCAACCTTTCGGGGCTGAGGAGTTGCCTCCCGCTTCCCATCATCACCCCGGCGGCCACCACCATCATCACCATCATCACCATCACCACCACCTGCGCCTGGAGGACCGTTTCTCCGACGACCAGTTGGTGAGTATGTCGGTGCGGGAGCTGAACCGGCAGCTGCGGGGCGTCAGCAAGGAAGAGGTGATCAGGCTGAAGCAGAAGAGGAGGACCCTCAAAAACAGGGGCTATGCCCAGTCCTGCCGCTTCAAGAGGGTCCAGCAGCGGCACGTCCTGGAGTCGGAGAAGAACCAGCTGCTGCAGCAAGTGGAGCACCTAAAGCAGGAGATCTCCAGGCTGGTCCGGGAGAGGGACGCCTACAAGGAAAAGTACGAGAAGCTGGTCAGCAATGGCTTCAGAGAAAACGGATCCAGCAGCGACAACCCTTCCTCTCCAGAGTTTTTCATGTGAGTTCCCACAGCCTTGCCACCTTAACTAAAAAGTTCTCCGTGTGAGTTGTTGTTGGGGGCTTTGCTAGAGCGACAACCCGGCTTGCCACCTTCTAGTACTTTTTTTTTATTATTATTTTTCAAAAACAAAACAACAAAACTCAAAACAATTTTAAAACAAAGTTGCTTTTTGGGTTGGTTTTTGTTGGTTGTGTTTTGTTTTTTCTTTTTAAGGTGGGCTGGCTCCGTGTTGGCCAACCTGCAGTTCTACATGAGTTTCTTTTCTGTTTATTATTATTATTATTTTTATTTTTTGTGGGGGCTTGCTGTTGTGGTTTTGTTGTTTGTTTGGTTGGTTTGTTGTTTCCTTTTTTTTTTTTCAATTTAAAAGATCCAACTCGCCACCAACTCAGTTCTTCATACGAAGCTTGCTCTTCTTTGAAACCTGCCATCCACATTATATATATATTTTTAAGTTCATGAGGTGTTGTTTTTTTTTTCTTTTGAGCTTGCTGTGTCCAAAAAAAAAGTCAGATTTTTTTTTTTTTGCCATCCTGAGTTCTTCATATGAGATTTGAGCTTTGCAAAAAAAAGAAAAATAAAATGAAAAAAAAAAACACAAAAAGAAAAAAATACAAAAACAATGTGAAATTTTTAGACTCCAGCTTGCTGAGTTCCATCAGTTTTTAGCGTTGTTGTGCAAACCTAGAGATATGCCTAGATCAAGCTGCCAAAATCAAGCCTGCATCAACCTTCGGTGTGTTCATGTGAGTTTTGGCCTTAATCTGCCAAACGTGAGACTTTAGTCTGCCATTAGAATCCCATACTCATCTCATGCATTACGCTTGCTATTTCGTCTTAGCAACAATGAACTATAACTGTTTCGAAAGACTATGAAAAAGAGACATTATATTAATAAAAAACCCTGCATGCTGGTCATGTACGGTATAATTATTTTTTTTTTTTTTCCTTTTGCTTGGAAATGGACTTTTGGAAACTATTATGGCATGGCATTCATCCTTTTGTTTTATTGCCTCATCACTTTTTTGGGTTGAAAGCAAAAAAGTGCAACCTTTGATCTTCCTCCTCCTCTTCCTCCCCATTAAAGTTTGCATCTGCTCTAAAACTGCTTTGAGTTACTCAAAACTTCAGACTTCCTTTTAAATGCACTGAAGCGTTCCCTCAAAAAAAAAAAAACACAAACCCAACATGCCAGCATGGATTTTGATAACCTAATGTGGCAATATATATATATATATTAAAAAAAACCACAAACAAAAATAAACCAACAACGACAAAAAACCAAAAGAGAAAAAGAACTTTGAAAAGATGCTCAAAAACAAAATTCACATCCCACTTGGGGGGGGGGGGGCATTGACACCATGCTGTTGACTAAAACAGTCTAAAACTTAATTTTAAGTGATCTGCCCCATTTATTATTATTTTTTTTTCCTTTTGCATTTGGTCATTGTCAAATGTGGAATGCTCTGGGTTCCTAGTATATAATTTAATTCTAGTTTCTGTCATCTGTTAGCCCAGTTCAAATGTATGCTACAGATAAAGGAATGTTATAGATAAATTCGAAAGAGTTAGGTCTGTTTAGCTGTAGATTTTTATTTTTTTTTTTAAAGATTGATGCACTAAATTGTTTACTGTCGTGATGTAAAGGGGGGTAGAATTTGCTACGGGACTGTTTTAAAAAGTAGTTTATGCAGCATGTGCTTGCAACTTAAATATAAGTTGGGTATATGTAGTCCTTGCTATACCACTGACTGTATTTGAAAACCAAAGTATTAAAAGGGGGAGGCACCCCTGTTTATATCTATAGGGGTATTTTACATTCAAAATGTATGGGTTGTTTTGTTTTTGTTTTGTTTTGTTTAGTTTTTTTTTTTTCAAAATTGAAGTATTTGGGACTGAATTGCACTAAGATATAACCTGCAAGCATATAATACAAAAACAAACAAAAAAAAGACAAACCTGTTTAGAACGCTAATACCATTTATGCAGTTACAAAGATGGCATTACTGCACAGTTTTAAAATGATGCAGATTTTTTTACAGTTGTATTGTGGTGCAGAACTGGATTTTCTGTAACTTCAAAAATTCCACAGTTTTAAAGGCAATAATCAGTAAATTTTATTTTCAGGGACTGATATCCTGTCTTTTAAAAAAAAAAAAAAAAATGGAAAGTGAATCTTACCACAATAAATATAAAAAAATCTTGTCAGTTACTTTTTCTTTTACATATTTTGCTGTGCAAAATTGTTTTATATCTTGAGTTACTAACTAACCATGTGTGATGTTCCTATGTGCTTTTCTTTCATTTTCGACTCTATGGTTATATCAAAAGAGAGAATAATCTACAATAATAAACTGCATTTTTTTGATTCCGTACTCAGTTTCTTAGTCTGTAGTTTAAAGTTCAAGAACTCCGAGAGCAGTACTTCACTGTACTGCCTGGCGAAGGGCTGATGCTGGTACAAGAGCTGGACTCAAATCATGTACAGGAGGGGAGAAGGAGAAGGATAGCTTTGTGTAAAATGGAAAATTGTCACCTGCTAGAAATCAAGGTCTCTTTCAGGTAGATGAAAAACGTGAGCGTTCAGGTGCTGTTTCTGACTTCTCAGTATTGCCATGAGCTCAGTTTCAGTGACTCAGATCATCCCACCAGGTTTTAGGAGATCTCAAAGGGGAGGTCTGCTTAAAAACCTGATGACATGATACAGCCCTGTATTTTGATTGTTTTATGATGGAGTGAAGCGAAAGGGAAGACTTCACATCCTCTTACCATCTGATCCCAGCAAAGCATGCCCGTCTCTAGCAAGAGGTGACACCGCATCAGGCTTGGCTTGTCACAGAGCTACTTAATGCTAGATAAAAAGATTTCTTGCCATTTGGGTCCATACTGCCTCCTTTTTTTTTTTTTTCTTTGCTTTGCTTTCCCCCTCCTTCTTCTTTCATTTGCCCTGTGGTTTTCCTTTTTTGCCTTTTTTTTTTTTTTTTTTTTTCCCCCTACAGGCCTTAGAAAGCCCAGAGAGAACTGAGGAGTGCAGAGAAAAAAAAATAAAATCAAAGGACTTCCTCCAACTTTTGAGAGTTACTTGTCCTAAACAATCAATCCAAAGGTTAATGTGCTAGAAATCTTCAGGTCTCTGAGCCCCTCTTCATTGCAGTTCTCCATGTCAGAGGGCATTGCAATTTTGAAAGGCTCCTCAAATCCTCAACCCAGTTCGTTTAAAGCCACTTTCCCCAAGAGCCTCCAAGGCCGTTTGCAGAGTCCTCTCCCGCTCCTTGAATGGGATTATCTGCCCAATTTATTTGAGAAGTGGAGGTGTCTCTGAAGGATGCTCCAGCCACTCCAAACCCTGCACTTATTTTTTTCTCCCTTTATTTCCCCTATGCTTTTGGTGCAACCTCTTCCCAGCTGTTAGGTCATTCCTCCTGGGTGCTGGTGACACTGAAAGGAGAGGACCTGTTGCTGTTCCTCTGCCCGTCTGGTCCAGTCCGCAGATTGGACTCCATCCTTCCCTGTGTGCCGAGGTCAGGATGCAGCCCTGAGCCCCCCCACGGCCACCTGCACCCACGAGAGCCGTGTCGGCAGGTGCTGGGTGCTGCTGGAGGTCAACCTGCTCCCGCAGAGGTCCCTGTGGAGGGGATGGGCACCGAGCCCTGGTGATGTGGGTGACAGCAGGTGTCAGTGGCCATGGTCCCCGGTGCCGATGCTGTGCCTCGCCCCTCCCCAGCACCAGGGCTCCAGCCTGCCCTTTGGCATCTGACCTGCTGTTGCACCAGGGTTTGAGTAATGGTTCAAGCTCCAGATTCTGGTTAATTCGAGTTCCCTTTTCTGGTTAATGTGTAAGCTGTGGGTAAACTGGTTGCTATTGGCCGCACAGAGAATTATCTCCTCTCGTAAAGACAGGGCTGATTTTTATTTCTTTTCCCACCTTCCCTTCCCTGGCTGAGCCTTTTACTGATGCCCAGGTATTTTCACAGGGGGTCACTTCGAGGCTTCACTTTTGCCCTTGCTGAGAGCTCATGAAGGAGAGCCCTAAGGAAGGGAGGGGACAAGGCCTCTCCTCAGCAAAGCCCCCACCAAAGCAGTGTTGTAGCCCCCAAGGGAGAGCAGAGCCCTGAGCCCCAGGAGCGGTACCTGCTGCTGGTCCAGCCTCATCCCCATGCCCCTCAGCTGCCCCAGATTTCCTTGCAGGCGAAGTTAGGAGCAGGCAGTAGGATTTAAAAAGTACTATGAATTGACTGAGTAGTGCAAAGCAGAGGGAACGCTCCTGCCTTCCTGAAGTATCTTCTTTCTCATAGGAAAAAAAGAAAAAAAAAAAAAAATCACCCTGTTTGCACAGCGATAAGAGAAATCCTTCCCAGAAATAGACTGAGTGCAAAAAGGAAGATTCCCTTCACACACCCAACCTGAGAGGGGAGAAAAACACTCTCTCCCAGTTTGGCATCATTATTACACATTGTAATCTTGCTTTGCAAATAAAAATAATGCAGCCTTCTTTAGGCTGCACTCAAACTTCAGTCTGAAACACACCAACTGCCCACCTGAAGGAGTAAAAAAATAGATGCAAATTTTAATGTTCTCTACAGGAAAGTGAGTGTTGGGGTTCTCTGTATGAATCATTGCAGGGGAGCGCCCACCTTTGCCGCAGGACTGCTTGCTGAGGACTAATTGGAACTGCTCTGCTCTGAATAACCTACATTCATTAATCACCCCTCGCTTGACTCTGGCCTCGATCCTGCTCCCATTGGGCTTGGAGGTACAATCCCCAGGGATTTCAAAGGCGAGCAGGATCCTGCAGAATCCTGCCGTTCTCCCACAGGTACCTCTCTGGCTAAAGCAGGGGGAACGCTGCCTGAGCTGGGCAATCACACATTGAAAGGCATGTGTGGTCGTCGTCTCCCCATCACTAACAACATCCAATTTCTCCCACAGTCTTAAAGTGCTTCCCCATTTATTAACTACATTACACAAAACTTTCATATGACTGGTACCAGGAGTTACATGCACGGACAGCAGCCCTTTGCTGGCTGGGAAATGCTGTGCACTGTGGCTTGGCCCCCTCGTCCCTCCCAGTCCCACCTAACCCTTAAGCCTTTTTTATTTCCCCCCCACTAAAATGAAACATAACCCTCTGCCCGACCACTGGGCTTCTGTTGAGCAGAGTTCAGGAGTATTTTTGTGTTTGTGCTGCAGTGTTTTCCCTGCCTACAAAATCATCCTGAACCACATCCTAAAAAGACAGAGGGGAGAAGGGAGGGAAATAGCCTGGTCACACCAGTGTATGTTTATTTCTTGAACACTTTCTCGCCACCACTGGGCAAGTGCTGTGTGAGAAGTGCCCATTTGCAAACAGAGTGGTGAGAGCTTCTATTTATTAGAAAGTCATCTTCACCCTTGTAAAACAAAAATGCCTGTGCTGATTCAAAATGCCACTTGAAAAGTCCCCCCACGCAAAACATGGCAGCAAATTTTTAGTTTAAAAAATGAACTTTCCCAGCTCTTTTTTTCCTTTCCCTTCCGAAAGCTTCTGCGCAGCTGTTTCCTCCTCCTCCCTCTGCGTAGTGTGTAGGAAGTTCTTGATCTAGAATCATTCATAATTTTAATACCAATTTCTATTTGACATAATATACTAATATCAGATAGAGACTGTAGCTGCTTCCTGGATTTAGGGAGGAAATGATGCATATATCAGAATTATGTGCTCAGATGCCAGAACTACATTGGTGTCGTTTCAGCATGTGCTGCATTGAAAGGAAATCCTCTATATTTATTACTCTGATCATGAGAGGAGCTAAATGGACCCACTGTTTCTGACACCTGTTCAGATGGCTGAATTTTAAATTTCATGCAGGAAAAAGAAAAAATAATCCTACATACTTCAATGTTAGGAATTAAGATTTTTTAATTCAACTTTCATCCCTCCCTCTTTCCAAATTGCTGCATTTTGAGTGGCTGCCATGAGGCTTGGGAATTCCAGGGGTAGCTATGGAGAGTGGGATAGATTTTGTTTGCTCAGCTGGGACAAAAACCAATCCCGATCGTACACACATACACACACTTGAGCTGTCTGTAGTAAAATGCTTCAGATACCTGTTTTAAGTGCAGGTCTCAGTATGAATAACACAAGATAGCACATCCCAGGACGTGGCGGCGGTGAGCAGCTGTCGAAAGAATCCAGGAGGGAGCTGAGCACTCAAACACTTCACACTTTTAAGGCTCCTCTAATGAATTTTTTGGGCAAAGCAGATACGAATCAATAGACTAAAATACTGTACACTCTGATGCATCTAATCCTTGGCTGCCTGAAATTGTGGGGGAGGAGCGAGAATAACATTTGTCACTCTCTGAGTGCTGAGTGCATTCAGATTTGTGAGCTCTAAGCCAACACGATGCAAAAATAGTCCAGGATGTGACTTAACTTTTCAAGTGAAAAGCAAAAGGCCAGGGATCGGCGAGGCTGTAGCCGCGTGTAACGGCAGATCGGCAGCTCCAGCCCAGCTATCTACCACTGTATCAGGTTGACCTGGCACAGTGTGATAACGTCTCGGTGCCCCCGATGCAAGCTGTCCGTATCTTATCGCTCTGTGAAATGATCTTTTGCTTTTGCTGTTGCTGTATCCACTTTTTTTCTTCCCCCAAGTCTAGCTTTTAAACCGGAGCCACCTCCAACGCAGCAGCGAAGTGTCCAGACCTGTAGTTGTGGTGCAGTGAGTTACAGGGATGGAGATTGCCCTGCCCGTCTCCTTGCTTGATCTGAAGCCCTGTGGACTTTATGACATAATTTTATGTACTGTATTTTAAAAATTATTTTTAAATGTATCTCTATGAGATGCCTTGCATGCAGGGAATGAAGGCCAAAGCAGAAGTTTGCTAGAAGTGGTGTTTCTGCACCACACAATAAAAAAAAAAAAGACCCAGCAAACAACGAATTGAGCAGTGTCCTCGAGTTTCCAGCGGGGGTAGGGAATGGAGTGTCCCTGATTGTTGCTCTCAATTGTTAATTCATAAAGAAGCACAGTCCTGAAAAATGTTCTCAGCAGCTTGTCCCCCCTTAACGCAGAAATGTCAGTGACTGCGTCCGGAGGCGTTAAGCTCAACACCCTATTTCAGGGTGAGCTCTAGCATCTCCCTGCCCCTCACCCCTTGGTTTTCCACGTCAAACTCGAGTGTCCCCGAGGGCTGTGGGGTGTCCGGCACCACGGACACACACACGTTTTCCTCCTCATTTCCTCCCCAGCACCTGCCTCAGCCGGGGGAGAGCGGCACGTTTTGGGATAATCCTGCCACGGATTTTTTAATCCCCTGGTTCGACCTGCCTGAAAATAACCCGGCCCGGGGACGGGGTGTAAACTCCCATTTTCCCCTGACGA
Source organism: Chaetura pelagica (assembly GCF_000747805.2). Classification (NCBI taxonomy): domain Eukaryota; kingdom Metazoa; phylum Chordata; class Aves; order Apodiformes; family Apodidae; genus Chaetura; species Chaetura pelagica. Next base: position 5,295,190 of record NW_009970717.1, on the reverse strand, counting down.
GCTCCATCGGCACTTGCGCTGCCCGGCCCGCAGCTCATCCCCCACCCGCGGCCGGGCGGGGGGCACAGGCTCGGCCCGGGCTGGAGGGCACTGCTCGCACACACACACGCGTGGGCGGCCCCCCCAGCCCCGCTGTCCCACCGGGTGCCGAGGGGGGCACAGGGAGCCGGCGGGGAGCGGGAGGGACGGGGAAGGGTGAGGGCAGCGACCTTTGTTTGTTTGCTCGTTTGTTTTTGTTTGTTTCTAAATTCAATTCCTGGAACAAAAGGGGAATCTGAGCTTAACTCAAGGATGGGTCGGTGCATCCCGAGCTCAGCCCGGTGTGTGCCCGGGCGGCTGCCGCCGGCTGACCTAGGTACGTGCTCCCCGGGCTTGGCCGCAGCCTTTTCTCTTTTACCCGTTGTCTTCTTTCCTCTTTTTCTTCTCTTTTCCTCTTTTTATTCCTCTTTCTTCCTTTCTCTTTTCTTGCTATGAATTTTTTTCCCCCTTAATTTTCTTTTTCCTTCCTTTTTTCTTTTCACCTGTGCTGACACGGGGAGGTGCCTCTTCAACCCCCCTGCTATCAAAGGGAGCTTGTAGGATGATATTTTGGATCGGGCCCTGAGATCTCTGCAGGGAGGAAGAGGGGGGAGGCAGGATTTACGTTTCCTGGCTTTTAAAGAATCTGAAGGACAGAGAAGAACGGCACTTTCTGAGGCCGTTTCCCAAGTCTACGTGGATGTATCTCAGAGTGTGTGTGTGATTACACTTAAAGCCCTTTTCTGTGAGCAAGTGGGCTGATTCACTTTCCTGCAGCCTGGACCCTGCTTCTCCAATTTTGAAACAAAAGTTGCCAAGGCCTGGACAGTGGGCTGTCGTGGTGCTGGAGGGGATGGGGACAGAATCAGGTTTATTTCTCTCCTGAAGCTGTGTTGGTCTCTGCAAACAGTCTCGGCTCCCTCAAACACTCCGAGCTGTTGCAATGGAATGTTTGTGACAATGAAAATGATCCTGAAAGTGAACCAAACAAGACCTAGGGTGTGCTTTTTTTTTTTCCCCTCCCCCTAGCTTAACTGCTTCCAAATTCCTAATGAAAACATTTTAATATGTAGGAAGAGCTGCTGGAGCCTGCAATGCAATTCAGTGTTTTGTCGTGTGGGATGAAGAGATTTTCCTTTCCATAGGGTTTCCTTCTGCAAAGTCATTGTAGAGCAGAGAATATTGTAAGATTAAATCTGGTTAAAGTACTATATTCATGTCACACCAGATACAGTCTCCAGACTGTGCACAGTCTTTCAGCTTCCTTTATTGTGAAATCCTTTTAAAATAGCACAGTACAGAGTAGAAAATTTATTGAAGTATAACTCTCTTGCACCAACTCTGTCATAAAATGAAGCAAAGTGATCAGATATTGTAAATTAATAGATCTGCTCAGTGTCTCTGGCTGCCTTCATGCTGTCTAACTTCCTTTGACTCTTCCCTTATTAATAAGCTGATAGTCAAATTAAGCTGCTAAATGAATCAATGCACCTTGCTGGTGAAGGCGGGTTGTTGCCATCCTGTTTCAGGTCTCCTGTGATGTGGCTGAACGGTTGTGGTTTCAGAGCAGAGATGGCCACAGCAAAGGCTGAGACTGCTGCAAGCAGGCTGACCACATCACTTTTGCTGGATGCTCGTCAGGTGTGAGGCTTGAGTACCTATTCCTCTCAGCCCCGTGCATTAATAACAGGATGGACTCACAGACTGGCATGAAAGCAGAGGTCATCTTGAGGAAAATGACACCAAAGGTCTACAGGAGTCATTTGCTTTAAGAGATCTCAGGCTGTGTGCCAAGTACTGCATTTAAGGTAGCACTATCCTCTTTCTCAAAAGAAAACAAACAAACACACACACGCAAAAAAAAAAACCCCAAAACCCCCCAAAAACAAGAAGAAAAAAGAAAAAAAAAGAGGGAAAAAAGAAGGAAAAAGAAGCCAAGCCAGGTGGGGACCATTTCAGTGTGCCTCCCCCACCTCTGGGTGGGATGTGGGAAAGGGATCGTTCAGCTGGCAGCCAAACATGCAGCAGACTTTTTGTTTTCAAAGGTGCAGAGCTGATCTGGAATCAAAATGCTGGAAAAGCCCCTAGAGTTTGTCTTGCTTTTTCTTTTTCTTTTTCTTTTTCTTTTTTTTTCTTTCCTTATTCAAACCGATCAGACTTGTGGTTCATCCTTGCTCTGATTATGCTGTACGGTCACAATAAATGGATGGCACTGAAGCCTTCCTGCAGGCAGTTTATAGAAATACATGTGTATGCCTGTGTATGCACACACAGGGAGAGAAAGTAAACTATAAGGGACACAAAAAAATATCCATATTTAAGAAATGTGGATTGACTCACTGACTTACTTATTGTACAAAGATTCACTCTGTGTTGATTTTTTTTTTTTTTTAATTAGATTTTAAATATGTGTTGACAGGATGAATTTGTATAGTGTGAGTAACCGCAGGGAGAAATGACAGCTCTGCTTTTGTTATTAAACTACTGTCTGGAAAATAATGGAGTGTGTACAGAAATTGATTATTATTTTGCCAATTACGTTAGTGCAGCTAATAACAATCATTAAGAAAGAAATACAGAAAGCTACATGCTTTCAGGTCTTAGAAGCTGATATTCATTGGTGAGGCAAAAGATACGTGTTTTTAAGGTAATTTGTCAGTAAGAGTCTCCTGTTATTAATGTGAAGTAAAGACTAGATGTGTGAGCTAGGAATGTTTCACTTCCAACTGTGTTAAGTTCTTCACTCGCTCAGTCTATAAACAGAACAAGGGATTTGCTGAATTTAATTTAGGATTTGAATAGAAGAAGTCCTATTCTGTACCATAGTGACAGGACAGACATGTTTTACAGTGTTAAAAAATTCCTTTTAATAATGATTTATTTTAATATATTTACTAAATTAGGTACCCGAGAGAATCATCTACAACGGTGATGTGAAAATCCCTGTTACCTGAGGTCATAAAAAAAAAAAAAAAAGGTACGTTTTCATTTTCATTAGCAATTTGACATATTTCAGCAGGGGTGGTAATTTCACTGCTTTGTTTTCTGCTGCTGAGACGGTGCTTTTTGGTCCAACCCTGGGGAGCCGGTGACGGTCTGTGGTGCAGTTTCCTTGGCTTTTGGATGAAGATGACTTTCAGGTGCCTACAAGAACCATTTGCAATGATGGGGCTTTGTAATTTTGTCAGCTAGGCAGCTCTCCCGTGTCCCACAACTCATATATAATCCTTTGCAAATGTTTTCTTTCTTTTTCTTCAAACGCTAGCAATCAGACATCAGCTACAGGGATTAAGGATGGGTCTTCTGAAGATGTCACTCAGATCTTGATGAAACTCATGAGTCTGTGTTAGATGACTTCTGTACTTAAAAATTACAATAGAGTTTAATTCTCAGCACTGCTTTCCTCTGAAAATTCATGTTCATACAGTCTGCCAACACTGACTGAAAAATACGCCACTAATGAAAATAGAGGAATTAAAGTCTCAGTCCCTTTCCCTGCTAGATTCAAACTGGCACTTTATTTTTTCCATGGAATCTGATTTTTATTGACCTCTACTATAAAAAATACTAAGTGGCTTAAATGAGCACTAAGGTTGCAATGACAGAGATTTCTGTGTGAATGTTGTTACGAAGCCTCCTATTTTATTTAAGAACACAGGCTGCCTTAAAGCCTTCCACACTTTCATCAACAGTCACGTGCTGTCATAAAACAGTTGCATTTAAGTAGCTTGTGGAATTAAGCTTGGTTTATTATTTATTACTTATTTTTAATTACGATTTAAAATTTGAGTGAGGGTAGGGAAGTTGTAATTAGTGCTCTAGACTATACATTAAATAGCAGCAAGAGGAGTTTTTGTTGGTGTATAGGTTTCATAAGGAGCACCAGAAGAGGTTCATTTTGAGCTTGGTGTTCCTCTTGCTACCCTGAGAAACAACTGGAGTCAGTTTTGACTGCAGTGCTTTTTATTTCCCGGTGTTTCACCGCTGTGAATGAGGGGCTAACCACACCATTTTTATTTTTCTGTGAGGGCTTAAAGCACGATGTGAAGGTTAAGCTGAAGTAAATAGATGATTAAGCTGAAGTAAATACATGAAATATGTATTTTCATTGCAAAGGTGTGTCCTGCTTTCTGTGAGACAGCGCCATGGGCTGGTGGAGGACAGGCCTGAGTAGGCCTCAGGCAGCTGGGAGCTCCAGGCAGGGCAACTGCTGGCCTGGCCCCCACCTCAGCTCGTTAGAAAGGGGTAATTGTGAGCAAGAGGATGCTTGTTAGAAAGGAGGTGCTCATTATAAAGGGGAGCTGTGCTGATGGGGAGAGTTCCCTTTCCTGTGGCTCCTTCATCTTGGCCTGCTGTTCCCTCTGCTACTCCTGAGGACTAGGCTGTGAGTATAACCTTATATACTTTATGTTGGTGTTTGTGTTAGTTCTGTTATTTCATTAAATCCTTCTATATTTCAACCCATGGGGCTTCTCTGCTCTTCCTGGTTCTGCCTCTCAGCTAGGGAGAGATCAGTGGGTGGGAGCAAACTGCTTCAGTTTAGCTGCAGCCCTGGGCTGGATGGAGCCCCATTGTAAGGCTTCTAATTTCAATAATATCATAGGAGAGCTTACGTGATTCCTGTAATTTACATATGTAACTATTAGATTTGTGTAAATAAGTGATATGGATTCCTGTTATCCATACAGTAAAAAGGCAGGTGCATTTTCCTTGATGTACATTTGTGATCTCAGGTCTTGCTTAGCTTGTTTCTCTCAGGGATAATTCCTGGTGCCTTCTTTCCAATATTTTGTGGTTATGCGTTCGCATATTACAGAGGAAGAAACACAGCAGCAAAATCTGTTACTTTTAAGCAAATAGCTTTTGGGTCTCAGAGGAGTTAATGAACTTTTATGGCAAGGTTCAGACAGTTCTGACCCCTATGGTAATATTTCATCTAAGGTTACTGTTGGGAGAGAAATCAAATTTCAGCTGTGAATGTGATTGACAGGTGAAAGCAAGAGAGAGAAAGACATCTGGTCAGATGGGGAATTTGGGAAGGAGAAGGACAATTCAGGGAAGTGTCTCTGTGATATTAGGAATAATAAGCTTAGATATGAGACCTCCAGTACTCCACACTCTCTGGAGACACACTTACTTACTATTCATACAGGGGGTTTTGTTGGGGGAATTTCAGACTACATTTATAGCCGTGGACAGTAGTCTCTGTGGTCTAGCTAATGAACTTGACTCCTTTGAAGGAATTACGTTATTTCTGGAGTACTTTTAGTGTTTCAAGGCAATCCATTTTATGAGTGGGACTGGAATATTTGGTGGTTGCTGGTTAGGAGGTTCTCACCGTAATGTCTCTTGCGGGCCCGTGATGGCAGGGTTGGTGGAGGTCAGTTGGTGGTGTTGGTGGATTGCTGGGAGTTTGCAGAGTAAGCGCTGCAGAACAAAATTTGTGTTTAAGATATATGCTGTCATATTGATGAAAAAGATAGCTGGTATCCCATAAAATACCACCAAGGGTACATTGTGGTATTTTACAAGGCCACTGTTACTTTGCAAGCGCTGTGCCTTGGCCTAGTCCCTCTCCTAGCAGCTCCAGCAAATGTCCCTCACAATACGTACATAACCAGTGGCGTTTGTTATCCTGCTTCAGGGTATTTTTATATATGTTTTTTGGTGTAAAGAGCTTTTCTATCCTCTAAGATCATGGAACCAACAGGAGCAAAATATCCCTCTAACAATTTTATAATTGGCTTGATGATTTTGGAAAGCAGAATTTGGTTCTGACACACACAAAAAAAATGAAGCTAGGCTTTCTCTTAAAAAATTAAGTGTGAGGGGAAAATCGATTAACCAACCTGGTGATTTTGATCACTGTTTGTAACACTTAATGGTTCAGTTTTTAAAGAAGCTCTGAAGGACTTTTGCAGAGCTCCAAAGGCAGGACACAGCAGTGGTGGAACCTGTGACCTATAAACTGTATCCTACCTATTTCTTGTGTAAAAGAAAAGGTCTTGGATGGGCTTCTGGCTCTACTGCAGTCTTTGGTAAAATCCCTATGCAATTCTTGGTGCCAACACTTCCACACAATGGGAAAGTCTACAAGGGAGGTTGGACTAATAAAAAGAAAGAGCTGAACTCATACCACCGTAGCTGTGCTGTGAATTCCCTGGATGGATGCCCTTACTCAGGACTAAGGGTGGATTCCTCCCCCGCCCACTATAGTTTAAGCTGCTTTAAAAATAAATTAATCAGGAAAATCCACTCTTGCTCTAGAATAGGAGTGTCCACCCGGGAAATGGATACTACTGCAGTATAGTTTACCACCTAATTTTCCAATATGGATGAGCCCTAAAACTAAGGGGAGAATAAGGAGCAGTAAAGAACAGAAATATATTTTCTGTTCCTTTTCCAGTTTACCTCTAAGACCTTTCACACAGGGGAAATCATGGCACTCTTTAAGTATACATTTACTTACTTTTCACTGCTATTCCTGCATTCGCACATGCATTTTTAAAAGAGATTTGTGTTTTGTGCAAGACCTTTTGCATCCTCATACTGTTTGTGTGTATTTTTGATGTGCAATCAAGTCAGAGTGTTGTTCAAGACATCATTTGTCTTTTTATGGCAATGGCCTGTGATGTCAAACTGTCTGACTTCACTGTAAACTAGACCTTATAGCCTAAGTTTTATTTTCAGACCATACATCTGATACAATTGAAATTTAAAGCTGAGAACTGTAAAAATAATCACATTTCTTTGCATCTGAGCAAGTTATTTTTAACTTTCTGTTGTTGAATTAGCACTCCCTGTAAAATGTCTTTATTTTCCAAAGTTGATACCAAGATAACTTCCATGAAATATTATTGGCAAATTTCCCACTGCAGTCAATGAGAGCCTTGTATGTATTTTTCAAGCTGATGTGCTATATTAAGTCTGAATGCGAATCTTTTATTTCAAATGGGATGCAATATGTTGTTCTTGATTTAAAAAATTATGTAAAATTGATAGTAACCATTGATAAATTGATAGTATCCCGTTCTTCCTTTCCTCTCCTCTTCCCAAACATGTGCAATTTACAGGTTATGTTACTTAGGTAAAAAAAAAAAAAAAGCTCTTTAATATTTTTTTAAAAAGCACAACTGCACTATGTCTCAAACTCCTTTCTAGATCATTCCTATGAATTTGAAGTATGAAAACATCTTGAGCCTTTATGAGCGAAGAGAAAGTACATTCTATATGTGATGGCTTTTACTCCCCCCAAATTCCTAGCAAAGTTGATTTAGTAGTTTTCCCTGTGTTCAGAATAAGTTCTAAAATATTTTTCAGTGATATGTCTCTTGTTGTTTAGTTCCAACAGAGGATTTTAAGGTAAGTGCTAAAAAAAAATAAATTGAAATATTTTTAACCTCATATCTGGGTTTTTAAATTTGTGCCGCTTACCAAATGATTCACACTGTACCAAAATACAGGAGATTGGTGAGACAGAAAAGTACTGATTTAACATCTCACATATAGAATTACTTCTCAGGCTTCTACATATAGTCTCGATGTTTAGAGAGTGAAGAAACTGGGAGTTGGGAGTTACAGTCTGACTCATTTGTGAGACTTTGACCCAGTTATTTGATTCTAGATTCAGCAAAATACTTTAAACTTGTTATCTTAGGTTTCTTCTAAAGGTCTGTTACCGTTGATCTCTTTATATCTCAGTTTACACAGTTATAAACCTAGATAATTAATTCTTACCTTCTAGGCTTTTGTGGGAGTTAAAAAATAGCTGTAATGTTCCTTGAAGCCCTTTAATGAAAGCTGATGCATTGAAGTAGTTGTCATTCACCTTAGTTCCTACCCTGGGATGAGAAATACTGGTGCTGCCCAAGTTCCCTGCACCTTTTCTGCAGGGGTGAGAATTCAGTCTCCCAAGTGCACCAGGCCAGGAGTGCAAAGATCTGAGTTACATGTAGTGAAGCTTTACCCTGATTTTGAATGAGTCAAAATGTAAGCAAAATCATGGCTCAGTTATGTGCCCCTTGCTTCCTCCCTCCCAACATAAGGTATCCTTAATACCTATATGTACAGACAGGTATATGGAATAATTCTAGTGCACCTGCAAGATATACAGAGGTCACACTGTCCTTGTAATTCCTCCCCTTCCTGCCATTACATTTATTTCCCAAGGTTCAAGCTATTATCATTCAGCAGTTGTGCAGCTTTTCTTTTCTGCTATTCCAAATTATTATTGTTTCCCTCCTACCTTCTACCCCTCCCGATCCGTAATGGAGTTGTCAGCTGTAAATTTGCTAACCATAAAGATTTTTGCTTGAAATGTTTTGAAAATGCCATGGGGAAAAAAAATAATAAATAAATAGAAAAGCCAATGAACAACACGCTGTGCCATGCTCCTGCATTGCACTTCTACGGGAAAGATAATAAAGATATTAGCACTCATATAATTTCAGATAGGAAATGAAACCAGACATGAAAGAAACACTAGCTCCAGCTGTTGAGTGGGAATCAAACTAGCTATGGGAATTACAGGTACTGTCACCGGAGACAGCCCGACTTCTGAGAAATGACCTCAGGTGTAGGAGCTTGCTGTGGCCCCTTGCAGATATTAACACCTAATTAACAATCTGCAAGAGCATCCTACATCTTAATCACCAGTGAGGTGAGAATGACAATCACAAGGAGGAGAAGGGAAATGGTAATTTTTCCTCTGCACGCATCATCTAATAACCATGGTTATTCAGATGCAGCTAAATGCGATTTCCTTTTAGTCGTTTCTGTCTATTGGAAGGCACAGTAAGTTCATTTGCTAGCAGGTAGGCAGCGGAGGTGAGAATTGAATTGATCTGAGATACTCTGAAAGATTGACCCCGAGGTCATTTCTGGTTTAAATTAGGAAGTAAGGCTGAGTTTATGTCCTCCCTTTCTTCTCTCCCTTCTCCCTACTCCCCCTCTTTTTTGTGTTTCAAGGCATGTTAGTCTATATTGGGTAATTATTTAAACATACTCTGATGGTGGGGAACCTTGTTGCCTCAAAGTTAATCAAAATAAAGAGAGCTTTTGTTAGCAGTGATAGGTAATTAAATAGCTGGCTTCGTGTTGTGCAGAGGCATTGTGCTGGGTTATTGACATCCCAGAGCTGGGCTCCTCAGCCCTCCTGCCTGCAGAGCAGCCTGCCAAAGTCACCAAGATTAAGGCCCAGGCTAAATGAAGGAGAGAGGGTGTGAAGCCCTGTAAATGATTAAGGAGGCCAGGCCATAAAGGAGAGGAGTATCCAGAGTCTCCCAGAGGAAGAGCTGTTTCCAGCTTCCAGGGGAGGGGTGCAGGTTTTAAAGAGGATAAAGTCACATGTGGCCCTTCTCCTTCGTGCCTGTGATTTTTCTGGCTGTGGTTTTAGACAGGAACAGCTGTAGGTGTAGATGGGAACAACCCAATTTCAACTCCAGTGTAGCTAGGGCCAAATTCTGCTCCTGTTTACCTGGGGTAAATGGTTGGAAGCACGGGGGAGCTGATGGAGAGGCTCTGGCCTTTTAGTGGATGCTTTATGTGCACTTTCAAACAGCTTTATGACAGAGTTAAAATGAGAGGCAGGCAGAGACTGAGGAATCCATACCTATGTACATATTGTAGACCTAATTCTGCATTGGCTCTACCTGCAGCACTCCCTTGCCATGTTCAGTATGAATCTATTTCCATATCACTTGGATCCAAATTATATTCTAATAAGGAGAGAATGGCAAACTGAAGACAGCATTCTGTAAACCACTTGGCTTCTGTGGAAACTCCCATAATTTTCTTTCCAAATGACAAATGATAATCTCTGTTTTCTGTTAATACTCACTTCTTCAACTCCTTTAGCTTTGTTGTTGCATGTTGGCCTTGCACTAAAAAATATAACTTGACATCTTGTGTCTTCTCAGCTAAAAAGGTATCAATTCCTGGACTTAATGTCAGCTGTACCCAGATCAAAGGCAAGAAACATAAAAGTTGACATATATTATTTATTTCATGGTTTACATCAATGATGTTTCTCTCTACCCTTTTTTGTTGTTATTGCTGATGTTTTGCCCATAATATTGTGCTCGCTTCTCAAAAGTGTTTGTCCCCTACAGACAAATATTCATATTAATGTAATCCATCAGCAGTTAACAAATGCCAGCTCACTTTGGCATTTCCCGCACACCCAAAACTCCCATTGTTTTTGTAGGACTCTTCGGGTGTGAGAAGAATGCAGGATCAGGCCCTCGGGTGGGAATTTTGGAGCTGGAGACCTTCTCCCCCAGCCCCAGAAATGCACAGGGTCGGCTGGAGCAGCAGCCTGGGGCGCTGGCACAGGGAGTGGGAGATGCTGCATTCTCTCCCTGCATTGTGAGCTGCTGCAGAGGCGAGACGAATGCCAGGCTTTGAGGGGAGCAAAAGCTCAAAAAAGACTTGTTTTCTTTTTTTTTTTTTTTTTTTTTCTTCTCTTATTGTGGGTTACATTTCCCCATCTTTCTTGCCTGCCTTCAGAGTCCTGAGTGAGCAATACATGGTCTGGCTCAATTGTGGTAAGAAAATAATCTGAGATCAGTCAGAAATGCTGCTTCAACCTGTCCATCCCTCTGACCACACAGTTTAGTGAAAAACTTTCCTTTTTTTCCCCTCTTTTTCAGCAACTGTGGCAGGTTTAACTTCCTGAGTTACCGAATCAGATAAAATGCTGAGTCTGATTTTGCTCCCTACCCTCACACGAGCTATTTATTTTATTTTTTTTTGCAATGAAAATAATAATGCTTGAGAAAGATCCTTGGTGTTTTTTTTTTTTTTAGTGTGGTTTTATTTAAAGCTTGCTGACAATTGTCAAATGCTCATTCTAGTAAAGAAGTGCTCGGAGGGTTTAGCCCTGCTGTACAGCCGGCAGTGGTAATTTGCAGCTCTCCTAGAGCTGCGCTGTTCAGCGGATGTGTGTCGCCTTGCTATTCCTTTAAATTTTAATTGGGATCAGGCAATCGAGTGTCTCCAAATTTTTTTGCCTCTTCAGGCAGCAATAAAGCCACTTATAATTTATAATCAAAGTTTGGTATCGTTAAACTAAACTGTAAAACAGACTTCATGGTTTCAGTTGTAAAATAAATATACGATAAATATTGCAATGGGGCTTGAGTAGCACAGCTGAGAACAGCACAGTGAATGCTGTGAATGCAGTGAATGCTCAAACACACACACTATTTTTGGTGTATATATACATTTAGTTCCAGAGGTAAGAAAGATCTAAATAATAGATGACTGGGCTGTATTCTTTCATGGTAAAATTGAAGATAAGATAGATTTATAGCCCAAGTAGTTCTTTTAAACGCAAAATGAAGTGTTAATTTATAAAAGTCACTTATGCATCAACATGATTTTTATGTATTTATTTATATTTTTCTGTAATATGGAGCAAAGTAGTATTCAGTCTGGGTTTTTCTGTCTGTTGGCTGTAGCGTTCCTTTGCTTAGATTTTTTTCTAACAAGGCAGCTCATTTAGAAAGAAATGTTTATGTGAAGTGCTTGTCAGTTGGCATTTTTACTGGTGTGCTAACCCAAAGGTAAAATATAAAGGCACGTCTTTTCCTTCCTGGCTTGTTGCTACTAGAAGGGTTCCTCCCTTGTTAGCTTGATAAATAATTTTACTAGCGGGAATCTGCTGAATTTTTATGCTTGCTGTCTATTTTCTGCTTGCTGCAAATAAATTCCAGCACTCAGAGGGCACTAAAACTCCAAACACATGGTATTTTCCTATTTTGTTGCTGGTTGCCTAAAATATTTATTTCATCTTGTGTTTCTAATTAAATCTTTTTAAGAAAAGGGAAGAAACCCCTCAAGTTCTGCAATTTCCAAATGAAGGTTTTAGTCCAGATTGTACATGATAGAAAGTCTTGAGTTTAAATAACGTGTTATCACAGGTAAACTAAATGGGATCTAATGGTTTTCAGATTAAGTGCAAGGATTACTTATTGGCTTATCATCCATTTAAGCATTTCTTACAATTTATTATATACTTTTAGTTTCCTCAGTTTTCAATCAAGAAAGCTAATTTAATTTTCAAAACCTATTTTGGTGACAGAATGCACCCTAAAGGTTTAGATTCTGGGTTGCCATGGCATGCATGGCAGGAAAAAGTTTGCAAGAAATTAAACTGAGGAGACATTGGTTCACTTTTTTCACTTCTATATTTATCTTAAATGGATTTTCTTGTAGTTACTGAAGCTTTATGCATTTTAAAACTGGATTTAATCCAAGCAAGCAAGAATCAACCCCAAAAACCTCTTCTTTCCCCTCCCATCCCCAGCAAACTCTGCACGTGGGAGCTGCATTGCCGCTGTCTCCTATCTGGAGGCTGATTTCTCCTTGGTAGCTTATCCTGACTTGGTCTTCTGCATTCCTGGTTTTGGGGGCTTTGCAAACTTGAGTGGATTTAGGAGCTGGCTTTTGCAAGGCTTTTTCTATAGTGCCAGTGTTTAGAGCTGCCTGAGGTCAGTCCCTCCTTCGATCTTCCTGGGTGCTGTAGGCAGGGGAACAGACTTTTTTTTTTTTTTTTTTTTTTTCCTCCAACAGGACCCCTCCCTGTGGTTTCTGTGGGACAGTCTTATGTCTTCCCAAACAGTCACAGGGATTCAGCCAGCATTGCTTCCTTACACATCTGCACAGTTCTGGGGGTGAGCAGTTAAAGAATGTGGATGCAGGGTAGGCATGGAGAGCCAGGCTGGGTGCAGGGGAGCCGAGTAGTGTGCCCAGTTCAGCCTTCCCCTCAAAGAACAGAAAGCCGCATACCCTGGAAGATGCCAGGCAAATCAACCTGAAATTAAAAAATTCTTTACATATTTTAGCACTATTTGTCTCAAAGCAATCCTCAAACTTTAGCCCAAATTCTTACATTCTTACACTAACCACCGTGCCATCCATTTACTTATTTCCCAAAGGCTGAAGTGAGAGATGAGTGGTGTAAGCTCGTGGTGCAGCCCAGCTGACCTGCAAGACACCAGCCTTTTCATTTATGTGAACACATCCTAAATCCAGTCATCAGAAGAACTGATGTGCCAGTACTGAATAGATCAGGGAAAGGCTTGGTCAGTGGGGAAAGTTACCCTTTGGGGGCTTTGCTGTATAAAATCATAAGTGAAGTAGGTTTACAAGCAACCTCAGGAGTGATGTAATCCATCCCTGTGCCAGGAGGCAGGGTCAGACAGACTTGCATTATCCCTGACAGGTATTTGCATAACCTGTCTTTAAAGCCCCCCACAGAGAGTGTGACGCCTCCCTGGCAGACCTTCACTACTGTCCCTTCTCAAAAACATTTCTCCTTGTCTGACCCACCACGTGGGTCCCTTATGTCCTGGTCACTGCAGACATTGAGGACAGCCCATTGTGGTAGGTGGGGGAGAAACTTTTTTTTTTTTTTTTTTTTTTTTTTTTCCCCTACCAACAGGACCCCTCCCTGTGGTTTCTGTGGGACAGTCTTATGTCTTCCCAAACAGTCACAGGGATTCAGCCAGCATTGCTTCCTTACACATCTGCACAGTTCTGGGGGTGAGCAGTTAAAGAATGTGGATGCAGGGTAGGCATGGAGAGCCAGGCTGGGTGCAGGGGAGCCGAGTAGTGTGCCCAGTTCAGCCTTCCCCTCAAAGAACAGAAAGCCGCATACCCTGGAAGATGCCAGGCAAATCAACCTGAAATTAAAAAATTCTTTACATATTTTAGCACTATTTGTCTCAAAGCAATCCTCAAACTTTAGCCCAAATTCTTACATTCTTACACTAACCACCGTGCCATCCATTTACTTATTTCCCAAAGGCTGAAGTGAGAGATGAGTGGTGTAAGCTCGTGGTGCAGCCCAGCTGACCTGCAAGACACCAGCCTTTTCATTTATGTGAACACATCCTAAATCCAGTCATCAGAAGAACTGATGTGCCAGTACTGAATAGATCAGGGAAAGGCTTGGTCAGTGGGGAAAGTTACCCTTTGGGGGCTTTGCTGTATAAAATCATAAGTGAAGTAGGTTTACAAGCAACCTCAGGAGTGATGTAATCCATCCCTGTGCCAGGAGGCAGGGTCAGACAGACTTGCATTATCCCTGACAGGTATTTGCATAACCTGTCTTTAAAGCCCCCCACAGAGAGTGTGACGCCTCCCTGGCAGACCTTCACTACTGTCCCTTCTCAAAAACATTTCTCCTTGTCTGACCCACCACGTGGGTCCCTTATGTCCTGGTCACTGCAGACATTGAGGACAGCCCATTCCTTCCCTCTCTGCACTGACCCTTTGCATATTTGAAGGCTGTTGTTATGACTTGCTGCGGTCTCCTTTTCTTTAGACTAAACAACTCCACTTTTCAGTCTTTCTTCCTATGTTATGGTCATGACTTTGTTATTTAATATCTGAACTGAAGAGTCCACATACAGTACACTTGCTGGAATTCAATTTACCTGTGTTGAAAAGGACTGTGATGATGCTGCCTGGAGGCTTTAGAGCATCTGAAAGGGGAATAATTTAATTCTTGTTCTGATTATTTTTCTTCTTTGAGATGGAGGGTAGGGAGCATTTCTATACCTGGGAGTGTTAACTGCAGCCTCTCCACAAATAGGTAACAGGAATATTGTACAGCTAGAGTTTACTGACAGGCTTTAGGAAACGTGTTCAGACATTTTGTACTTTTATATATAGAAGTAAGAATGGGAGTTAGGATGCAGCCTCTGTGGTTGCAGGTAATACCTGGGGTGTACCTTCAAGGTTCTACATGCAGATTTTGTCATGAGTTTCATTAATTTCAATAGTAGCTGAGCAGCTACAACCATCAGCAAGCTGCCTTTCCCTCAGCTGGTGTTGCTGGTTGGCTCCAGTATTTCCAAACCTTCCAGCTTCAACGTAGGCTTGTATAGATCCAGCTTGTCCTTTGTGCCAAACAGAAGCTTTCCCAAAATGCCACATGTGAAGGTGGACCAGAGGGGATTTATCAACCATTGGCACAGA
Organism: Chaetura pelagica; assembly: GCF_000747805.2. Taxonomy (NCBI): domain Eukaryota; kingdom Metazoa; phylum Chordata; class Aves; order Apodiformes; family Apodidae; genus Chaetura; species Chaetura pelagica. Next base: position 5,280,187 of record NW_009970717.1, on the reverse strand, counting down.
GTTGGGCTTTGCTATTGGCTCCAAGTTGGCTTTTTTTAAATTTGGAAAATAGATTAGTGCTCTTTCAATTAGGATTTGCTTTTCTCCTTGGGAAAAATGAGGGGAAGCAGAACCTGCTAATTCTACTTTTGTCATTGTCTTACAGTGGCTTGCCTGGGAGGTTGGTGGGGAGATGTCCTGGAGTAAAGCAAAAGTATTTACTTGCAAGAAAATATTCCCCAGGGACTTCTCTTCTAGGATGTGTCAGTACAAATTGCCCTGTAGAGGGATTAATCAGCATGGCAGAATATCAGGAAGCACCTCTTGGAGGTGGTCTTAAGTTTTGCAGGATTTTGCCTTCCTGATTTCAGTCTTAACCAAACCATGTGTTCAGGGATGCAGTGGGACATGCTGCCACCTCACTGGTATAGAACAGATAGAAGTTTTGGACATGAGATGGTGACACATTTTCCTCTTAATTGCTGAAGTTTATCCCTGAAGGAGGGTGGTGCTTGGGGTATTCACACTCGTATACCTTTGTGAGGGGAAGATAAAAGGGTACTTTTGTGATACAAATATCTGTGGTACTATCTTTCTTGCTTCAGCCAAGGTTCCCGCTCCACTTTGCCTTGTATAGCATCCCATTTCTTGAAACCCTTTTTGGATAACTGTATTCCCTCAGTGATCCATCTCCATCAACTTTAAAAGTTGTCTTATCCAAAAGTACAAACTTACTGTACATAAGGAAAGTGTATGCAGAATCAAGGGAAGTAGCTAACAAGTCAACTAGATGTTTTAGCCTAAATGTTTTCTAGCTCTAAAGGAAGATCTCACTGAGAAATATTTGTGAAGCTGAGTTATATAGGAAGTAAAATGAGAGTGACCTGGCTCAAATCAGAGATGTAGCAGCAAGAAGTGAAAATATATGCTTCCTTCTCCAAAGAATGGAGTTAGGGACCAGTTTTTACCACTGGAAAGAAAAGAGAAAAATGTATTGTCTTCCTTTCAGTAGTTCATTTTTCATTACAAAGTGATTAATGCATTACTATAGTGAATTTATTGTACAGCCTGATTACCATTGCATAATAAATCTAAACAACTGTGACTGTCACAGTGATAAGGCTGGCATGATTTTGTCTCTCTTAAAATAGTTTTATAACTTAGGCTTAACTTCTGGGTTTCTGCATTTCTTAGATAAAATTTATTTTGGCCGTTACAGCTCTATCTGTTTGAAACTGCACCAGAAGGAAATAAGTTGTTCAAAAGGATGGTATATTATTGGGAGAGTTTTACCTTCACTCCATTTGCAAAAGAAACTGAACATCAGCATTAAAATGGAAATGGAGTTCAGGAGAAACAATAACTCAGTTGTTTGAAAAAAAGCTGTAACATTTAAAAGGGACTTTTCAAATATCAAGGATGGACAACCCAATTAAATTAACTGCATTACATTCACAGCCGTTAACACCTCAGGCTCAGCTTTTCTCAGGCTACCTGAGTTTGCTGAGGGCTTGTCCATGCCTGGATGAGAGATTTCCAGGGAGCTGCAGGAAGAAGTGCTTGTGACTAATTAGAGCCATTTTCTCAGAATTGCTGGGAAATTAGTACTTCAGAGCTTGTGGTGTTACTGTGCAGAACCAGAGCCTGAGCAAGTGCTGGCTTTGGGAAGGCTCTCTTGGCCATGTGGGCATTACCTGCTGCACAGTCTCCTCTCAGCTCTGTCCTTCTGGACGTAAAGATCTGTTGTTTCCTTTTTCCTACCTTCTCTTTGTGAACATGGATGAAAGGGCCTTGCACCTCTATCCTAGCTGTTATTTGTCTGTGTTCTGCCTGGATGCTGTGGCAAGGGTTACTCTTGGAGAACACCCAAACTTTGAAGGGTGGCATGTTGAGAAGAGATCTTGTACTCAAATGCATAAACGTCACTTTGGGCCATGCTGTTCTCATCAGGAAGAAGGTATCAGTGCAGAGTGCCAACAGCAGAGTGTGTAGATGCCAGTAGAGGTCCCGTGTCCTGGGTTTTCTCCTCCAGGCTATGCTTATCTCTTCCTCTCTTCCCAGGTTCCTGTCCATGACCATGGCTCTCATGGCTCTCCTCTTCTTTGGCAGCACCAGGGAGCTCTTGGGCATCTTTGTACCTCTTGGTCCATCATTTCTTTGTCTTCCTCCAGGTCTTCTGTACGGACTTTGGGATGGAGGCAGGTTGTGTGGCTGATTCAGTTGTTAGAAAACTTGTCTGACTCCTGAGCTGAGTAACAGCTGTAAGTTGTAAGCTGCAAATTGATTCCAAAGAGGTGCAAGTGAAATTACTTGCATAGTTGTTTGAATTTTGTAGTGTAAAGAAAGACTGGAAGCAGATCATGAGTCAGTCCACACTTCAACTAAAGCCTGTTGTACCCAAACTCTGGGAACAACACTTTTGGATTAGGAGCTCCAGAGACATTTTTTCTTTTGTAGTAAGGACAAGTGAAGATAATAAAGGTGACAGTCTCTTCTGTAGCCTCTGAAAACCCTGTACTACTTCTTTGTGAAGGAGATCTCTTAATCCCCCATCTCTGAAGACCTCCTACCTCACAGACTTCTTGTTTCCATGAGTGTATTCTTGATGGCCTTGATAAGAAGTGATCCCCTGTGGTAGTTGTGAGGTGGTTGGAAGACCTTTCACTTTCCTGTACTTGGGTTACATCACATCCATTTGCAGTTATCCAAGTGTTGCTTGATATGGACTGGCAATGCTGGAGTTTGAGTCTGGGGAGATGAATTCAGCCTCTCAAAAACATCAAGGCTTGTGGCCAGGACTGGCATTAGCTGGTAGCTTATTTTCAAAAAAGGTGTGTGTCTTTGCATTGTTATTTTTTTTTCTTTCACTTTTCTTTGAGTTACGTTGTAGTCTCTCTTGAAGCCAGGAGAGTTCAAAAGGTCTATGTAGATACCAATGACTCTTTCAAAAAAAAAAAAAAAAAAAAAAGGAAGTTACCTGTTGCAATCTGATACAATCAAGTATTATGAAGGGGAAAAGAAACCCTAAAGTTTTTGCACTGGCTTTCCAAGGCTCAAAAGCTTCTTTTTTTTTTCCCTGGGGTATGTTGAACATCTTGAAAATAAACCAGCATGCTTCAAAAGAGAAGATAGATGTGTCTGTTCAAATAGGCATTGTGTTTGGAATTGGTGCCTCTGGTTGTTAAGCAGAATCCTTATTTAACATCCTCATTAAGAACTGTGACTTGCCACCAGTTTTATGAAGATCAAGTCATTTACTTTTAAAGTAAATTAAAGGGAATTTCTCTGTGGTGACAAGTCAATAAAACAATGGAAGGCTCAAGTTTTTCAATCCCACAACATCTGTTCCTTGTTTTCCTCTAGATGTAAATGCCCTGTGTACAGCACTAGGTGAATAGAGAGAGAATCAATAGCTGCAGGGTTGGGTCGTTGTTTTTTTTTTTCTTGCTGGGGGTGGTGTCTATGTTTTTAGTTTTTTGTCCAGTTAACACTGTAAGCCCTGTCCATTTTTTGAAAGGGTGATCTTCTGTTTTCCTGTGACAGCATGTTAGAGCTCTGTTGCTACGTGAGTGGTGCCAGTTGATGGCTCTGATGCTGTATCTCATTGCTGGAAGCACAGTAAGCTGTTGCAGAGTAGTGTAAGTGGGGAGCCATTTCTCAGAAGCCCAGTCAGCACAAGTGAGATCCACATTTTTTGTCTGAGCCACACACCCACCAGCAAACACCTCTGAAGCAGAGGGTACTCAGATGCTCTCCAGGTCGTGGTGGGAACTAGGTTGTATAAAACCTCATTGAAACCACTTCCACATTGTACCCACACTCAACGTGTTTGTCTTGAAGCATGTCTCAGAAGCCAGCAGATGAAAAACAAGGTATTGGAGCCATTTTACATTTCAACAAGTGCAGGATGCACATGGCAATGTGTTTGTTTTAAGTATTCTGGAGGGTTTGGCATTGGGTGGTGTGAGAATTGGCTCCCTGCTGTGTGAAGTATTCACATGTGGGTTTGCTCTGTGTGGGAAATGCTGGCACAGTGGAAAAGAGAGGGGAGAGGCCTGCTGGGAAAGTAAGAGGGGGCTGGATATTATTCACTTGGGACAGAAGTCTTTTCCTAATTTCTCTTAAGAGGGCAGTTTGTCTTGGACAGTGCAGCATTGCCTTTTGGAGTGGTTGAGGAAGACAGGAAGTCATTACTGCATGCACAGGAAAATTAGAGAGCTCAGATTGTTTTAGAGTGATATAAAGTAGTCAGTGAAAGTCCAGATGCATCTGCTGCTCAAACTATCCCACCCTTTGAAATCTGCCTGCTTTTGCACATAAGCTTATGGACACCATCTTTTGAGGTACAGGTGTGCTTTTTCTCCTATGATATCTTCTGAGTCTTCAGGTTCAAGACTTTTGGGAGTGGTTTGCTCTCAGATCTGTATGAGGCCAGGAAATGGGCTGCTCTACTTATGGGAAATGAGTAATTAGGTCTCACGAAATACAAGGTACCTGACTGTGGTGAGCAGGTAATTTCTCCTTTGCTATTTTTTCTAGAAAAGGGCTGAGAAATTCTTTGCATGCTTCTGTGATGCTACACTAGATTTTAAGATACACGTACGCAGATTCATTGTGCAATTCTGCAATCTCTGTTTTGTCCAAAGGATGAGTAATATTATATCACCATATTAAAAAAAAAAGAAAACAAAACCAACACAAAGCACAAAACCCCTGTGAGATTTTGGATTATAAAAGAAGTAATAGCATTTAGTCCATTCTTTTTTTTTTTTTTTTTTTTTGGTAGTTGTTGGCTATTTGAAGCTCAATAACTGATTATGGGAATATATGATTTTTAAATGGCTTTCTCTGCTTTCCTATTGCCCACATAAAGTGGTGCTGCACTCAGTCAATGGAGAAGACAGGTGAGTCCCTTAGCCAAGATGCAGCTTTCTGGGATATGTCGCTCATTAGCTGTCATGTGGAAAAGAGATCACAATTTTGGGATTTAGAGGTTCTTCCTAAATCCCCTTTCCATAGTTTCACAGGGCTTAAAATCCTTTGCTTGCAGCTATCATCATCACACTTGGACTCATAGTATCCAGGAGACACATATCCAAAGGCAATACACAGATGCATCTTTGTAGGAAAAGCGTTTCCGGGGCAGTGCTGACTGCCAGGGATCTGCAGTCAGCCCACCAAAGGAGCCTGCTTCAGAAAGGGTCACCAGCCACCACAGGAACAGTGATGCTGCTCCCACACGGGACATTCTGGCAGCTTCTTGCATCAGGGCCCTGGCAGCACTGAGGCCAGATCTTTTTAAGGAAGCTCAGTTAAAACTGAAAAGCCTTTATTTTATTTCTAAGTGTCATGGTGGTTTTCAGACGGCAGGTAGAAACCAAGGGGATCAGGCCATCCAGGACCAACTTCCCTCATTGTATTGATGATAAGTAGAGACAAGCTGCCAAGTGCAGACTGACCTTAACAGGGAGCTCTGTTCCACCTGAGGCCAGCACCCCCAGTTGTTTCCACTGTGAAATGGCCTCTTGAGAGGTTTCTTGTCAGGAAGGAGGTCTGCCTGAAGTGTACAGTCAGAAGCAGAGATCTTCCTCCAAACAGAGCAGTGATCTCTAGGCCTTGGCAATAACTCTGCATCTTTGTGGTCCACATGGCCTTATCAGAACATGCCTGCTGACATTTGATTAACAGCAAAGTGTTGTAGCAACAGCTGCTGTTTTGTACTCCTTATTGTTATTTTATTATTATTATTTTATTAATTTTGCAGGGCCAGAGGTAGGGATATAACATCCTCAGCTTTGACCCTGGCATCTTCATCTCGTATTCATCTGTATCTTCATACACTCTTTACTTTTAGGGCTAGTTGTGTAAGTAGAGCAAACCTGTAAAGATGAAAAGCGCTCCATTTCTTTTCAGTTCAGTGGGAGCTTTGATGCTCAGCTCCTCCTGGGAGGTGCTCAGCCTTGGACAGGATGGGACCTTTCTGTTTGGTGAACCATTCAGGGAGTTAATGCTAAAATACATTAATGTAACTGTTTGAATTCCCAAGCCATACAGTTTATCTAGAGATCTGCTCAGAGGTGAGTGTGAAATAATGCCATGCACTTCCTGGGTGCCTTTTCATCTTTCCAAATATTTATTAATTAGCCCTCAAAATACCCCTGTGAGGCAGTTCAGAGATGGATGGATACAGCTCCTTTCATGCACCAGTGGAACCAAACAGCTGTCTGGCTGTATAAAACAACACTGCCCACAGTTTGGGGCAGATTAGGAAGTAGATAACAAACCGGTATCTTGTTGAGAGTGCAGAGAGAATTTAGCTAGGCAGAATCTAATTACCTTTGCTGGAGCTTGGCCAGGAAGGCAAGGCTCTCCTTCCTTTCAGTGTTTTCACTGTGGAGTCTAACTCTGGCAGGTTCTTGTCCTGTTCAGAGGATGATTTTGCACCTTGGTGGGTGTGGAGCTGGGACTACAGAGTCCTTCCTGGAACTCTGTGCAATCCTTGTTTCCCCAAAGATTGGCCACAGTGCCTTTTATCCTGGCAAGCAAAGTTCTCTACTTTACACTGAGATTCCCTCTCTGGTATCCCCAGGGCAATTGGAGCTGCACAACACAAATTCCCTTTTGTTTGCTTTTGCAGCATATAATTCCAGAGCATAAAAAGTTGAAGGTAGAACTCAAATTTTTCCTTTTTTGTGTTAATGCTTTTTATTAAATCTCCAGACTCTCTTTAAGCCTTCATAGGGAGCAATTTATTGTAAAGCTACACTTAATGTATTTTATGTCCACTGTAATTGCTTGTTTCATCTAATTCAGATTATACTCGTGTATAACAAAGACTAGCCCAAGATAGTAATTATTAACCAAGAAAGTTTTAGAATTAAGATTTTAAACAGACATACCAGATATATGTGTAATATTTAGAAACAGATCTGAAGGGACTTATGCAATGTGCTTTAATCAAATTTTGAAAAGAAAATTACCAATGCATCAAATCTTGAAAAGGAATTGAGCAATAAATCAAATTGAGAAATGGAAGTGGCAGATAAATCAAGTCTAAAAAAGCAAACAACCAATATGTCAAATGCACAGTTTGTTTATTAAAGTAAGGAATTGCTTGTATGTGACTGAATCTGCAGGCTCCAATCATGCAATCAATGAAATCCTTCAATAACAAGCTGCATGTGCAGGTGTACACACATGTGCCTCTCTATAAGTACACAAGTAAACACACGTCTCCTTGAGATGTTTTGAGCCACACTAACAGCCACAGGACTTGCTGAAGTCTCCTAGGTGTACCTAAGATTTCAGTATGAAATCTTTCCATTTCAATATTCACATGTTACTGGACCTGAACAGCTCACAATTCCAGCTCGTTTAAAAATGGTAATTGTTAGTATAGCCCAGATTTCTAAAATTATGAGATGTGGCTTGTTCTGAAATCTCCCTGCTTCTGTTTTCTGATTCTAGTTGTACACTAGCAGCAACACAAACTCCTTTGGCTAATTCAAAGGATTTTGATAGACAGCTTCAGCCCAAAGCATATTTTCAAGATCAAGACTATAAAAACCTCACTATGGAAAAATCATCATTTGCCTCACTGACTTTGATTTACATCTGTGTTACAGAGCCATGAAATTTAAAATAAGATGACCTAAATTGTCCTATGATAATGTGGGCATGAACATATACTCCTGGTGGCAGAGTTTCTCTGTCACTACACCAAATGAAATCTAGTTTTTAGTGCCAATCAGTTAGGCATCATTAACCCTTTTTAAGAAAGTTATTAGCATTCTCACAAAGCTTTTCATCATGTAACAAATGTTTTCAGACTAAACTTGTTGAGGTCAAAGAATCCAAGGCAGTAAGGTTTAGGACTTTTTTGTCCTTTGCAATAGTATGTATACGTTCCCCATTATACCAAATATAAATTATTAGCAGCTGGTTTAAACAGCTTGCAAATCTGTAGTATTTAAGTTAAAAACTAGTCCTTCAGAAGCTGTTCCCAACTTCTACTGGAAATACGTGCTCCTCCCCCTCATCCCTTTTTTGCTGCATAGTAGAAAAATTGCTCTGTACATGCATCCTCCAGGATCCAGGAATGAAAATTGCTTTGCATTTGCTATTACATTATGGTGCTCTCCATTCTGATTTTTTTTCTCAGTTCATGTTGTTCTTTTTGCAATAAGTGTATGTTTGAATTGAATTGAAGAACAGCATATTAAAGAACTGGTTTTCATAGATGTTTATATCCTTTCATCCAAAGAAGTGTGAGAAAAGCAATCAAGGTTTAAGATTGACAGGCTAAAGCAAGAACTATCAGAGAAAGCATCTTGCTGCTGAAGTGTTGAATATTTACATACCTAGTTTGTTTGAATTAGTCTAGAGTAAACCAAGGTATTTATAGAATGAGCTTTAGCCTGTGGTCAGGCCTATAAAGAACAACTGATTTAGTTTCAGGTAATGTAATTATTAATCTGTTCCCCCCAGCTTTACACCTCTGAGTGTGTCAAAATGTAGCATCTATAATCCTGACTCAGTGGATTATTCAGACTTTCCATCACTTTGTTTTTCAATAGATGGCATCTAGGTGACTTGCAGTCTTACGAGTGGGATTGATGATGTGACATAGAGGAGCTTAAAAAGTAATTGCAGAGACAGGAGGAAAAATTAGAAATTAATATCACTGCAGGAAATGGAAAGCAGCCTCACATGGAAGTGAAATTCTCAATTGGTAGATTCTACATCAAAAGTGGTGTTTGATTTGTATTTATTGCAGTATAAATAAAATGATGTAGGGAGTGGTATTGTGTTCAGTAATTTCTCTTTCAGGTGTTAGGGGTGTTTTTTCATGAAAGAGGAGTAAGAAGGTGCTCTGCTCACAGAGGGCACCATATCCTTCAGCTGGGATTTGGGAAAGATCTTGCTTGTGCAGCTCAAGTAAACATCCTGTGGTTTTTGGTCCTAAAGAGGTCACTTTAACATTTTGCTGATGAATCAGTGTGGCCCGTGAAACAACCTGGGTTACTCATGGAGACACTCAGTGTGAGTGTGTGTGAATTTAGGCTGGGTAAACAGTCTGTTTTAAGGGAAGGATGAAAACTTACAAAATCAAGAGTACGGTTTACCTGACTGGCCGGAAGGTGTGTTTGAGTGCTATTCATGACTCTCAGCTATAATGGATTTACATAGTAATAATAATGCAGAGAGTCATTGTGTCTCTGAAAGGGGTGGTGGTAGCATAAGGAGTCAGCATCAGGGGCTACATCGTCACTCCTGATAACCAGCAGAAATAAGTTGCCACACTCTGGCTGACATACTTTAGAGCACCACTTTCCTTCTTACTTTAGCTCAGAGTTGCCTATGTAAGTATAAATCCTGCTTCATCAGTGAATAGAGATTCATGGTCAACTCCAGGTTATCAGTGCTCAGAATCCTTCAGAAATTCCCCTGGGAATACGTTAATCTGTGCTTTCTCTGTGTGTGTAAGCACTGTGGTGCAGGGATGGTTTTGAAAGAAAGCACGGATACGATGGGTGATTTGCTTCTTCCAGTGCTAGCTCTGCTGCTTTTGTGGACCAAAATCCCATGTAAAGAAAAACTTAATCTCCGGCCCCATGATTTCAGTGAGACTCAGCTGTAACTGTCCAAGTATGGACTTAACACTTTAATGAATCAGGATCTGAGTTCACATCTTTGTAAGACTAATGCTCAAGAATGAAGAGCTTATTTGTCCTGTCGTAGTGGAATTTGTTTTGGCATAACACATTACAGCTATATGTAAACTCACAGTGGTGTGTGAAATACTTTTCCTCATCATATACTGTCTTCATCACTATCTTCTCCTAAGCTTTAGCTCAGTAGGAAAGAACATTTAGAAAAACACACTCAATAAGGTGTGCTAAAAACGTACTGCCTGAAAACACAGAAATTATTTTAACTAAACCTTTTTGATGTCTAAGGAACTTCAAAAAGAAATTGAAAATAATGAAAAATTCTGAAGGTATTTCTAGGGGTTTTTTGTTGCTGTTTGAAAAATGGAAGTATCAGCTTGAAAATGTGCACTACAGAGATGAGGCTTGTGTTCTGACACCTTGTACATCAAGTTTCAGCATGATGGGGTTTGAAATGGTAGAAGAATTTAATGAAACCAAGCTTTTTGGGGGTCCGTTCTCTAAAAGATTCTGGCATGGCACATGAATTCAGAAAAGAATGGAAATTGGGTGGATTTTTAAACCGTGTACAGGTGTAAAGAAAGCAAGTGCAAAATGTACTTTGAGATATTGTATTGGCAGTAATTTTCAGGTAATATTGTCACTGGTGAACTCAGCTTATTTGCTGCAGTTCTTTAGTGTTTAGGCATAGGGAAACATCTAATTTCAACCCTTCCCTGGCACAGAGAAGAACGTTTTTTGAGTT
>NW_009970717.1:5242375-5269755 GCF_000747805.2 Chaetura pelagica | reverse complement strand
CAAAGAATTTGGCATTAACTGATAAAACATAAAAGGGTTTTTTTAAGTTGTTTTTAGAAGTTTTCTGTGATGTTTAACATCACTGAGGTGAAATACATTGTCATTAATAAGCAGAACAGAAAGGTACCCCATATTCCCATATTAGCTGTTATCATACAGGTCCTGTGCCCAGGGCTTGGGGCAGAGGGTCTGTGGGTCTCCATCAGCACCAGAGAAGCAGATGACTGTATGATATGAGCAGTTCCTTGGGAAGAGACAGTGTCTGAACTTGGCTGAGGACAGCGTACATGAGGTTTGAGAATTCTGGGCAGGTATTTTGAGAAGCAGAGCTGTTATGCTCAGTGGGAGCATGGGGCTGGAGAGGGGGTGGGGGAAAAGCCCTGTTGAGAGTTAGGAAAACACTTTTCTTTTGACTGGTGCCGATCACTTGGGTGGAATGATGGTAACGGGACACCCCTGTCCTTAACTCAGGTTGAGAAGAAGGTGGAAGGCAAATAAACATGCTCTCTAATCTGGGGTGATCCAGTCTGATGTCTTGGGTCTTCCTCAAAGAGAAGAAGAGAGCCTGAATTTTGGGGAGTACAGGGAAGGGGCTGGAGTTGTCAAGGTTGTATCCATATTCCCTTCTCAAAAAGCTAAAACAAAATAGAAAAGGCTCCAGCAGCAGGGAGTGAACGGCTGGAATTTCCTTAATATTAACTGAGCTTTAGGCAGCAAGCCTTAACGTGGAGAATTATTTTTAATTAATAGCTTTTCCCCTACTTTGGAGCTCAGCGGGAGGATCCTCTATGCATTGCACAAGGGGAGGAGATAGGAGCAGTCCTGGTTTTATAACTGATAACTATTTCAGGCCAACTGCATTGCCTGGAATAACTTGTATTCGGCAAAAGAACAAAATGTTACATCAAAAGATACCTCCTTCTGGTTCTCAGATTTAAATTGCTTCTCTAGATAAACCCACAGGCTGGCCAGAAAGGAGTTGATGGATTTTTTAGAGTCTCCTGGCCAAATTATTCTCTCTCCCTGTCTCTCACCTCTGGGTTATCAGCATGGTGTTTAGCCCTAAGTAGGGACCTCTCAAGGGTGCTGAGCAGTCGTGGCTCCAGCAGGGTCTGAGGGTGCAGTGATTGTGCTGGGCAGCAAGTCCTTTACCCAAACCAGCCCAGATCCAGATGGAAAAAGAGGCAGGAAGGTGTTGTGAATTTGTATTACTTTAACACAATGGGTTTGTTCAGAGACAGTTTTCAGGCAATAAATGGCTCCTTTGTGTTACTTCCCTCCCTGTGGTAGCTTTCCAAGCTGTATATGTGCATATCATTTTGCCTGTGTATTAACAAGCAGGAAGGCTCCCTGGCTTCAGGCTCCCTCCTTCTCCTCTCCTTCTCCCCATCTTCCAACACCCTCTGCCCCAGCATACAGTTCAAACAAAATTAGTGAAATAAGTAATGAGTTTATGGGAAAAAAAAAAAAAAAAAAAAAAAAAAAAAAAAAAAAAAAAAAAAAAAAAAAAAAAAAAAAAAAAAAAAAAAAAAAAAAAAAAAAAAAAAAAAAAAAATCATTTATCTTTGTCTCTTATTCTGAGGACTGTGAGAGTCTGTGGTGCATCTTTTTACGAGCAGCTTCATGGGAGTCGGGACACTTGCTTGTTATGTTGTGGCACTGTAAGAGGGTGATCGTCATGGACTATAAAGTAAGGGGAAGTCTCACAGCCCCTCCAGCTCTGTAACACAGTAGCTTCCTCACAACGGAGAGGGGGATTTATAGCATTGCCCTGTATTTTTTAACATTTTATTTCTGCTTTTTATTTACAGCAGCCCAACGGTTCATGCTTTGTTTGCTGTCTTCCTCCCCTCCTCTTAATTCTGCCTGTTCCTTTTGGTATACTGGAGCCCCAGCAGGGTCCAAAAAAAGTGTCAGGTTAGGTGGAGAAGCAGCATAGATAAAGGTCGAACTTTGAGGTGTGCACATCCCCCTGCAAGCACTATATCTTGTCTAAGTAGAAGCAAGTGAGGGATAAATACCTGCTTTTCTAGGCAGTGGAGAAGGCAAGAGGAGGGAGGATGGAGCTGGGAAGGAAAGGAAAAAAATATGAAGGAGTGTGTTCCTCGTTATCAAACTTGTCAAGATATTTTCTTTATAAGCTTTTGTTAAAGCCCACTGTCTTTCTCTTATTTAAATAGGTATAATCTCTGAAGGAATTTTGATTTGCAGCTTTTCAAAGCAGTGGGGTGTAGTTCCGTTTTATTAGCTGTCATTGAAGATCTGATGCAGTCATGTCAGAGGCTGTAAATGCCTTGATGCTGTCAAGCCAAAGCAGTTGTGAGGGAGGGTGGGTGCCTGCTGTCCCTGGCACTGCCTTTAGTGTCAGTCTTCCAGCTACTGGGGCTCATGAGCAGCTTTTCCCAAATTTTTGGCCCATATTCAGTGGTATTCACGGAGTGACCAGGCCCTGGTGTTGAAGCTTTAATTAATGCAGAATTGATATTTACCTAATGAAGAAGAAAGATTAAAAATGGTGCAGGCATCACCTTAATAATTAAGCAGCTTCTAGGGGAACATTGTCTCTCTGTTAACATTGGAGCCTGGTCCCCAGATCCCTTCCATTTGCTTTGATAAAATGGTGTGGCATTGTGTTGCTGACCACTTTGGTATTATCTGCTCCCATTGAAACAACTCCCCCAGAAGCTGCAGCAACGAGTTAACCATCTGGGGTCAAGAAGAGGACATTAAATATAATCAGGAGCTCTCTTAATCTTAGGAGAAGAATACTCATTTGCTTGAACGTGTGTGCTGATCAAAGCACGATAGGAGCTAGGATACTGTACAGTTACAGCTATTTCCCAGGGAGGGCTTTGTTGGGGTTTTTTCCCCCTCTTTTTAAGGGTAGAAAGGAAAAAGCACCAGGAATTTTGAACTGTTGGAACTTTTCCTCTTGTGGTTCAACTAATGCAGTGTCTGGAATCAACTGCACCTGACCAACGCTTATACATGTTAACTATCAGCTAACATAATCTGAAACCCTAGGAAAATAGGTTGTAGCACAGATGTAAGACACTGAAGGAAGACAGTAATTTTTTCCTGTAGATGGGAAATGCATATGTTGCCTTGCTCACTTGTCATTACTGAAACTATAGGTAGGGACAAAAATAGAAACTACTGACAGCTTGATTTCTTCATGCTGGCACTGAGCTACAGCGGAGCTCTACAAGACCCTATAAATATGCAAGCGAAGGGAAATCCTACACAAGTGCTATCATACTGCTATAGGTCTGAATAGAATTAGCTTTATTGCAACCAAACAGTATGGACAGAGTCTGCTTTTCAGAGCTTCCCTATCTCATGAACAATGTAAAATGTGAACCAAAGGCAGCTAATCTGGCCTGTTTACTGGGAACAGGTCCAAAATATATTGTTGGAAATTACTAGAAAAAGCTTTCCACTGCATTGCCCTTATGGTGCAGCCCTTTCTTCCTTTTAAAGTGAACTGTCCTTGCAGAAATTAAACACTGGAGGAAAAAAAAAAAGGGAAAGGGATCACTTATTAAACCACTTATTAAAATTTGTGGAGGATGTAGTGTGCATTGAAAGCGCTCCCCAGCCCCCCAAACCTAAACCAACAAAAACAAGCCAACCCCATGAATAACTCTTCCTAGCTTCCTGCACGTTGAATATGTATGTTAAAGGACAAGGAGCCAAGATTCGCCGTGTTTTGCTTCGCTTGGAATATTTTTGCTCATTTGATATATGAAAGTCGGGGGCTATGCCAAGGAGAGGCTGGTGAGCTGGCCATCGTGGAGCTTTCTGCAATGGTTCACAGTGGTGTGCAGAAGCAATATGTATCCTGCTGTGTAAACGATGCTTCCTGCACCTACGAGCAGGGTTCAAAAGGTTTGCACGGCAAGAGGAGAAAAAAGTGCTGCTGGGGCTGAGAGGGGAGTAGCTGGGGTGAAACAAGAGTCAAGCAGAATTCAGGGAAAAGGGACCCCAAAAATTGGGAAGGACACTTTAAGCATGGCATGGAAGTGTTCATGGTTATTATTTCATATTGTTCTTGACTGAAGATATTATTTGTGCTATCTCATGAGCCCTGCCAAGTATGTCTCCTCTCAAGAGGACTCCATAATCCTCTTACTTTCATTCACATCTCTAAAGCGGCTACATCTCCCTCATTTTTATAAGCTGCTGTTGTAAGTATGCTTCATGATTTAGCCTCTCTCACTTTTTTTTTTTTGGAGGTGGCAGCTGATGGTGAGCTCTTTCTTCCTTGTTAGGAATGAGCAGTGTACACAACTACAGAGTAAACATTTCTATCTTCCTTCTGGTTCAAGCAAAAAACCTTGACCCCCGTGCCGGTGGAAGTGAAACATTTCCAAAACACACAGGCGACTGGAGATGTGACTGTGTTTAAACTCCTCCAATTTAAACAGTTATCCAGGAAACTATGACCAGAAAGAGGACTAGTCCCTGACAAGAAATTTAACTCTGTAACAATTTGTTTGCCAGCTTGTACCTTGTTGTTTTATTGTCTGTGCCATGGAGCACTTATCTTTTAATATGCATGATAATAAAAATCCCACAGAAGTTTAAATTAGAGTAAGGCTCAGGGATCGGGCTTAGCTGTGATCTGGGGTCATTGACTCTCATATCAAATCATGTCACCTTCATTAACAACTGAACCACTGACCCTGAAACTCAAGCAGCTTTCCTCTGATTTTGTAAAATCTTGAGGGTTTTATTCTGTCAGCTACAAACTCTTAAGGGCCAGTGTGATTCTCACTGGCTGAGGATTTGAACCTGTCCTCCTCACTGCTGCTCAGCTTTTCCACCCTAAGCTTGTTCTTGGCTTTTCCCACACTGGTGTATTCTACCCCAAATGGTGCGTGTAGCTGGTGCCATACGTGCATCCCTGTGTGAGGCCAAGGCATGCTGTGCAGATGCTGTGGGTCAGCAAGGGTGAGGAGCAAAGCAGGGCAAGGCTTCTGCCTGCCTGGGGTGTGGGATGCTCAGGGACAGACTGTGCATCACAACCACACCTCTAAAAGGAATGAAGGCAGCATTGCCCCTCTCCCTTCAGGCCTTTTTTAACAATATGATTGTTTCTTTGCTTTTAGAGAGCCAGCCTTTCTAAATTGGTCTGATTGCTCTCAGTATTTGTAGAGGAGGGAACAGAAACAGACCTGTTATTTTGTTGTGCTGTCCTGTGTGCTGGACTTGCCTCCATCCCTCCCCCAAAATCTCTCTAGAGTTGCTTGAATTGGAAAGAGCAGTGGTTTAATTTTCTGTTGTCTTGCCAAGTTAGAATGGGATTAAATGCTCTCAAGGTCTCTGGACTACCACTTTACCCAAAACATCCATCCCAAGCATTCAAAGAGGCATAAGACGCTGCATAGCTATTTATTTTAAATGCCTGATTAAAATTTCATGAAAACAGGAAGTCATAGGAGAAGAATAGATTGCAAGAACAACGAAAACCAGGGCTTTGTCATTTTTAGCTCAACAACACTCAACAATGAAGAAAAAAACCCCAACCGCCAGCACGTTCAATTGTAAGTGAGGGATATTTTCACAATCAGACTGAGGCCACTAATAGCATATTTTGTCATTGGCAGGGGAGATCATAAAATAAGAATGAAATGGATTCTCTTTTGTGAACTTATTAAATGATTTTGGTTCTATTTATAAATTGTCACCCTAAGGTAGCCCAAAGCTGCTATACTTAAACCCAGCAAACTTTTAGATGTGTTTTGGGTTTGTGGGTTTTGTTTGTTTTTTTGTTTGGTTGGTTTGTTTGTTTTTTGATCTCCCATTGTTTCCTTCTATCTCAGCAGCAAAAAATAGTGCAGTACCACATCCTTAAGAGTGCTGCAGGTCTTCTGTCCTGGTATCTTTCTGGCTTTTCCATTCGTAGGTAAATCTAATCAGCCAAATAAACAGAGGGGCAGGACAAAAGACTGATTTTTCTGAAAATCTATCACGTGCAAAGGATCTTCATGGTTTGTCTGTCTCCTAGAGAGCCTTTTGTATGAAGGTTGTGTCCCTCTTTTATGAGGAAACATCCACTTTACTGAAAACACATGAATCAGAAGCAATGTTCAGACAGATTGCATTATTAAAGGATTTAGAGTCCATTAAAGTGTTCCTGCTTTTTTAGGCTTTGGGTAGTAGAACCTTCCTTAACAGGCTGCAGATGCCCCTCTGCTGTTTTCCAGGACCTTGGTCACCTTGGCTACCCACTGGCAGTCATGGGGCACTTATGAAACAGCAGTGTCCTAGTCTGTGCTCCCTCACTGATCCCATAAAAAATAAATGGATGTTAAAATTCTATATTAGCCTCTCACTGCAAAGACAGCATATGTAGGGATCTCAGCTAGGGCATCCGTTGGCTCTGGGCATGGTGTAATTATGATAGCTTAATGACAAAATAAGTTTTCAGTGGCCAATATCAAATTAATCCTGTCAGTATACACGTCACTCCGAGTGCCTTGCTCGATATACCTTACAATATGCCTAATACCATGTCTCCTTGCTTCTGCTTCACATCATGTGGTCCTCTTGGTGCAGATGCTGTTCAGCCACTTAAAGAGCTGTAATGCTACCAGGGAAAAGAAAAAAAAAAACCCAAACCAAACAAAAACCAAAACACCAACAGTACAATATACTGGAATTAATATAATGAGCCTAAAACCTTGGCAGTCTTCCTTTGTACATCTTTCTAGCTGTAAACAGTCACAGCCTCACAGATTGCTCTATTATTTCAGGTTAAAAATCATACTGATATGTGATAGGAATTATTGCTGGAGTTAGTTAATTGGTTGACTTGGTGGATATGTAAGTAGAGGTAGCAGGGAGCTCATAAATTACCTTTTCCCCTGTTGGATCAGTCCCTGGCCAGCTGGACATTTGGTACCCTGAGGTGAAGAGTTTTTAAAATTATAGTTTCATGGCTTTGCCACTCTACAGGGCCACAAGTTCCCCATGTTAATTCATCACATTGAAAGGAGAAAATCAACTGCTGCAGAATGTCCCTTACGCTTTAAGAAAGCCCAGCAGTAATCACTGGGAGACTTCTGCAAAGCAAAAAGGCTGTGAGGCTCAGTCCATGCAGGCACACTCCAGCCGTCCCCACTCCTTGCCAACATGTCACAGGTGCACACCACAAGGGACAATGCAGCAAATGTAATTGGGAGGCAGGTGGCGAGAGCTTGGACTCTGTAACACATTCATCCCAAGGTGCACTTGTGCATCTGTTAGAAAGTGAAGTAATTTTTTTTTTATTATTATTTTTAATTCAGTTGGTTTAGGAGGGATTTGGGCTGTAGGAGGACATTTCTCATCTCCTAAATACAACAGGGATAAAGTTACTGTAGGTCCTTGGAGACCAGGAATTATGTGAGGTGGTAGCTGCTGAGCTCAGGGAAAAAACTGAGGGCTTGGAGGTACATAGAAGTGGGTCAAGTGTTTTAAGAAGCTTGACGGGTCTTTTTCTTCCTTCCCTATTGCTGTAATATCAGTGCAAGCTTTTACTTTTTAGATACCAGCATTAGCACAGCGTGCTCTGGCCGGGCTGCTCACTTGCCTGTGCTCAACATTCTCTGCATCTTTCCAAGAGCCTGAGCAGAGCCTCTCATTATAGGAACCTTTGTGTTTCTGTTCTGAGTCCTAACAAATGGTGTTTCTTCCCTCTCTAAAACAATGAAAGGACCCCAAATGCTCGTACTCTTGTAGGGAGCCTGAAAGCAAATCTTCCCAAGCTGAACTGCAGTGATCTCTGGGGTGGAGTATAACAGTTACAGCACAGCATCCAGAATCCATCTATAGGAGTGGGCCAGAAGTTCCAATTCTGGGCAAAACTATGGGGAATGAGATTCAAATGAGCACACACACAATGTTGCTGACGGACGAAAATGAACAGCACAGTATGGCAAAAATGCACGTAGGTTTTAGTAGCCTTTGGTGGACAAAATCCTGCTTTTATATGAAGGATGTGTAAACAAGACAAACAACATAAAAAATATATCACACGGTTTGAATGCTGAATGCTTCATAATCCCTGGGAGAGGATTTTCCCTGGCTGTTTCAGTTCCTAACTGTACTGTTCAACTCCCCTTTTAATCTGGAGCTGGGTCCTGCCATAATCCTCAGCTATTTGGAGTGATCTGCAGGTGAGGCTGCTGGGAGGGTCCCTTTGCTCCTCTCCCCAGGGCTGCTCTAACCTCTCCTGGCGCTTTGCAGACTTTGTCCTCTCTCCCTTGTTTCAGAGCATGTCCCCAGCTGGCAGCGTGGCCAGGTTAACTCCAAGTGAGAGGTTTTGATAACCCGTGGCAAACGTTTTCTCTCTCCCAGAAGAGAGCTGAGCTAGAAAACAATTTGCAGAAGCCAGAAGCAGGGATCTGGTTTCATTTTTGATACAGCTACTACAGTTTCTAGATGTAAACACTTATCGGTGGAATCCTTGCATAGTCACTCATCAGCAGAAATCCTGCAGGTGAGGTGTATTATTGCTCCATCCCATGTGCCTTTTTTTTATCAGTGTTGTTGTGGCTTCTAAACCTTCTGTAGACACTGTAATTGGGTACTTGAGTGGCTTGGCTCCTTTAGTAGCACAAGTTAAGTTTTTAGACTTGCCTTTGGAAATACATAAGATAATCTGAAACAAAATAAAGCAATGTAAAGGAAAAGGAAAAAAAGTATCAGTGGTTAGGAAAAAAGAAATTTACTAAGAAATAAATTCTACCTTTATTCCTTGGAGTGACCGGGGACAGCTGATGGAAATTGACACTGTAAGTTACTTGAATGTTTGACACATGTAAAGAATCTTTTATAAATTCAGCTCTGTTTGCTATGTTATGCTTTCCAAATTAGGATACTGTGGAGCAGATTGTGAAATGATGATTTACATGACTTGAGGCTTTTGCTCCGTGTGATTAAACACAATAGCATTTCCTTTGGTTCCCTTTAAGTTGTATTTTAAAAAAATGTATTTAAATGTGTGGATAAATGTATTAAAAATACAGGTTATCTCAACACGAGTAAAAATATCAGGCAAAAAGTGCATTATTGAGTACTGTGAAAAGTACAGCTCAACATTGTTAGAACTGCAGCATTCTAAAGATGGAAATAAATGTTAAAATTACAGCTAAGAAAAAATATGCAATATACCATTTTTTTCTGGCAAGAAAGTGGAAACATCGAGTTTTGTTGGCTCATTCTTCCTTTTGCAAAGGATTTAGTGTTGAGCTTTTACCTACCTACATGATATACTGCAGTGAAATGCACAGAAATTTGGGATTAGATATGAGTTGTAACATTGAGTAAATTTTATGTTGAGAAATTTAGAGCGTGCCAAATGGCTAGCTACATGGACAAAAGACTAACATGAATAGGTTAGAGAATTATTAGCCTCTAATAATAGATGATATACTATATATCAAGTAATGGCTACTTACTATACTGCATTTATCTGTTACACGATGTCCTTTTTAATTACCTACCCTGCCACCAGTGAGGCTGGCAGCTGGTGCAAAAAATGCTGCAAAGCTCGTGCCTTCTTCCCTTGTAAGATGCAAATGTACTTAGCCTGTGCCCTTGGAGTTGTTCGACATGGGTTTCCCAGGAAAAAGCATCTAAAGCATGTACTTTTGGACAGTAGTTTTTAAGAGAGTTTGTCTTACCAAAATCTTTTTCAACATGCTGCAAGCTGGTGGAGAACAAAACTCCCCTGATTGACCCCAATTGTGGCTTTCAGATTTTAATTCCTTCTGCTGCTTGTCTAGGTGAGGAGTAGATAAAAATAGACTGTTAGATGAGGTTGTTGCTTTTAATTATATTCATAATGAGCATTCACCATCCTTAATTCAATAGTGCAGTGTAACAAGGGGGAGGGCAGGCTTTTTTAACCTCGTTTCCTAAGGAAATGAGGCATACAGCATCCCACCACCCACCCACCTGGACCCAGTCCTTTCCTAACAACATGTGAGAGTCTTCCAAGTGGGTCTGAAAGGGGAAGGACTTCTCGAACATCACAAAATCCTTATGAAAATCAGAGTGCAGGAAAAAGCTCCATGTTGGTGTCTGTGCCAGGGACCAGGTAAATTCAGTCTGTATCCATGCTGATGGCAGCCCATGGCCAGTTGCATACCTGTGGGAGTTGCATCCCCTGCTTAGGAAAAGCAGGAGCAGAGGAGTCAGGCATCAGGTTTGCTGCTGGAGCTGGGTTTTGAGGTGGGCAGCACAGAGCATGGGCTGAAGAAATTAGTTCTGCTGCTCACAATTTGCTTTCTGGTAGAAGCATAAATTCTATGAACGTTATTTTGTACTGATTCTCCCCAGTGTAACGTCAGTGCAGGCAGCCTCCTCATTTTGGTGAAATCAGGGCAGAACAAGGAGCTGGCTTGCTTTCTGGGAGCAGGACAAAGCTATGCTGAAAGTTCGCTGCTGTGCTTTTGGACCTGCTGTGTTTCAGGAGACCTTTTCCCTGCTGTGCCCACAAAAGAGCAGCTCTCTTCCCTGCTCCCCTCCCTCCATCCACTCCTATGCCTCCTGTTCTTAGAGCTGGCAGTGCATTAATAAAAAAAGTAAGGTTTATGGGACAAAGTAAATAAGGCAATTCATATATCATTCCTAAGACACAGAGAAAGGAGGCAGAGAAAAATAACCATCCAATATTTTATGAGGATATTTCCATGAGTCAGCTCATTTTCAGGTTTCTGGGCTTCCAGCTGCAAGCTCTGCTGTGTTGGCTTATCTTCTACTTGAGGCCTGGCATGTGCCAGAAGTAGCTTATAATTGGCTGTGTTTCCCCTTTGTAAATGGTAATAATAGAGCCTTTATCAGCAGAGAATGGCTAAAAATTTGGATGTCTTCAATTTCATCACAACTCGTAATTTTTTTCAGGCCTAATATTACATGAATAGATCTTGGAGCTTCTTGTTCTGGTTGCAGAGCTGACAACAGAGGGAATGATTTTTGTAGGTGGAGTATTGAACCGCCCTTCAAATGTTCCCTAAGCAGTGGCCACAGAGCTGAATTTATCCTTTAACCCTGATGGCAGGGGTTTCATTAACCCCTAGGCTTATGGAAACTTGCAGTTGTTGCTGCTCAGATTGGCCGAGAGAGGCTGATGCATTTCTTGTGGCAGCCCTGGGGTTTATTACAGGGCAAAAATGCAAGGTATTTTCAATGTATTTTAATTCATTTGAGGTTTTCAATGAACTCACCTCAGCCTTCTGCACTCCTCCTGAGATTGCTTCCTGTGGATTTCAAAATGACTAAATTTAGCTGTAGAAAAAAAAAAAAAAGCCACTCATTCAATATGATTTCTAAAGACAACTATGCAAGCTTTATAGGAAATGAATTTTAAATTTGTACATGGTAGAAGAATTTGGTCGATCACAGGCATAGGAAGGATGTCACAAGATTTATTTGGCTGGCCACAACTTGAATTTTGAATAAATTCTGTCAAGCTGTTAAAAAAATGTATGGAAATAACATCAATTGATGCATTGAAATCACAAATATGTTTGAGTGGAACAACTTGCAGTTGTTGCTGCTCAGATTGGCCGAGAGAGGCTGATGCATTTCTTGTGGCAGCCCTGGGGTTTATTACAGGGCAAAAATGCAAGGTATTTTCAATGTATTTTAATTCATTTGAGGTTTTCAATGAACTCACCTCAGCCTTCTGCACTCCTCCTGAGATTGCTTCCTGTGGATTTCAAAATGACTAAATTTAGCTGTAGAAAAAAAAAAAAAGCCACTCATTCAATATGATTTCTAAAGACAACTATGCAAGCTTTATAGGAAATGAATTTTAAATTTGTACATGGTAGAAGAATTTGGTCGATCACAGGCATAGGAAGGATGTCACAAGATTTATTTGGCTGGCCACAACTTGAATTTTGAATAAATTCTGTCAAGCTGTTAAAAAAATGTATGGAAATAACATCAATTGATGCATTGAAATCACAAATATGTTTGAGTGGAACTGCAATCTGCTCATGGATGTCTTGCGAATAGCAAATTTCACATGTGTTTAATATATTCTTTTTTTGGGAATTAATTGTCCACCAGCATTGACAAGCATGGGGGATGGAGGAGTGGAATGGGAGCAATTTGCAGTTCTTAGTGGGAATTAGTGGCATGACTATATTATAACAATCATAATTAAGCTTTGTACTTGAACAGTGCCTTTCCTTGGGGAATCTCAGGCACTCTGTCAAATTTATGGATAAATCCCGGGGAAATAAGTTATTTCCCTATAGATCTGCAAAAATTCAGTGGCTGAGCTGTGAGCAGAGCCCAGGTCTCCAGGCTCCTGGACCCTGGCTGTGGCTTGCAGCAGGAGCTGCCTTATTCCTCCATCACAGCCTGAGCAGAACTCGGGGGCTCTGAGGTTGTTGGTGCCATGTACTGTGTCCTTGTGGGTTCTTTCAGCACCATGGGTGCTGGGAAGGGTAGGGGGGCTTCTCATTGACTGGGCTGCCTGCAGAGGGGAGCAGGGGGAAGTAGGGGTGTGGGATGGGGGCAGTGGAAAGATGGAGGCACGGACATGCAGTACACAGCCTAAGGCCCTTTCGGTGGCAGCCTGAGCTTACATGAGCTGAAAAAAACAGTAGGAAAATGTACTTTGTCTTTGTATGAATTCAGGGAAGTCCTAACTGCTCTGGGCCTCAGTTTACCCATATGAAAGGCACTGCAGAAGGGCTTGTGAAGATGGATTTGTTATGGCAAAAGGAAGGAAAAATGGAGAAATAATCTAGGAATATAGTGTACTCACCATTGATTGAAGTTATTCATCAATACTGAAATCTTTACTGGCAAAATAAGTTCTACTTTATCTCAAAATTTAGGATTTGTGTAAGAAATACCCAGGGAAATTTGTCGTGAAGGAGGAACTGATGAGTTGATCAGAGGGGTCTGTTCTGTTTAAAATCCCCGGGGTTAGAAAGCCATGCAATTGACTGTTCCTAACATGCCTGGAGATCTTCAGAGGCAAGGTCCCTTTAGACTCAATAGGATGAATTAACCTTCCTGAGTAAGCTGATTTGAACTTTGCATGTTAAGACAAGAAACATCTTACATTATTGGTTGGTTTGTTCCCTTGGCTGGTTTCGCCAGTTTGTTTAGCCTGGTGAAAAACCAAACAAATTCTCTAGATTCCACAGGCAGAGCAGAGCTGACAGTAAGCTTTTCATCTGAGTGCCTGCTGCAGATGATGACAAAATGTTTAAAAGACAAATTGGACTTATATTTTTGGGCATCTTTAAAGTAAGCAGTAAAACCCTAAGCATAGATTTATTTATTTTTTTACTGGAGCCAATAGTTAGAAAAATAGTGGTTACATGCTGAAAAGCCCAGCTCTGGTGAAAATCCCCATATTTGCACTGAATAAATCCTTTCCCTCCTGGGAGCAGGTGGAGTGTGGAGGGCAGCAGAGTTGTCAGGCTCTGTTGTTGGGTCCAGGCTGTGTATTTGGCTTTGTGAGAGGCAAAAGATGCTTCTGTGTGTTTGTGCAGGAGCCTGTCAGGAGCAATGGACAATGTGCCTCTGGATGGAAGCTCATGGTGTTTCAGAGGGAGGAGAGCTGTTGCTGCTGTGCAGAGGAATCCCTCCCTTATGCCCTGGGGCTAGGGGGTCTGGTGGTGGTGTGGCAAGGGGCATTGCTCTCCTGTGGTCCTGCTGGCATCTTTGCAAGCCTCAGGGCAGAGGACCAAGGGTATCCCACCAGAACTGGGACAGTTGGCAGTCCTCGTTCTCGTGCAGACTGTGTGAAATGCACACCATTCCCCAGAGCTTACAGGCACAGTTACAAACGAAGCAAAGATGGCAGGAATGACATTCCCTTGCTAATTATAGTATGGTCCCATCTGTATATTTGGTGTTATGTCACCAGCTCCAGCCTGCTTTTTTTCTAGCAGGGAAATACTGCTGCAGGTTGAAGCTCAGCACAAAAGGCTCCAGACCTCTTGTCATATTATAGTTACTTGTTTAATGCAGGAGAAACTACCACCACTCTATTTTTAAGGGCTATCGGTTGGAAATTTGAGAGCAGATCAGCTAAGGTGCTTTTTGGGTAACTTGGCAGGCCATATTTAAAAAGCATTTGGTTGTGGATAAACATGACAGGGTACAGTGGCTGCACATCTCATTGAACCCCACTGGCTCCAATGGTGACTTGGGCATGGCAGTGAAGCTGTGAGCCTGGATCCATTCTTGGAGAAGGCGGGAGAGAGCCAGCTCTCTGGTCATCAAAGCTCCTCTTGTCCACAGACCTTTTGGTGCAGTGGATAGTCTGGGAAGAGTTTGGTGGGCTGTAAGGTATGTCCTTCAGCCTCCAGAGGTTTCCTCAGAGGATATGAGGCCAGAATCTGCCTCATGGGGTGTTCAATTCAGTCATCCTGAGGCTCTCACGAGTCCTTCTTGGAGCACAGATAGAGTTCTGGAGTCCACATCCCTGTTCCTGCTGGTGGAGTTTCCTGGCTCCTGCTTATACAATTCAGATATGTGATTGTGATTTAAGACCTTAAATTTGCTCATGTAAGGTGTCATGAGTCCCTCAGGAGGAACCCGTGGCATTTCTTTTTCTTGCACCTTGTGAGCTGTATTGGTGAGCCTCATGCTAAATCATGTAGGACTGAGTTTTTATAATTAGGGTAGAGATGGGAGCCTCCAAATCTCATGTGATTAGAGAGTTCTCATAACTTTTACATTTATTATAATGTTAGCGTATTTCTTACTTTCATGTCTGTATTGCCCTGCTCAGTGTTGGAAATCCAAGAATAAGAGCACTTTGCTTAAACTTGAAAGCCGTTAAGTGAAAATAGACCAGAAACAGAAATAAAAATGGGTGTTCCTAGTTTAATCCACTCTTTTGGCTAAAAACAATGAACAAAACATAGGCAAAACAAGGAAACACCATAAATAATGACAAGGAAACTAAAATCTGAAAACTTTACTGCTTGTAACAGAGGTAAAATTAATTTAAAGAAAAAAGTTACCTAAGGTTTTAAGTCATCCCCAGTGCAGGCTTCTATAAAGAAGCACAGAAGCACCATGCGGGATGCATCTCTCAGGACTTGCACGTGGAGCTGCCCCCTAAGCTTAGAGCCCTCTGCCCAGTGGTGTACTGGTGCATCACAAGGGCAGTCAGTGGAGCTTGTGTGGCAGGAGGGGAAGCAGTTGTCAAACGGCTTTATGGGTGAGGAGCTGAAACATGAAGGCCACAGGGTCTGTTAAAGTCAAGGAGAATCTGTACCAACAGAAATAGGCTTTGGTTTCTTGTCACGCAGGAAGCCGTTGGTGGAGTAGGAATTTAACAAGTTCACAACTTAACAAGTCCCAGCCTAGTGTCTGGACTACCAGAATAGATTTTTTTCTCAAATACCCCAAAACGCTCAATGCTTTTGTCAAATTTCTGTCTCTCTGTACTCAGTGTCAGCCTCAGCTTAACAATGAAGGTAGTCCCAGAAAACTGGGAGAGAGAAAACTTGCAAATGAGCAACCTATGCTCCCTGTTATGAAAGCAACCTCTTACTATCTTGTATATTAATTCTGTGCTTGTGGGGCACTGTAGAGGTTAAATCTTCTTTGCCTGGCATGGTAATTTTCATTGCTTAAATTTTTTGGGAACTTTCTTCAAGTTTCTGAAAGGCTTAGCACAAGCTATGAAGGCTCCACCTCTTTCTTGGCCCTGTAACCCATAAGCAGTTCAGCTGAGGCTAGGGGATTTGTGTATAATGATTTGGAAAAGTTGTGAGTATAAATAGAAAGGAATTTGAGATGTTTTTCCCTTCTGTAATTCAACACTCAATAGCTTCCCCTTCCACCCTGCACAGAAGGTGCTGTACCAAAACCATGGAAAGAATTTGTGGAGCTTCAGAGCAAGGAAGTTCATAAGCTAGCAGGCTTTTCTCTAACATGCTCTTTTTAAAAATCTGATACTGTCACCTCCCCCAGGGAAGAGCATGACTGGAGGACCTTACAGGTTTTGACCAGATCCTCTCACCAGAAACATTTGCCTTGGAGCAAGGGTGATCAGGGCAACCCTCTGACTTCCTCTTAGGCACAGTGCGGAAAGGGCAGAAGCCTGGAATGAAGGTTCAGCCTGAACTTTTTCCTTTTTTCTCCTTTCTCTTCCTGGTAGCAGTTACCACTGAGAGAACATGGTCCACCTGCTCTAGGCTCCAGCCTCAGCCTTCCTTCACTGTCCACATCTCACAGGTGTACAAGGGCATGGCATCAGGTTGCAGCATAACTCAGCCCAAGCTCTGCATTCACATGCCTGGGGTCAAGCCCTGGGACAGGCATCCTGAACCCAGAGGTTGCCATTGCATCTGGAAGCAGTGCTTGGAGTTGGGGACCCCCTGGCCCAGGTAGCTTGGAAGCAACAGGCTTTCTCTGAAGTGCCTCTTGGGTCCCTTTCTTCTTCATAGTTATCTTTGTTGTTTTGTAATTTCTCCCATGTTTTAAACCCTGCACTCAAATACGATGTAAACCTTGCAAACCCCAGCTTATTCTAACAGAAATGCCAGCTCTTAGCAGTAGCAGTGTAAACTCTGTAGTCCCTGTGGTTTCAGTACAGTGATAGGTCTCAGTTCTGCACTTCATCCCCAAAGTCTGATTTACACCCCCTTGTGAAATTCTGCAGTGACGCTGACTTGGGCACAGACCAAGGGCAATCACAGTGTATATTCATGTGCATTCGTTGCCAGGATTCTGATGTACGGTTTCATTTTTGTGTCTCAACTTCATTTTGCACCATGATATTTGGGCATGCAGATTTATAAATCCAACTCTGGCAATATTGTTTAAAGAACCCTCAATGCTTTTGCTAAAAACCTGAGTAAGTATTTGTTATATTTAGAGGCAATTCTGCTTATTGTCTCTTCATACAAGTAAGCTTTTCACTGACCTAGATTTTGCTATGCCATTTTCCATTTGCTGTCCTACGTTACATTTGCTTGGAAGCAAAGCCTTTTGTGTTTTAGTGTTCTCTTACACTGGCTATTTCATCCACCAGCCAAAATCACACTTGCTGGCCTGTGATGGTGCAATTCGCTTTGCTGAAAATGATCGTATTGTTGAGGACCCTGCCTTCATACTAGAAGTAAAAAGCTGTTGTAGGTGAATCCTTAGGCTGAAGAGACCTAGAGGACCAGCCAGCATCAGAAGAGCATGCAAAAAGGAAAGGTTTATGTGTTTTCCAGCAGTAACAATTTATAGAAAGAAAAGAAATATTGGACAGAGTGAAAAACTGGCTTCCTTTCAGTTGAAGGGAGTGGTCCTCTCCCTGGCTGTGTATTACAACTATCACTAAAGACCCAAAACTACATCTTGGTTTTAATTCTGCTCTCAGTTTTAACATGTCATTAAAGAGATACCTGTATTGACAGGAAGAGTTGTAACGCTTTTGGGGAGTTGTTATTACTGTATTACATGATGGTGGTGTTTATTGCTGTAGTGCCTTAGGGCTGAATTTATAAACACTGTGGATGGATTACATGGGTATTATGCTGCACATAAACATTTTGCTGTGTGTTCATGTTGAAATCCTGTGAATTGGACAATGTAAACAAATTAACATTATCAGGGAAAACGTGTTTTTTAAGTCAACTTTCCCTCCACCATCTACTTGGCCAAAAGACACTTGCTGTAACTCTCATATCTCTTGCATCTCTGGGTTAAAAAATCTTTTAACTAGTACATTTTAACCAAAACCTCTTCCTTTTTAGAAAAAAAAAAAAAGCAAGTATGTTTAAAAATGCATTTGATCTGACTAGCTAGTGTATTTTTAAACATGACTGTTATGTTTAACAGCACGTTAGCATATGTCAATTAACTTGTTTCCATGGAGTGCCCCTAAGGGACTCCAGGACTGGGCCGTGTCAGCAGAAGGGAGTGTGTGCCCACCCTCCTGAATGCTGAGGTACACCTCCTGCTGCCTGTGGCCTGACGGTGACCGTCCATGGTGGGAGGACCCACCAGGGCTTGTGGGTCAGCCCTCCCAAGCGATATCTCCTCTGAGCATGCCAAGAGGCTTTTGCTGCACGCAGCGCCCTTCCAGACAGAATAGATAAAGGCTTTTTCTTGCACTGTCATGGGATCACACTCCTTCCCTGTGCCAGATCTAGATGAGATGGAGGAGACAAGGTGCACATGTACAGGGCCCCTACATCTGCACCATGCCCAGCCTGGGACATAATGGTGGCACCACGTGGCTGGGGTGCCTCATGGGCTGAGGTTGTGGCTGTGGTCATCCAGGCTGCTCACTGCTCTGCTGCTCCAGTTCATGCTGGCCAGTGCAGAGGGAACATTTTCATCCATTATAGGAAGCAGGAGTGAGCTTTTTGTCTGGGAGGCTGGCACAGGCTGCTGGGAAGCATGCTCTGGAAGCATGTAAACTAACTGATCTTTTCCTGGCAGAATATTCTTCTGCATCCTGGCTGTGAAATTTTGTGATGAGAAGTAAACATGGTGGGAAGTTCACAGCCCAGGTCTCAGAAGCAGAGCACTGCAGGGACACATGCTGCTTTCCCAAGAGTCTATCTAAGGGCTCATCTCTGCTTGGCAGCTGTAGAAACACAGGTCTTCAGTAGGGGCTCAGATTTTCCTGTGCATATTGATGGTGTGGAAAGAATAATGTGTGAGTGTGAAAAGGTAGAGAACGTGGTGGGAGAGCAGTGGGAAGGTTTGTGCTGGTAGTGTAGGAGCTGGGCTTGGCTGTGTTTTGGTATTGGTGAGTTATTGGAGGAGGTGGCGGAGAGAAACTTGACAGAAAGGGAAGCCAGGCATCTTCTGGCAAGTCACACTGTTTCCTGGGCATTTACCCTGGGAATCTCTGCTGTGGTGGTTCATGTAGCTGCCATCTAACTAGTCCTGGCAGGGCTGGTGTCCCTTGTCCTCCTGCATGCCCCGCACTGCGGGCTGCAGGGTGTGCTGGGGTCCCGGCAGTACTCCACCTGTGAGAGCAGCCCCTGGACAGAGAGACCTGCCTTTGCTTCAGTTCCTCATCCAAGGAATTTGGGCAATCTTCCTTTTTTGTTTTGTTATAGGTAAATGCATGAATGAGGCCCACGTGTTCTGGTACAGTGTTAACAGGAGCGGCTGAAATACCTAGCATAGACAGGGTCCAAAAATAGGTCCCTCATCCTGACAGTGTCTTGCACATGTCCTTAACTTTCCTGCCCTGGGAAGGAACTCCTGGCACCCTGCAGGGCAGGAGAGTTTTTCCATTCACTTTGGTGGGTGCGGGATTTCATTCTGCATTATAGACCAACAGATTTTAAAGGGACTGTCCGCTGGGCACAGTTGAGATCTTTGCAGGGTCAAAGGGCTTTATATTTATAGCATTGACATGATGATCATGAGAGAAAATTGAATGTTTTTTTCCTGCTTGGACGGCATGGACAGACGTGCTGTTATACCTATAGCTGCTCAGGGTCAAGTTGTTACTGGCCCTGGACCATTTGTTTTGGGTGCTGCACCTTCCTGCCATACAGCTTGGCTGCCATAATTGGTGTTGTCAAGCTGACCCATGCCAGCTGAAACATGTTTTTGGAAATGGGGTTTTATAAATAGATCATGTGGACAAAGGGTGTCTGCTCTGGAGTGGTTACGGGGCTGGGGAGAGGAGCCTGGGGCAAGGGAGGGAGCCCAGCAGCTCCCAGTGACCCGGCACAACCCTCTTTGCAAAGCGGCAGCTGCGGTGCCGGTGGAGCCTGCGGTGAGCCCTCGGCAAAGGGAAGGACGGAGAGGCCACGACCTGAGGTGTGGGTGCTCAGCTATTTTTCCCTTGTGACTCTCTGGCTCCCAGACCTTTGTTCATGCAAACCCTGACAGATCCTGTCTAAATGACTAGTTGAAAATTATGTCCTCCCTCCCTGCTTTGGGCTGGGGCTGAATTTTACCTGCTGGGCTCAGACAGGAGGCTTTTCTACTGATGGTAATTAATAGCACCAGAACCTGGAGCTGTGGGACCTATCCCATCCCAAGTAGTCAGGGTGATTGACACTGGATCCTTTGATTTCTCCAGAGGTGTTCTAATATTTTAAACATTATTAATTACATTAATCTCTGAATAGTATTAACAGTATTTCAAAATTTTATAATTTTATGCTATCTGACCCATTGGGAGAGAAAAGGTAGTTTTGGATGAACTGAACAACTTTCTAGACAGTGTGCTTTATAACCAGATGGATTTTCCCTAGTTCCATTTCTATCTAATATTGGCAGAAGATTAAAGATACTGAGTCAATGACTGTAAAAGCTCACATTAGAAATTTGCACTAAACGAGAAGAGGAAAAATTCATTAGAGGCATAAATTGTAGCAACTGGGATGCATGCAACTTATTTTTAGTAGGCTATTGGCTGTCACCCTTGAAAGTCTTCTTTTTCCAAAAGGTTTTCTCTTCTCAGATGCAAGAAGAAAAAAGAAGAAAATTATCTCATATTTTGAAATACAGACCTAATTACAGTAGGGAGTGATCCTGATCCCACTGGAGTAAACTGCAGCATTCTTTATGACATTACAGGATAGTGCCTCTATTAAGAAATAATAAGGAAATGAGATAGTTTAAAGAGAGGGTTTAAAATTAACTGGGTCTTTTGGCCTCTTTTGTAGAAATACCTTAAAGCGACTTCTATCAAGTCAAAAGGTTCATTGAAAAGAGAGAAATTAAAAGATGCCACTCTTAGAGCCTAGCAAAACATAAAGTTCAGAATAAATCTCTCTCCAATCCAATTATAACATTCAAATCAAGGAGAGAAAAAAAAAAAAAAAAAAAGTAGTATGAAATATAAGAAAAGCTTTCTTTCTATTGAAAAAGTCGACTTGGAGGTGTCCAGACCTAAGGGAATTTCCAAGTCAGCATTATAGTGGGGAAAAAAATGTAATGTAAATGAGAATGAAATAATCAAATTTTTGTGGTGGAAATAAGTGCAGTTGTTTGATGTAATTTTGACACACAGCATAATTTCAGCATCCACACTGAAGTTTAAAGGATCAGTGTGTCTTCATGAGATTTCTATACAGAAAAGCCATTCAGCGGGAAAATCTCAATCAGGCTTTGGTATGCACACTGGGCCCCTCTGCGATGGAAAACTTGTATTGTATTAGTTGCAAATAGAAAAATAGAGATGACCCTTTTTCAGTAATGTCTAGGCACCCTTTCCACTTGAAAATCCAGCATGATTATGGCACATAAATCACAAGAAAAGCAATGTGTGAATATTTGCGTTGCTCACAAATCAAACTTTGTTTTATGCCTCTAACACCAGCTCAGCCATTTAAAGATGCACACAGTTTTTGACAGTGAGTTGCACTGGGCTCATGTCACCATGTTTATTGCAGATGTAATTTTTAATATCATGAGGATATATTCCAAACAATTAAAACAATTAGAGCAGGGCATGTCTTTGGTGTTTTACTCAGTCTTGTAGCCTGTGTGAAATATATATTTGTAATTTTGAGTTCACTTCCAAATGAAGGCAGATTCACACACCCTCAGAGCCAAACTCATCAGAGGAACCAACAATTAAATGAAGCCTGAGATCCTGTCCAAAGGAGGCATATACTCAATTTAATTTTTAAATAGCTTAATTAATAGTTTCAGCTAAAGCAAAGAAGTGAAAATGGGTCAAACTATATAAACATTGGTTAGAAAAACACAGTGTCCAGCCAAAGCATTGTAGAAGTGCTTTTAAGAAGAATGACCTTTACATTTAATTTAAACATGGTTTTCCAACTTAGGTAAAAGCCCAGTTCAGACAAGGCCCAAGCCACTTTTTATGCTGCAAAGAACTAGCGAGGTATGTTGAGAGTTTATTCAGTCTTTGCTTGTTCTGAGGCTGTGTTTCACTCTGCAGTCATCCTTTTCTCCTCACTGTCAGCATCTTGTTACCTCTTGGCAGCTCAGAATTCACTGAGAGCCTTAGTGTGTTTTAAAGCTGAGTTTAATTGCCAATGGGACCTAAACGAATGCCACAAAACATTGTTCACAAATATTTACTGGAATTTTGAAATGAATTGGGGTAGGCTCTGCTATTGCACTTTGTGTTTGCTTTCTGCAAACAGTCAGGTTCAAGTTCTTATTGACATGGCTGTGATGAATGGGATCCCTTACATAAGTCTCAAGGCCAGGAGGGTGCTTTTGCACTGGAGCAATCAGGAGGCAGAAGCACTACCACGTGCCTTATCTGACCAGTCATCACTAACTAGCAGCCCTCAGATAATGGGAAGGAACACTGATTCGTGGGTCGTTCCTGAATTCCCAAGGGGCAAAATTATAAAACTTGAAAAAATTATTCTCTTTGTTCCAGAGAACATTTGCATACAGAGAAAGGGACTTTCTTTACTCAAAAAAATTTTTGTGCAAATTTTTTCTTGGGGTCTCAAGTCTCAGCTTAAATGAAACAATAGTATAATAATTTGAAAGTGGTGGAGAATGTTGTTTTTAAGAAATCTTTCATTGATTATGCAGTAGCATTTACATGACTATGTTTGTGGTTTGAAGTTTCTGCTTTAGTGAGGACAATGAGTTCTTTGGGATTTGCTAATTTACAGTTAACATCTTCATTTTGTTTTGTTGGTTTTTTTTCTTGCTGTAATCTGATTAAGTTGATAAAAAGTGAAAGGTAGAAGAAAAAAATATAGGTAATAACTATCAAGACTGGTCCAGGTTTGGCATTACAGTGCATTGCTTTAGGAAACTGTCCCTGACATCCTCTTCATCAGAACCTCTTACTGGTAAATTTTGGGAATTTGAACCTAAATTTTGGGCAAGTTGTATCACTGGAAAATGTTCCATAAATTCTGCTGTTGCACTTCGATGTGTGCAGAGCAAGTTAAGCGTTGGTAATGTCTGAAGGTTTCATTGCTCTATGCCAGCCATCCCCTTGGCAGTGTAAAGTTAGGTTTTGGGGAAAAAAATTCACTGTCTGTGGCGCTTTTTAGGGAGTTCATGGTTGGCAACTCTGATTGTTTTTTCAACCCTCCTGATCTGAACACCTTTGATTCCATTGTAAAGGACAACATACTCTATGCAGTGGAACAAAAACCTGCTGGTTCTTCTCACCACCTGCAGAAGAAGTGAAACTTATCAAAGATCTTAATAACGAAGGTCATTTTTAATTGAAAATGTTCAAAATGCAAAACCACAACTGGAGACAACATCCTTTTCATGGGAAACAAACATTTTGGGTTGAAGAACAGCCCAGATGAGCTGGCCTTCTGCAGCTTGTCCATAAAGTTAAATGTGTCAAAGGGTTCTCTGCTGGGCAAAGGAAGGATGTAGGAGAGGATTTTATAAATGGCAGTTGGGCAATTAATGTTAACCATCAATATCAGAATGGCTTAGATTGCATGATTAACTAGTAAGGATTTTGAGCTGGCTGGTAATTTTAGATTAAATATCCAGGCAGCAAGTGACTTGAATATTGATGAATATCCTGTGTTTTATTAATATGCATTCTCTATAAATTAGAGGCTTAGTATACAAAGAAGAACCCTAATGCTCTTGCTATTTTTCATTGCCACAGGTAGAGCTGAATAATTCATAGCAATTAATTTATTTCACTGATTTAGCCTTTTGGGGCAGGGGCGGGGGGGTGGGAGTTGAGAACAAGTAATTTCTGCAGGTAATTTTTTTCATGTTTATTTATTATAAATAACTCACTAAATACATTTGAAGGCTAATTCTTAGTTGAAGAGACTTTTTTTTTTTAAATCTTAAATTGGAGAAATTGGGACAAACTTTGGCAGAACTGGAAACAACCTACCAGTCATTACAAGAATCCAAATTAATTTTGAATTGCGAAAAAGCACAGCTAATTGGAAATAAAACCCAGTTAGGATCAGGCTCAGGTTGATCTGTGCAGTACTTGATTAGTGCAATACTGGTTGCAATGCATATTTCTGCTCCTCATTTGATTGATTGTAATTATTTAGGATCAAGATTTTCTTACAAATATTGTTGTGTGTAGAATTTCCTATCTGTATTGAGTCTCTTATAAATTTAAAATGGAAAAGGTGAAATGCTGCCCCTTGTGAAACCAAGGGGAGTTTTAACATTAATGTTGCAAGGTCCAGGATTCCTCTTACTGATGGAAATGTTCTTGAAAGCCCTTTTTGTGCAAATAGAGCAATAATACATCCAACACAAATGACATCTGGTATTTGTGCAAAGCTTCAGAGTATCCAAATGCAGATTTTTAATTTATTTTTTTTAGTTTTTTTTTCAGTAGGAGATGAAATGTTGCAGCACAAAGATTGTTTGCCAATTCTGCAGCTCAGGGTGGCTGCAGCCCCGTTTCAGTGTCACACAGTCATAGCCAGAGCAGGTAATATCCAGAACCCCATGAGGAGGAGGAGGCTGTATGATTACTGCCTCTCCCTTTTACCATTTCTTACAACACGCTGCACAGCAGTGAGAGTTGCATAGCACGCAATAAATCATTGCCTCATTATGCTTCTTCTGTACGTTTGTTTAGGGCACCTACTTGAGTACCAGCTCCAGAGGATTATTTGCTCTTCACAGAAATTCCTGTCAGATATAGACTTGTCTCTTGGTTTGCAGAGAAAAAGAAAAAAAATCTCCATATCTTATTTTTAAAATAATTTCTGAGTGCACACAGAAATGTGGTGCGGAACTGCCTAAGAAAATAATTCAGGCAATGTCTGGAGATTATTTTAATAGTGTAGGTGGATGATTTTGTCAAGGGGAGGCAAGAGGTTAAGGAAGGTTTTTGTGTTTTTGTGACTTGTCAACATGAAACATTAGCATCTGAAACACAAGGTCTTCCTCCTTTCTTCCTTCCTCCCTTCTTGCCTGCCTTCTTTCTTTCCTTCTTCCTTTCTTTCTTGTGTACACAGAAGCTGCTGATCTCTTACCTAACCAGATTATGTGGAATTGTTCTCAGTTGTAAAAGAAGTCTAAGTACCTAATTAAAAAATATTGTGAGGTCCTCATTCACTCTTTCTGTAGTCTTTAGCCAGCCCTGGTCTACAGCTGGTGCAGGAGGGCACCAGTCTGACTGACAGAATAAGGATTTCTGACACTTGGTTTTGATTTAAGCAGACAAATCCTCTTAGGAAAAAGTGTTCATTAGTTGGCCTAATTTACTAACAAGGAGTGGTATTCAGCATTGCCAATTTGGATGGAACAGTTTGATTCAGTGTCGCACCAAGCGAGCGCTGGAATAACCTCGACTCTACCTGCAAGGCATTTGAACAGCGAGAGCCGGGACTTCAGAGCAGGTGGGTACACTGCAACACGGCTGGGTTTTGCTGCAGTGTGACAGTCTGATCTAGGATCCGATCCAGGCTCCTCAGAAATCAATGGAAATTCTATCCTTGACTTTACTGGGCTTTGGATCCTTCTTCAGTTGTGCCAGAGTGGTAATGAAATGACTCTAAACTGGGGGAAGAATTTTCTAGCTGAACAGATTCAGTGTTTTGTATTGATAGGCTTCTTTATGCAAGTGGTCTTGACTTCAAATTTGAATAGTTCTCATACATGCCTTGCTCTGATCCTCCTTCCTTGTCACAAATCCTTGAAACAGATTTCTGTTTAGTTACCACTAATAAACATCCCAGCTGAACAATGAAATTTTGTAGATGATTATGATATGAAGCCCAAAATCATTGTAAGCTTTCTCAAAATGTGACCTGCCTTCATACGAAAGCTTCCTCGGCTTTCTGAACCTCTCAGCAAAACTGGATGTGTTCAAATACATAATGAAATGCAAAACAGTCAGTTTTGTGTAATTTGGGGTTTCATTATAGCTACTTCTGCATAATTGTATCTCAGACACATAGATAAAATTAATATTTGATCTTAAACTCTTACAAAGGACCTAGGAATAGAAGATACGCTGAGGTCAGGACCAGAAAAGACTTTTTCAACACCCACTGCAACCTGAGTCTCCCATAAACACTCAGGACTCAGCGAGAATTGTACCCAACTCTTTCTGATGGAAGTACTGTGGTGACCTTCTAGATTGATTAAAGAAGTGACATTGATTGACTTTGAAGGGAGCCACATCCACCCTTCTTCTGCCAAAAAGGCAGTGGCTGCAATGTGAAGCCTCAAGAATGGGGCATTGCTCCTCCAAGTACATGGAAGACATCCAAGGGTAACGGGATAATGCAGATAATGGGATAGGGTTTCTCCCCTCCTCTCCCTTGAATACCATGTAGCTAGATTTTAGCTACCCAGACTCAGGCTGTAGGAGATTTTTCTCTGATAGCTATTTAAAAGATGAAATAGTGAAGGAAATGAGCTCTTTTTATAGGTCATGTAGGATGTTCAGTGGTTGAGAATGTCAAAAAGGGCTGGTAATTTTGACTCTGCAGGGACCTTTAATGGTGTTGGGGGGATGATACAGTGAGGACCAGCATGAACAGTGCAGTGGAAGGGACGCTGTGGTGGGGGAAAAAGCTTTTTTCCTCTGGCAAACCCACCCTTGATTCTACACACTGTCACTTTGGGTTGTTTATTTTGAGAGATGATAAAATGGCTCAATTTTCCAAAGATACATGGTATCTTAGCAATATCTGGTCTCTTTGAGGCACCTTGAGTTGGCACTGAGAAGTATTGGCCTCCAAAATTACCGCTTTTGAGTATCTAGGCCACTGAACCTGATACGAGCTATCAGAAACCAGAGACAAGGGAGCATTTATGTTGGAGAATGTGTGGTG
Organism: Chaetura pelagica; assembly: GCF_000747805.2. Taxonomy (NCBI): domain Eukaryota; kingdom Metazoa; phylum Chordata; class Aves; order Apodiformes; family Apodidae; genus Chaetura; species Chaetura pelagica. The sequence goes on along the minus strand of NW_009970717.1, from coordinate 5,243,065 downwards.
GCTTGAAAACTACAAATCAAAATAATTCACCCTTTTATGTGTAAATCTCTTTCTCTTTGATACATGAATTGAAAAGCTGTCTGGTTTTCTTGTAGTTTCTGTAAGCAAGCCGTGTGCGACTGTACCCTCTAGAATGCTATTTAAGAGTTATTTAAAGTGCAGACTGGTTAAGGTCAAGTAAGCTTCTCTGCATGCCAAAACTGAACCCACCAAAAACCCACTAAAACCAGCAAGCAAGGAGGTCTCAAGTTCTGCCATTCTTTCCTGACAAGGGTATGGCATGACAAATGGTGAAGCACCAAAAGATCAAAGTCTGTTGTGAGGGATAACAATAAAACTGGAGGCAGAAAGACACCAAGTCCTCATGCAGGTGTGTGCTGATCCAAAGCAGTCTGTCTCAGGTATGACACCGCCAGCCCATTGCAAGGGGATGCAGGCAGGAGCTGCAAACTGGCAGTAATGGCATCAGCAAGCTTAGATCCTGTCTGGTGCATTTTTGAGCTGGTGGAAAGCCTGAAGAGTCACTGCAAGAAGCCTGTGTGGAAGGGATTACTGTAACTCACTGAACTTACCTTGAGCATATTGAAAAGAAACTTTTCAATGCAGACATGGACAGTCAGTGTGGTGTGTTTTGCTCATATTCCAGTGTTGCATTGCTGTGTCTGAGCACCTTAATCCAGATCCTGCTGA
>NW_009970717.1:5220569-5242346 GCF_000747805.2 Chaetura pelagica | reverse complement strand
TGCTGAAGGCAAGAGCTGTCTTGCTTTTCAGAAGGTTTATTCCCCTTAAATAGCTACTTTAGGAAGTGTACTTTGCTTGGTGATAACAAAGCAGAGGATGAATGATTAACACCAATTAGGATTATTTACAAGAACCTAGAAAACAATAGGTCCATAAATCATTGTCTTATCAATTGTAGTTCCTCTGGAATAATTTAGTCATTGTTGGGCAATCTCTGTCTCACTGTTCATTAAGTAGAGATCTGAATGATGTTAGGTGAAGTTTGTAGAAATGTTGAAGGTACAGTATGACCTAGTAAAATAGGAGTGTTACAAAAAACTTCCAATGGTTTTCAACCTTTTTTATGCTATAAATCCTGTACAATTTTCCCCCAGGTATACTTAGTGAATTTAAGGCAACTGCCAATAGCCTAGTTTCTCTTGGGTTAAGCTTCATCTTTGTCTCCACTAGTGTCTCAGCTGGGAGCCTGCGGTGGTTTTGCAGTATTTCTCTGGTTGTCTCCATTTGTTGGACACTAGTTCATCTGCAGAGCAGCTTTGGTGCACACAGGCTCCTTCCAGAGAGGATCCAGTGGGGACCTTCCTCCAAAAGCAAGCCAGGGCTTGGTGGGACATTGAGCTCTGATCCAAGGGGTCAACCATAGAATCACAAAGTCCTTCAGGGTGTATGCAACCCTGTTTTGCAAGAGGAAGGCTGTCAAGCCGCCCAAGCTCCCATGCCAGCTGGAAGTGGAGCTTGTGCTATGGAGAGGGTCCAGTGCTTTATGTGACACCCTTTTTGCTGGTGACTGGCAGCTCTTGTGACTGCTGCTCCTCTTTCTTCCACCAAGACTTCTCCTGGTTCACTGTCCTTTCTGTTAATTAGCTGTCCCATCTTCTGTAGCTGTTCCTCCTTGCTGCTGTCCTTTTTTCTTCTACTTTTATATCACTTTTTGTGATCCCTTTTCCAATTTCCAACCTTAGTCTCCCAGAAGACCTGGAGTGGTGGCACCTGGATGCAGAGGAGATCACACTGCTTGTAAATCTGCACCATGAAGAGGCCAAAAGTTTCTTCAGCAGCAGGAGGTAAGCCAGGACTGGTGGGTGTAAGGAACAGAGAGCAATGCCATGTGCGTTTGAGAAGATGAAGGCGGCGTTCTTGAGGATGGAGACTTTGGGGCAGTATCGTGGTTCCATACAGGAAGCTTGAAGAGATCTTCAGGTGGGAACACACCACCCAGCCGGCTCCTTTTTGGGTTTAGTCCATGGACCTCTGGGGTCTGCACAACAGAGACTGAAAACTCTTGACTTACCTAAATTTCCTCTTTATGGACTTCTGATGTGATAGGGATGGCGTAAAAAATTCAGTATATCTGCTTTGCTGTAACTTTTTCAGCCTGTTAACTTTCCCAGGACTACTCTCTGCTCAAATTACTGGAACTTAATTACATGAGGCTTAATTTCAGTTGCTTGGCTAGCTTTAAAAACATATATTCAAATTTGAACCACAAGGGCAGAATTTTGTGAGCTTCTTTGTCCTTTCACTTTGTTCTAGTTTAAATTAAGAAACTGCCAGTGAATCTCTGCTGTATTACACCTCTTCCAAGGCAGTCTCACTTCTGGAGAGACTTCCCAGACTCTCAGCAGTTTAAGGGGGAGCACAAACTACCCCTTACATTTTATGGCTTTGAAACTGTGCAAACAATAGATATTTGTCTCCTGCTTATGCATTTTTTTGTAAATAAAATGTATTGAGACCGGAAATGGAGTTACCCTGACTTTACAGCAGATGAGAATTTGTATTGACATTTTACATAGAAGTGTTGTATTATCTGTGCTTTTCTTGAGTAGATCTTGCAACATTTAATCTCAACAACAAAAAAAGAGTGGGAAGGAGAACCAAGAGAAGGGCATGGAGGAGAGAGAAGGCAAAAGGACACAGATGGAGAGTGGTGGAGTTGATAGCTAGTGCCATTCTCCAAAGCATTAGCTGAGAATTCCTATGATTAGGACTTATCTTTCTGACCTCACCATTTCCTTATAATCTACTGCTTACCTGATATGTAATAAAAGTCCTCCAAATTTTATTGTATTTGCTTAGTTTTTAAAGAAGATTTTGCATCAGTTTGTTCCCTTCCATATGATTTTATTTCTGTTATGGTATGAAGACCTTGTTTCCGCTGGGTACAGTTGTTCTGCTGATACATCAGTGTTGGTATTTAGCTACCGAATGTCCCACAGCAGTTCCTTGAGTAACACTTCCATCTATCACATTGGGATGATCAGGAATACATTGCAGCTGATGTGCAAACACTGATGTCTATCTGGAGTTGGCCACCCACCTCCAACTTGGCAGATAAACCCTCCAAAGAGCCAACAAAAGAGGGCTTATTTTAAACACCCCAACCCTCTAGTGGATTATCCTTAATGTGTTGGCAGCATGCCTCTTCCTTCTGCTGCAGAAATGCCAGCCTGGCTCTGCAGCCCTGGGTTTTTTGTGTGTGTTACAGTACGCAGAAGAAATTAAGAGCAAGACTGATTTGTAATGGCCCTTTTTTTCTCTGCAGCTTGGGATCAACTTATTTACCTCTGAAGAGGCAAGGGTAGTGAGCAGCACCTCTCTCTGGGGAGTGATCTCACCTTGTCAGTGTGGCTGTGCAGGAGAGGGCTTCTTGTAGAGGCTGGTTGTTGTTTCTAGAAGCTCATGGACATATGTTCAAGGGCTGAGGGTTCAGTTTCTTCTGCGTGAGAGAGGAGAGGAAATGACCTTCACCCAGCTGAGCAGAGAACAACAGGAAACCCTCACGGTCCGAAGCTCCTGCTGTTTCCCACCCCCAGGAATCCGGCACTTGGGCCCTTTTGACAAACTGTCAGGATTTTTGTTGGGGTTTAGCTGCCGCAGATATATTAGCGAAGTATGTTGATGATTCATGGTGAAATGGTGTACGCTGATTTAAGTGATGGACTAGTCATCCTGTAATGGATTTGAGAATTCCCAATCAGATTGTACTTAGTTTTATCAAGCAGGAAGCTGGCAGGCTGTGTTTTAATCAATTGATAGCATCGCTTGGCAATCACCATCCAGCTAGTGAACAGAGTGTTTCTCAAAGACCAGCTACCTAAGTTGCAAACAGCAACATCCACTCACATCTTTCAGGTGTACCTCCTCTTTGTTCTGTTTAGCCGGTTTCTTTCCCAAATAAAACTTTCAGCTGAGAGTACAGAAAGATGCAGCACGTCAGATCATAATCTGCTCTTTCACCAGTGTTGGAGGGGGAATGGATGAGGCAGAAAACATTTGCTCCATCCTTCAGGAAGCTATCCTCCTGGATACAGCACATAAACCCAGAACCATGCAAATTCAAGGATTTGATGCTGGTAAAAGTTTTTGAGTGCTAACATTGCATAAGTGCAGAAAATCTGTGGGGCCACACCAGGTGAGACATGGCCTTTTCCCCTGAGTCAGGCAGGTTCATGGCCCATTATTGAATTTATCACCAAAGACCTACCCTGTGTTCTGACCTGTGCCAACAGACATCAAGAGTGGTTTCCTTTTCCAGGGAAGCACATCAGACTCTTCATTCTGAGGGAGACCAGATCCTGTTGAGCATCTTCACAGCACAACCCCCCAGGTGCCATAGCTACCTTAACTAATTTCCTACTCTGGATTTATGTTATATCACAGTGAGTTTTGCAGCCATCTACATCCCTGTAGCTGTACTCAACCAAAATCAAACCTGGGGAGCTGGTTTGTTGTGCATAGGTCCTGTGGAATACTTACTGTACTTAGCAACCCACCTCTGATATAAATATATCTGCTACTCTGAAGAGCAGGCTTTGAAAAGCACCAGAAGGGATCACTCCCCCATAAGGATTTTTTCCAACACTGCAGAGCTGTTAGGACTTCCAGGGAGAAATTCTTCTCCCAATTGTTTCTTAGCCAGAGAGGTAAAGATTTCACCTTGAGCTGATAAAGCTCTGGTGCAACTTGCTGTGATGGATCATGAACCCCCATTCAAACATGAGTCCTGTGTGAACTGCTCTTGAGCCATGCAGGCATGGAGGAAGACAGAGAGCAGGTATCCATGTGGATGTCTGTAGGGAGCCATCCATGATGTCTTTGCATAGGGCTCCCATGGCACCCCCTACTCAGCTATGCATCTGGGAATGGTTCACTGAGCTGCCAGCCCAACTGTATAATCCTCTTGGTTTAGAACTGGTCAAACACTTGGGGCCCGCAGAAGAGGATGATGATTGAAAGGATGTAGAATAACCACACTCACAAAAAGTAATAAAAGTGAAAGTGAGGTGTAAGTACCAGGGAGGAATGATTCACTGGGAAGTTGTCCTCTTGAACTTGTGTTGCAAATCCTGTGTGAAGGAGGTGTCCATAAACATGTAAGGGCCAGGTCCTTGCTTGTGTGGGTGTGTTGAAGACACAATGAAGATTAAAAAGCAACTCTGTAATTTAAGGGTAAATTTAAACTTCCATCTTTGATATTGTCTGCTGACCACTACATGAAAATCAAAGAAACTGAAAAGGAACCCTGTCTCCAGTGTCAAGTCCACCTGAGCACTTCACCAGACAGTGCCACCCAGTGCAAGAACTGAAGTTAAGGTTTTCAGCACCAGGATCATCAAAAGGACACAAAAGCAAAGCTGAAAAAAAGTCTTATTTCCTCTCACCCTGGGGTGGAGAGCATACAATTTCCACAGGGCCATTTGCTGTGTAAATGTTGCTATTTGTATGTTTTTCAAATTAAAATAAAAGCACAAGCAGATGTATTCAAGAAATTAATTTTAAAACAAGGTAATTAACGTATCTGAACTTATCAGAGAGCGTAAGTGGGAAAAATCCCCCAGCCAGATGCAAAGAGCCTATTCTTGACTTCCCCACCAATGTTTCCTGGATGTGGGTTCATTTATTACATTTGCTCACTTTTATAAAAATCCTGTTGATGGAATAGTCTCATTTCCCAAAGCATGTCCAGGGACAGAAGACCACATTATAATATCTCACACTATATGTCATTCAGGTGATGTCTCCCAAATTATAAAACCCATGGAAATTGAATGGCATTTGAATAGTTGATTCGTTTTCCTTTTTATGAGTGTTTATTTTCCAGCACACTGTACTCCTTCTCCTGCTACATGACCCCATGCAGGCAGGCTGCTTGTCTCCATTCTGTAGAGAAACAGGCTCTGATATTCATCAATCCTTGCTCAACTTGACTGCCCCATCCCATCTCACACTACCTTATCTATATATTCTCCTCTGTCTTTGTGCTCTCCTTTATATCACCTCACTATCCATATTTTGTGCCTATGGGATCTTTTGATTGAATATAGGTTTTCTAGGAGATGATCCTGTTGCTCTAGATATTTTAACTTACAAATCTAAGGCCAAGACCTCAATCCCAGCTCATCCAGTTGACCACAGAGGCCATAATCAATTGTATTTTGTATGGCAAATCCATTCCAGATTACCACTCCCATTGCTTATTTCTTCATGTAGGAATTCTGCACCAAATTATCTGGTCTGATTAATACCAAGTTGTTGTGCCTTCTGTGGCACTTGCAACACAACTTCGCAACAGGAAAATAATCCTGGCCTTTTTAAACACTTGAGGAGAGCAGAAAAATTACAACATGCAGACTAAACCAGTTCTGACAATTTTATCATTTCCCTTTATTCAGAAAAAAAAAATCATAATCAAGACTTAAAACAGAAAGAAAGAAAGAAAAGCCCTCAGTGACTTTAAGTGTAAAATCCATTTTAGTAGCAGGAAGCTGTTATATGGTTAGAGCAGTTATTTTTATTGTCTGTCTGGGTATAGTTTTTAACTGCAGGCACAGAATAAATCAATAGTGTCATAAAGCTACTCTCACCCTCTGCCCTTTCTAAAGGGACATTGTTCAGTGTCTGTGCTGGATGTGACACAGACTACTGCTTTGATGCACAGAAATACACCTCGACTAATGTGCTCAGGGAGAGCTCTGAGGGTGACACATATTTACCTATATCTCTTTGTCTGTATCGTCTCAGAGCTACCAGGTCAAAAGCAAAATAAAAGAGAGACCCTCACACAAAAATGCACAGAAGTTCTTAATCAGAAGTGTGTGTGTGTGTGTGGTTATTCTGTTTATTCTCTTGTAAGGGATAGCTTCATTGAATTTGTCCATTCATAAATCTTCCCAGGTAACACATGTCCAAGATCATCCAAGAAGAGAAAGTGTGCAGTGATTCACAGGGTAGACCCCTTGACTTAAACCTGACTGTAATCTGCTCCTTAATACACTGGGGCAGGACAGAGCAGGCAGTGGCTATAGGAAGCTGAAGCTAGATAGAATTGGCCTGAAAGTGTGTCTTTTTAATAGCAAGAGTAGTTCACGGCTGGAACAGTTGGCTTAGGAATGCGGTGGATTTAGCGTTACTTTCAGTCTCTAAACCAAGAGTGAGTGTCTTTCTAAAGATACACAATAACTTCAGCAGACATTACAGCTTTGATGCTGAAATGAGTGGGTGAAGTTCTTCAGCTATGTTACATAGGAAACAAAACCAGATGATTATGATGGTCCTTTTCAGCTTTACTAATCCATTAAATCCTGGTTTGGGGCCTTTCACACATTGGGGTTTAAAGCAGCCTCTTAGGTTTTCCGGATGATTTCTGCAGACGATACACGTTCCAGAGCTGGGACTGACAAACTCCATCTAAATGAGTGTCTGGAATTGACACACTTTATAATTTATATATAAATCACTGCCTCTGAATGCAGTTCCAGATCTATTTCCCTGTGCAGCTGAGTTCACTTTGTCCCCTCTATGCAGTGGGGATTTTCCTTTGCAAAGCAGATATGCATGGGAGAGAGATCTGAGCTGAAACACTTTCCACACGCCGCTGGACGCCCCGAGAACAGTCACTCCTAACACAGACCACGGAGAAGGAAAGCTTTATGGTTCAAATTCTTCAGAGATTTACTGTCAGCAATGCATGTTGTCAAGTTAATTCATTGCTCCTCTCCTTGCTTGTGCACTGCAACTTCCCCAGGTTGGCACTTCTGACAAAGGCATGAAAACTGTTCTTGTGCTGCAAGTGGGAGGTGGAGACAGAGAAAATCTGTGCTCTGTCTGTGGGACCGTGTGCCGAGACAGCTCTATTTTCACATCTCGTCACAAGCTGCTTGGTATTAGTGCAGTATTTGTTTTGAGGAGGGCTCTCAAGAAATTGAACTGAAGTTTGAATTCAGTAAGACTAAAGAAAGCAACCCAAAAAAGAATGCAGGTGGTTTCTGAAGGTAGCAATGCTCAGGTGTTGCTTAGTACTCGTCAGGCAGAGAGCCCACAGGAGTTTGCAGGCTCCTTGGTGAGCACGGAAGTTGTTGACTATGAATAACATTCATCTCAGTAACCTAATCTTTGTTTTCCTTCTCCCTGCAAAATGCTTAGTGCTGGATTTTGATGTCTATAAATACTGATTTGGATTTCCCTTCCTTCACTCCCCACACTCCATTGGCAGTGAAGCCATCTCAGCCCAGAACCGGTTGCTGACTCCTTCCCTTCGGCTCGGCCCCGGCCCCGCGGGACGTGAGCTGGGTCACACACAGCCCCTCTGCCTCCCCTGGGGACACTGGCACTTGGGAATGGGAATAACAAATGTCAGGAAACAAACAAGACCCCAGTGGGTAAAAAAAAAAAAAGAAAAAGTTTAGACCCCCCCCCCCGACAAACTTCCCGGACTCTCAAACTTGTTCATAAATAGCCCGTTGCCGCCTGAATAGCAGCAAGCAACAACAATAATAAATGACAGTAAATATCGTGCTGCTGTAAGTGACAGCAAACCAAACCCACTGCTGTTCAGAAATGAATTGGAGAAAATATTTCTTAATCTCTTTTTGTATTATTCAGCCAGCTGTAATGATTTATAATACTCTGAAGAAGTTGCTGTACAGAGTTGTTTCTTAATCATCCATCTTAGCATCTTGCCATTATCTTCATGTGTCTGGGCTGTGGCAGGGGCTCCAGTGCTGCTGGATGCAGCAGTTTCACCATCAGCTGCACGCGGGCTGGGGCTGTATGTTCTCCCCCAGTATAAAATGTTTTAATGCAAGAGACCTCTCAGCCTTTCTCTGGGATCCTGCTGCCCTTGGGGACAAATCTGCTATTTCTGAAATGGGAAAGCTGTGCTGAGCTGTTTGCTGAGTAGGGGTCAGCCCCATAACAGCACCTTGAGTGAAGGTGTTGCCACAGGAGCCATCTGGTTCAAGCCCATTTGGTTGTAAATAATCCATGTCCAGCAGATAAGGGTGGCTTTGGTGTTGGTGTGCAGCAGGAGGGTGCCCTGCAGACAAGTCTGTCCCCCTGCGAGTCTGTGAGCATGCTCATTAGCAGAGCAGGAAAATAAAATGGTGGGGGATAAATTAAACTGGGAACATGGTATCAATTGTTGCTGTCTTTGTCAACTTACTACCAAAGATTTATACGTGACGCAGTGAGGACTGCTCAGTGACACATTTTAATTTAATTAAATTTCCTGTTGGATTGATGTCTGATCAATCAATAATGTTAATGTTTATGCAATTTAGAGATTAAAGCATGGATGAGCGGATATTGAAGTACTCTCACATCCAGCTGCCTGGGAATATCTTCTACTTTCATTTCTCAAAAAAACCTGATTTGGGTGAGGATGCATCCTGGGGCTTGCCATGTCCCTACACCAAGCTTGAAAGCTTTGCCCCATCCTGGCAGCAGGCGAGGGAGCTTTGAAGCCGTGTCATTCCTCAGACAGAATTGCACAGAGCTAAGGTCTGGGTCTGTGTAAAATCCATATAGCTCTGTATATTTTTTCTCTGATGTTCAGCACAGGAGAAAATGTGAAGAATAGGGCATTGCTGGCGTGATGCTTCCCTTTGCTACATGCTTCTTGCTGTGGAAATCAGCCATGTGGAGTTTGCATCTGGGGTTTTGAATCTAATGACCACAGAGGCACCTGTCCTCCACAGGTCCTCTCATCCCCTCTGGATCCCACTTGCTCCTCTGGCCACCCCAGCCTTTGCAGCAATGAGTTCCCCAGTTTAAAGTCTGTTTTCTAAGCTGCCATCCAGGGGACAGCAGTATCCTTATCTAGAGCTGCATTCAGCACTCATAAAGCTCCTTGCCTGCCCAGATTTCTCACAGATGAGCTAATTGAGCTCCACCCTCTTCAAGCTGTGAAGATAAAGAGATGCTGTAGCATGCCCAAAGAACCTTTTTTTCTCCTTTTACTGCCTTGTTTTATTTAGTGCCTCGAATATTTCAGTAGTGAGGTCAGGAAAGGCTTTAATTTAGTCTGAGGAATTATTCTTTACTGACTTTTCCTTGGGGCCTTACACAGCCCTTTAAAGTCTTATAACTCAAGAAAAATAAATAAATAATCACATCTTTAAACTTGTGAAAGTATGAACCCAAATTTCATCTGAGTGGCAGCCATGGCCATAGCCTCACTAAGTCAAACTAGTCTGTCAAATCTTAACACCCCTGGAACTTGGATGGCAAGAAATCCCAGCCTGGTTCTGAGGTCTGCAAGCTCCAGTCCCTCCATGGTCTCCAGGTCTGTACCATATCTAGCTCTGGGCTACATGGGGTGCTTATATTCTTGTTGTATTTAGGGGAGCTTTAAAAGGGCTAGTTTTTTCTTAGCTGTTTTTTAAAATCTGTAAAATCTATATGTTGTCTTTCTTTTAAAGATGCTCTGGTTCCTGCTTGCTGTGTGCCTGTCCCTCAGACAGTCCCCAAGTAATGCACAGAGGAAAGAAGGGACAGAGAAAGAAAGGAAAGAGGAGGGGAAAAGTGAGCAGCTCATTTTCCACTCTAGCACAGACACCTGAGGGGTAGAAGTCAGCAGTTTTTTGATGGTACAAGAACTCGGTAACTTAAAACAGGAAGCTAAAGAAATACCACAACCAAATAACTTTGCCTTGACCTCCTCAGAAGAGAGTCAATGACTTTAAAGGAAACTGGAACTTCTTGCTGGAATTTATTTGGATGTCAGTTGCTCCTTGCCTCATTAGAATAGCTACATTCACAGATGTGCCAAGAGATTTAGGCAAGCTGTAGGATGCAACAAAACTAATTTCAGGGAACAGCAGTTTGCTCTGTGAGAGTCTCCTTTTGTTTTTTTGTTGTGAGTAAAGGAAGGTTTTATAAACTTGTGTCTATCAAAACACCCTATACTGCAGAGTTTCTTCCACTGAAATACACCATGTGTGTTGCGTTTTGTTTGTCCCTTGGTTCTAGGGTTCCCACCTGTGTGTCTGGGGTATAGAGGGTTTGCAGGGGGGTTCAGTGCCCCTGGGCATGTGTGCATGCTTGTGTGTGGGGAGGGCAGGGGAGAAACAGGTGCTTGCTGCTTGGAACAGACTGACGAAAGTAACCTACTGCTACATTATCTTTATACTGGACCAACCTTTTTATGCTTTGGGCCTGATATGTAATGTTCCCCAAGACTTGTTTACATAGGTAGGACTGCTGTACATTGGTCCAATTTACTGAGAGATCATTGAGAAATCTCCTTCCTTCCTTCAGTCCTTAGACAGGCTGGAGAGTTGGGCAGGGAGAAACATGATGAAGTTCAACAAGGGGAAGTGTAGAGTTCTGCATTTGGGGAAGAGAAACACCATGTACCAGTACAGGTTGGGGGCTGACCTGCTGGAGAGCAGTGTAGGAGAAAGGGATCTGGGAGGCCTGGTAGACAGGAGGATGACCATGAGCCAGCAATGTGCCCTTGTGGCCAAGAAGGCCAATGGCATCCTGGGGTGCATTAGAAAGGGTGTGGTTAGTAGGTCAAGAGAGGTTCTCCTCCTCCTCTATTCTGCATTGGTGAGGCCGCATCTGGAGTATTGTGTCCAGTTCTGGGCCCCTCAGTTCCAGAAGGACAGGCAACTGCTTGAAAGAGTCCAGCACAGAGCTACAAAGATGATTAAGGGAGTGGAACATCTCCCTGATGAGGAGAGGCTGAGGGAGCTGGGTCTCTTTAGCTTGGAGAAAAGGAGACTGAGAGGTGACCTCATCAATGTTTACAAATATGTAAGGGGTGAGTGTCAGGGAGATGGAGTTAGGCTTTTCTCAGTGATGACCAGTGACAGGACAAGGGGTAATGGGAGCAAATTGGAGCATAGGAGGTTCAAGGTGAATATCCGAAAATTTTTTTTTTTACTGTGAGAGTGACAGAGCACTGGGACAGGCTGCCCAGGGAGGATGTGGAGTCTCCTTCACTGGAGACATTCAAAACCCACCTGGACACATTCCTGTGTGATGTGCTCTAGGTGACCCTGCTCTGGCAGGGGGGTTGGACTAGATGATCTTTCGAGGTCCCTTCCAACCCCTAAGATCCTATGATTCAGTCACTCTGTCTGTCCATCCACCTGTCCCTCTTCCTCTGTCTGTCTCTATCTCCCTCCCCTCTGTCCTGGGATGCCGGACCTTCTGTGGTGCCCCAAGTATAGCACAGTGCAGCACAGGGTGGCAGAGGGCACTGGAGCCAGCTAATAACCACCTGCTGTGGCATGGGGGAAAAGACTCTTAAAATGGGCAGTCCTGGTTTTTAAGGTTTTGCTTTGGCCTCCTCATAAAAGTGCAGCCAGTTATATTTTTAATGCACATTGTTTGCAGCAGCCTGTGCCGGTCAGACTGTCTCCAGCAGCAGCAGGGTTTTAGCTCATGTCTTTGGTGGTTCCAGCTAAGTTGTTTCACAATCAAAAAGTGTGCTAAGTCCTGAGAAAGTGGTGTTCCAGGGAACAGCCCAAGCTTTTGCCATGTTTGACCACTGGTGTTTGTGATCTAGAATTCTTTGTTGTCCAATGTGCCACCTTGCTCACCATGGGATGCTGTATTTGGCCTTGGACAGTCTGCTAGTTTGGGCGGTTTAACCTGTAAGGAAGTTGGGAGCACAAAGCAAAGTCCCACCTTCCTGATCCTGCAATGAAATTAACTTAGACAGTATCGCCAGACTACTTTTTAGGGTTGTTCATCTTACCCTGAAGAGTAAATTTCTATAGGAAAGTAGTTTATTATCTGGGAGGGCTGTTACTTACGAGCTAGTAAAAGAACTTTAGCTGGACTTTTACTGCCTTCAGCAGCAAGTATCCATGCTGAAGCCAGGAATGAGCCTGTTCTTGCTAGCTGTGATAGAGCATGATCTATAACAGAGCTACATGGTTTTTTGGCTCACATTCATCTTGTTTCCATGCAGTGTGTTTGAATAGAAATAACTGATTCCTACTTGCAGTGTTTGCAGTCAAGGCACGTTGTTTCAGCAACTGCATGAGCTTTCAGTAATTTATGCATGTGTAGGATCAGGATGGCTTCTAGCATAACTTGGGCGCTCTGCTTGAGAACTGTTCCTTCAACTTTATCTGTCCAGAGACTGGCCTTCTCCTCCACACCAGTCATCCAGGATCCCACTATCTTTGGGTGGGCTGAATCACCCTTTCAAGGTAGTTTGTTCTCCTTGTTGACTGCAACTGAAGTTGGACATGTTGCTTAATCTTTAGATCATTATAAAAATGTCATCACAAGTGCATTGTATTAGAACTGTCACAGCTTCTCCGCACCCTTCACTGCAAAGTGACTCCTACCTAACTGTGCCTCAGGCACTGAGTGTTGTCAGGTATCAGCTTCTGCATGGAAATGGGCTCAGTCACACAGCTGGGTGATTCTGGATCTCATCACACATTTTGCCTAAGTAGTTAAAACTAGAGAAGCACAGAAACACAGGGTCAAGCCTTCTGTAAGAATGATATAAATAAAAAATGACTGAAGCCCATGTTGGTGCCACTGTGATAGCAGAACTGAATTGGGTCCATTTCATTTCTTGTAAAGCATCCCTCAGGGATGCTGAGCAAGCCTTAGCCACAATCTTCTGTTAAAATTGGGCCTTTCTAACCTTTAGAGGAAGAAAGCTCCTATACCATATTCAACATCAGAGATCTGCAGTACAAATATTTGCATGTGTCCCAGTCAGCAAGTTAGAATTCAGATTATTTCTTTTATTCCATGACTTACCACCTCTGTTTCAGGCCATGGTGTGCCTGTGAGGAGTATAAAGCAACTTTTAGCACTTTAAGGCAGGCCACAGGTAGCCAATGCCATTAGTTTTTGTAACGTGTAGAGCAAAGCAAACCAAAGCCCTTTGCAACCACCTACCATGACTGAAGAAAAAGCACATTTATTTATTTTTTAACCTTTATGTTTGGGAGCTGCCTGTTGTGTCCTGAAAGTCATTGAATTTGTGATTATGCCCTCAGAAATAATGTTTTGAGGAGCTGTGTGCCCTCCTGCTGCCATGCAAACAGTCCTAGCACCTCTGAGCTGCCTGCCAAGACCTGCGTTAGGTTCTGAGCACTTTTTGCTTCTTATGCCTTCAAAAACTGGGAGAGATGAAAGCCAGAACGAGCTTATAGAGAAAGCTCCAGCAGAGTGGTCTCTAAGTCTTGTTGAGAAATGCTCAAAAGACCAAAGCTTAATGGTTAGGTCCAGACCAGGAACCTCAAAAAGAGGTATGGATGATGGACAAAAATGGCTAGTTTCACTAAGGGAAGGAAATGCTCCAGTTTCTACCCATGTGCAACAGATCCAGCCTTCCTGCATGGAAGGGAAATAAAGAGTAGAGATATGTGGGTTATGCTTTCCATGTATATTTTTAATTATGGCACATCTATCATCCTTAGCACTGCCTTGAGCAAAGAAAGATAAAACAGCAAAAGCAATAGCAAGATTTTCACACATGTAGCCAGTCTCAAAATCAATGGGAGTTTGGTATCTAAATACTGTTAAAAACCTGACCACCAGTTCCCTGAGGCCCCCCGTGAATATCACAGCCTTAAATCCTGGTGGATGTATGGATGTTACTCAGCCCGTGGAAGGCAGGGGGTTACATTCCTGACAGCATTTGGTTTGTAATCTGAAGGGCTGAAAAAATATTCCCTTAAAGGTTGCACAGCTTAAAGCTGCACACTCTTATTCTTCAGCATCTCTGTGGTTACAGGTAGCCTTTGACTTGGTGGCAGTGGTTATTGAGAGGAATCTGGTGACTGTCCACAAATGCATTTCAGTAAATGTTATTTTATTTATTTTAGGGATGGGAAATGCAAACCTTCACTAACTCTTGGTAGGAGAGAGGAGGAACAAAGGATGTTTAAGCTTATTCTTTTGCATACAAATAGAACCTATAAATGTTCAGGCAAATTAAGAACTAGCTTCCACTAGGGAAGATGAGGGAATCCACTGAGGTGGTGCCATGTGGTGAATGTGAATGAGGAATCTTGCTGTACCTCCCTCTCCGTCCTGCCGAGCTGGCACCGCGGCACGGGCCTGACTTGCTGCTGCACGCGAGAGGCAGCTCTCCCAAGGTTAGGTTACACTGGTGACTAGCTTGGCCAAGGTGACTCTTCTCATCTGTTACATATCACAGGGTTATAAATAAGAGAGCAAGCTCCGTTTGATTGGGAGGAGGCTGACAGCCCCCTCCCTCCTTCGGGACTCTGAAACAATTACATGCAGGGGGAAGCCAGCAAGAGCTTTTGTCTTTGCTGTGGAGGGTTGGGTTGGACTTTGCTCCTCTTTAATTAGAGTTTATTGGTAAAGCAAACCCATTTTTCTGCTCCTGGAAAATCTGGGCTGTCAAGGCCTAATTCCTTGGGCCTATCAAGTATGAGATATGTTTACCAAGTCCCTCCAGGATTAGCTGGGTTGCTATCAAAACCGAGGAGTATATTTCTATCAGTGAAAACCGTTATGACAAGGTCTGTCCCCTGAGACAAACGGCCTGTTCCATGGAGGCTTTAAATAGGAGCAATAATGGTAGTGAGCAGCACTGAGTTGAATAATTAGATTGTTCTTCATAAATCCTGGAGTGAAGACTTCCAAGCAGGTCCATTATGTGTGTCGTATGCTAGCACTGAGCTTTATGTGGTGTGGACACCACTCTGCGCCAGGCTGCTGTGATGGGTGAGTAAATCACCAAAGATTGGGACAGGAGGAGTACAGCTCCTTCCTCTCCTGCCTTTTCCCCCACAGAGATGATCTGCTCTGAAGTGCAACGCTCATTTTATTTATTTTATTGCTCAGAGAGTTTTCGAGAGGACTAACTGGAGTGATCTCTGAATATTTATGTTTTGTTTGTTTATATTCAGAGACTGGAAAACACACGTATTTTGTTCATGTCCCCAGACTAGTTCATTTACTGATTCACTTAAAACATCCTTGCAGATCCATTGAGAGATAACTTCTTCCTCAGAGAGATGCAGTCACAAAATAGCTCAGCTCAGTATTATCTCCATTTCCTTGGTGGGATTTCCTCTTGCCAAAGGAGAACTATTTTATTTTTTATTTTATTTTATTTTTTTTTAATCTTTCATTCAGGTTTCTCTCTCTTTCTTGCTCTCTGCATCAGTTACAGAAAGCAATCTCAGATGAGCAAATGTCATGTAACCCTAACCCTGACTGGTAATTTCTAGACATTTTTGAGGAAATCCTGGAAGGCAGCAGTGTTTGCAGGAGGGATGTACACCCACCGCATGCACGATGTGTGTGCACACTGAGGCAAGAGCTTCTGCTAGACCCAGATGCACTCCATTTGCTCAGAAACATGTTTGTCAGACCTGGTTAAACGGTGCTGGTAAAAAGAACAAGAAATCACATTATTCCCCCAAGAACAGTGTGTACACCTAACTATTTTGTCTGCCAGTAAGAATCTTGTTTCACTCTAAGGTTTATAGGAGCTGACTGGCAAAGGATGCCCTGATGATAAATAAACCACCAGTATCCCATGTTCTGTGACTGTGTCTGAGCAGCTGCAGTGCCCTTTCCAGTTACCTTGGCTATGAAATGTGGCATCTGCCTTTGAACTGGGCCCTTTCTTGTAGGTAGCTGATGGGTCCCACGAGGGAAGGGACATGCCAAACAATAGTGTCAGGAATAAGCACCAGCCATGAGCCAGCTTCTGATAAAGCCCATGGCCTCCTGTCAAATTCTTCAGCTTGCACAGAAGCATTAGGACCAGGTCTGGGCTTGGTGGGATTCATCAGCTCTATGGTGACCCGCTGTGCTCTGAGACTGATAGCCTTGCTGCCAGGTCATCCCCTGCTTTTCCCTGATGGAAGTTCTCTAGTGTCAAAGAGCTGTCAGGATAAACAGTGTTAAACTTTTTACAAGGCAATTTAGGTGATAATAATCAGGGTAATAGAATAATATTATCCATATTAATTTAAAGGTGTGCTGTGCTTTTTTTTTTTTTTTTTCCCCCCAATTAGCTTAAAAAGCTCCTTGCTAGGATATGAAAAATAAAGTGACTGTGAGAATTTTTAAAGGCACATTCCTCCCTGTAACATAAGAGCACAAATTCCAGGAATTTCTTATCCATAAGAAGTTTGCATTCCTAGGACACAGTGCTCACACCCTCAAGCACAAGCTTCCCCAATGCTGCAGCAGAAGCCAGCCCTGCTCCTCTGTGCTCTGCTTGGGCAGACCAAGAGGGGTTGCAGATTTTCTTGGCTCGACCCTGAGCTGTGAGCACTGAGCATGGCTGAGTCAGGCCACATCTATCCAAAGGTGATTTTCAGTGTGATACCTGGGAATTTATGCATTATCTTGTTTCCTAATATCTGGGCTTTCTTTAGGCTTGTTCTGCTCTGTGCTCAGCTTTGTGCCTGTCAGGCAGAGCCAGCGGTGAAGATGTCTGTCTTCCAGGGAGTCTGCCTATCTCTGCCTGAGAGGGGACCAAGTGGCACAGTAACTCAGATAATAACCACAGTTTGTAAATTGATTCCTTAGATGTAAGACCACCTGTTATCTCAAAAAAACCCGCCAAATTGAGATATTCTGATGTTACAGGTTCAGACTTGTGTATTGGTTAGGAGAGAAGACACAATAGGCAGAGCTCTGGGCAGATCTAGGGACTCCTGTCCCACCAGAGGTAGGTCAGAGTACACAGTAAAATCCAAGAGTGCTGTACCAAAACCAACCTTTGTTCTATAAAAGTCGAGGTAGGTCTTCTTAACAGGGTCAAGGCAGGTAAAACTGATCCCAGTTTGGAAATATGACTGAATCATCAGCCCCATTCCTTGTTGTACCCTTTGCTTCTGGCAGAGAGCTGCTGGACTGAGACACCCAGAACACTCAAAGGAAACAGGAGACATGTCTGCAGACATTAGATGATTGAGGGTTTGCTGACAGCTGAACAGAATTTTTCTGGATTTCCGGTTTGAACTCGGACAGTTTTATTCCACCCTATTCCCACAGTGGGCACCTCTGTCCTCTGTGAGCCCAGTGCCCTCGATGTGACATTAACGCATGGGCTTATTGGCACTTCCCTGCCTCAGAGGCACACTAGGGACAAGAACACAGCCTCAAAATTGAGGCACTTCACTCACAGGACCACAGAAGCACCTTAGATACATTGATTTAATCTTCCAGAAGGTTATGTTCAATTTTCAAAAGGTTCTGCATAGGACCTGCCTAAGCCACAAGCTGGTTTGCCACCATCTGATTCAGTTTTGCTCCTTGCATCTGCTGGCTGTTGCAGTGCCAGGATCCTTCCCAGTGCTGATATCCCTTAGGAAAATAAAGGCAGTGTTTTCTTCATGCATCAAACTTTTCCCCCACTCCCAGTATCAGGGAAAAATTTGCTGTGAGAACACAAGATGTTCTTTGCTCTCCAAAGATTACTTTATAAGCCTAAAATGCATCAGCCCCCAAAATGTTTGTAGGTTGTCTGAATTTCCTAAAGTAGGTTTAATAAATAAAGACTCAAGACTGAAAACAGTCTATTTGCAGTAGGATTTCTCATTACATTTCATGCCTATTTCAGCTTTATGAGGATATGCTGGTTTAACTCCTTTCTGATGCTGTTTCTTAATACAACCAGATTTTCTAGATTAGTACAGGTATATGAAACAAAACCCTGGTATTAGATTTGCAGAAAGTCTGTTATTTATACTAGATAATAGTAAGATATCAAACCAAGACAAAAGAAATTCACTGTCACAATAACAAATCCATTCGAAAATCCATTTTCAGAGCAATCAAATCACTGCAAAAGCCCAATGACAAATATATAACAATAGTGTATATTTATGTAGTAACTTTCACCCTGAGGAATCCAGAACCTCCAAAAATATCAGTGTGGGAGCTGGCTCTGGGTTAAGAGACCCCAGTGAGTGACACTGGGGCTTTGGAGCAACCATGGCAAGGTCACCTGAAGAAACTTGCCTTCCTCTAAAAGACCCCTGACATTGCAGCAAACGTGAGTTACATTTCCAGTCGGTCAGCACGGGCATGAATGAGAGGTGAACTTTCCCTCTTTTTGCAACAGGCCAAACAACAACAACAACAAAATAGCAGTTTCCCCTTTTAAGGGCATAAACAGGATGAAAGTGCTGCTTCAGCCCGGGGTTGTCTCGCTGCAGGAGGCTGTGCTGAGCTCTGCGTACACAATCAGAATATTTTTGCAAGAGGTTCTTTACAGTCCTTTGAAAAACGCCAATATTTTTACTAAATATTAATGGAAGCTTGACTTGAAATCAGCTCGAGCTGCAGAACAGTGCTTATAATAATGATTTATGCATTAAATGCAGCTGATCTGCTGTTTTTATTATCTTGGTGTGGTTTTGATGTTCAGTTCTCATATGAACAGCAGCCAAGTGGCACTGAAACCAGCTTTGAACATGCACGTGTGTGCGTGTGCCTTAACAAACACGACTCATGTATGATGTTTTAGTCAGGGCTGTGAATAACGGGGCAGAAAGAAGAAGTGGTGCTGTGTGGGATGCCATCACTCCCTTGGTTTCCATGTGACAGAGTCATCCGTAGCCAGGAAGCTTTTGCTGAGGTTTTGTGTATTATCTACAGGAACTTTTCTGTCTTATCTGTGGAAAATTGATCCATACAGTCTCTTTAGAGCCCTACATCAAATATTAATTTTGCCTATTTGTTCGATGTAATTAGCAGGTGTGATTAATCAATTAATCCATCTCTGATCCCTATCAGTGCTGCCAGCAGCCTGCTGTGCTAACGTGAGCAGCGCTCCCACCAACGCTGCTCAGCCCCTCATCTCAGGGCCCCTTCCCTGCTTCCACTGCAAGGTCTGCAGCTAGCAAGCTCTGGTGCCACCAGTGCCTCTTACAGCCCAAAGTGCCTGGAGAGCACAGCAGCATTGGTGAGGTCTTGGGGTAAGGCCGGCACTGGCCCCATGCCTGCAGCACTGGGGGGGCTGCAGCACTGGGTTGCCTTGCTGTGTGGCTGAGGGGCAGAAGGATGCTCCTCAGAGAGGGGTGTTGTGGCCCTGGTGGCTCTTGTGCCTCCCTGCTGTGCAAATGGGCAATCTGTAACTCTGGGCATTGCTTCATTTGGCCTGTGCCTGGAGAGGACACAGAAGGAAAGAGCTGACAAAAGTGGAAGGACTTTTTATGGTAGGCTTTTGGTGACCTTCCCAGCTGGATTCTGCTGGTCTGAGGGATGCATATTGGTCATGTGAAGTTCACAGACCTGAAGTTCTTTGAATGCTTAGAAATTACAGACTTTGGGACTTCTACTGAGTGGGCAGCAGACAAAATCTCAGCTCTATACTCAGGAACTCAATTACTTTTAAAATTTGGCTCCAGAAGTAGTACTGGATTTCATGGAGAATAGGGAGACTGGATCACGTTGCACAAGGGAACAAGCACTCTTGGGTGTTCCCATTACCCGGAGTGCTTATTTGGGGGCAGTGGGAGGGGTATGACCATAGATGTTACAGGCAAATCAGGAAGACGTGGCCCTGTGCTAAATTGCCAGGTAGAAGACTTTGCATTTCCTGGTGGCAGGCAGCAAGGACCCAGAGGACCAGCATGGCAGGATCTTGGGCTTTGCTCCAGCCAGGGGCAGGGGCCTGAACCACTACAAGTTCAGGAGCCTTCAGTGCAGGATTGGCATTTTTGTAGAGCACATGCTGAGGAATGTTGCCACAGTCTCCAGCTTGCATAGGATTTCTTGCAATGCTGTGGCAGCATCTGCTCTGCTTTTTAGTGGCTCGGCTGAGGTGCTGGGTTACACAACTGAAGTCTGAGTTCTGTCTGAATTACTGCACCTTTTTCAGTGTGATATTCTAGACCATCTCTATCCTGTCCTGCCTCTCTTCTTCTGCTTTCTTCCTGCTACTTGGAGTCCTCCTATCTTGTGCCTTGCCTACCATCACCAGGGAGAATCTGGACCAAACTGCACATCTGTCAAGATAAGGTATGAATGTAATCCAGGAGTAACCATGTTGATGCTGTGTGCTGACAGCCCCTGGGTCTGCCTTAAATCCTTTTCTCATTCTGTGATCTTTTAGTTCACCAAACCTTACCACCATAATATATATCCCTTTGGCCACCTTGACCCCAGCCTAGGGCAGGCTGCTTCTTTTTCTTTTATTGGGCTCATTGGGCCTGATTTCATTCCTGTTCATTGTATGCTTTGCTGACCCAGGAAGAGTCGATGTTCCACAAAGGTAAATGCCCCCAAGAAGATAAACTGGTCTTGGCTTCAGTGTGGTTTTTGGATTAGAACTGCCCAGAGTAGCACTTCCCTCAGAATAGTTTTTCTATGGAGTAGAAAGTATGAGTCTCCATCTGATGCCTTGAACTGTCATCGTAATAACCTCAAATATAGCTGTCTTCACCACACCACCGTCCTCCTCTCTGACCCATAAAGTTTTACCATTACAACCTGCCCTTAATCACCTAACCATTTCCTTAGTCTTTCAAGGACAATGGTTTTTATGCCATACTTGCTAACCTTAGGTATTAGTCTACCATCCCGGGCTGCGTTTAAATGACTTTTCTGAAATCTATGTGGATTAGCTCCACTGCTTCTCTCCTGCCTGTTCTTCATGTTAGCTTCTAAAACAAATTCTGCCAGATTTGGCAGACACAATTTACCCTTTATGGAGCTGGGCAGATACATTTTTATCAGTTCATATTCTCCAGATGTTGGGTGATCTCAGCCCTGCTAACATCTCTAAAATTTGTGTCTGATTGAAAAAAAATAATATATATATATATGAAAGTTAAAAGAAATAATATTTGGCAGGTTCAGGGCCAGATTCTCAGCTGGTGGGAGCGAGTGTGTCTGTGCATGTGTGTGCATCAGTTTTTATGAGCATTCATATTTGCCCATAATCTATTGCAAATATGTCTTGGTTTCTGCCTATCTCATAGATGCTTTAAGATGTTTGCTTT
Organism: Chaetura pelagica; assembly: GCF_000747805.2. NCBI lineage: Eukaryota > Metazoa > Chordata > Aves > Apodiformes > Apodidae > Chaetura > Chaetura pelagica. The sequence continues at coordinate 5,221,136 of NW_009970717.1, read as the reverse complement.
CTATCAGTTTCTCTGTACCTTTTTTCATCTCCAAGAAACAACTCAGAACCTCTGTTGTTGAACACTTAATCTCTCCTGCTGTTCCACTAAGCAGCGTGGGCTAAAAGTACGCCCTCCATGCTCAGCCCTGCCTCCTTCTCCACAGTATGAGTTTGCTTTGGTGATTATTCATGCTCTCAGCACTGACCTGCTTGGCTGTCACAAGAAACTTCGCTTCTGTGTCTGTCATCTTACCTCCAGGCTCCCCCATGAGCACCACCCAGAGGAAATAAATTAATTTCCCTCATTTTAGTCCCCTCTCCCTGTGTTATCAAGCTCTCTCAATCACGTCTCAGTGGTCCAGCAGCCTCCTTGTTTATCTTGTCTCTTCTACCTCTTTTAAAATAAATCTTTTATTGTTTTTATTCACCCCACAGGCAATTCTCTCTCTGTCATATTTGGTTTCCTAATCAGCTTTTTATATCTTTTCAGCTTTGCTTTATAATCCCTTTCATGCCCTTAATATTTGCCTTCTTCCCCATGTCACCTGCCTCTTCCCTCTCTCCGATAGCTTTTATGGCTTCCCCA
>NW_009970717.1:5212234-5220448 GCF_000747805.2 Chaetura pelagica | reverse complement strand
CTCCCCCAGCCATCAGCCTCCAGCGGAAGCAGCGCTCGCCTGGCCTGCCTGGCGGAGCCGTTTCCAAGTGCCACACTCATTTCCTGAGTGCGAGTTGCTGTATGGAAACGAGGGCTCCCTGAATAGGCATCACTGCCTCTTATATTGACTTTTATGTGTTTCTTGCTGCTGTTTGTTCACGAGCAAATGGCACTGTTCTCACATGCACTCATTGCTCCAGTTTGCCTCTGAGTAGCTCAATGACTTCATTTTTTCTCTTTGCGAATGAAAGCAGAGACCTGCTGTGGATCCATGAAAAAGGTGTCATCATGTTTTTAGAGGGACTCTAAATATGTGAGACTGCAGCTCACCCATTTACTCTCATAAATGTCCTTTGCCATTAACACATTTCAAAACTTTTATGAAGACAGTGGTGGTGGATAAAGCACAGGCTGGGAGGCACTGAGAGTTAAATGACTCGCCTAAGGCCATCAAGCAGGTAGGTGGCAGGAAGAAAACAGACTCCACTTTTCTACCCGGGACTGTGTCCACTGAGCCAGGATAATTCCTGGCAAAGCCGCAACAGTGAGACCACAGAATCAGATCATTATTCATTTGGTTTTATTTGTTCCAGCACTAGGTGATGAAATGCAAATGGTACGGACAGATGCGCAATTTCAAATCCACTGTGTGCCATGACTCAAATATCGGAGCAGGATTTCCTCTCCCTCTGTAGAGCAGTGCTTCTAAAGCTGCACAGAGGCATGGAAAAGGATATTCATTAGGTTCACATGCTCAGGGAAATCCGAATTTGCAGAAATTTCTTTCTTAAGCTGCTTCACTTGATTGCAGTGTAAAAAATACATAGTTACACACAGACATACAGAGACATATATATATATGTATATACATATGTATATATGTTTTATGCAGTACAGGTTCCGGTCTCTATTGTAGTCTCTTAATATTCAAGCTGTAGAATTGAGGAGGAAGTAAGAGGCCAAAGAGGAGGTCTCAGGGAGGCCTGTGCTGCCCTGTCCCACACCCAGCCCAGATACACACAACTGGCAGCCCCTGTGTAGGGTGAGGGCTGCAGGGGCTGGGGTATCCAGGCACATCCTAGATGCTCACAAGGCCCTCCTTTCCCTCCCCAGAATGCTGTGGTGAGCAGTGGGCTCAGAAGTGGGACCAGCAGTGCTGCTCGGGCAGCAAAGTGGAGTTTTTTAATCTATGTTTAAAAGAAAGAGTTGGTACAAAGGGAGGTAGAATGAGCTGTGACTGTGAGAACAAGAGCAAAACCACACCTTTGTTCCTCCTAATGCTCTTTCCCCTGCTTCGTGGGCATTAGGGTTGGTCAAAAAGTTCTTTGTGCTGTTTACATTTTTGATAGAGCATTTTTAGCTTTTTTTTTTTCTTTCCCATGTTTTCAGGCTTTTTTACAAAAGGAAACACTCCCCAGTCCACACAGCCTGAAGATCTGAAAACAGTTGTGTGTGTGGTGTTTTTTTTTACTTTTTTTCAGTTCTTCAACAGAATCGTGTTGCAATCAGAAAGAAGATTCTTAAAAAAAAATACACTAATTAACATTTTATTGTTATAATTATTTCCATCCTATTCCCTCTGCTATACAGGCCCTCTCTTTCATCACTTATTACAGTGATGTAACTACACAACAGGGCTTGTGTGCAAGAAAAAGACAAAGCTGAAGGCTTAATTCAGCATCGCGAGCATGATGAAAGGAACAAAGGATGATGCAGCTATGCCCTGATCCTGCAAATACTTATGCACATGGATAACTTTGCTGCCAGGAGTATTTCTGCTTGCAGGAACTGTGTGCTAAAGTGTCAGCAGACTTTAAGTCATAGGGCCTGATTTAAGCTCTGCCGGAGTTGGTGCACAAGCTCTGACACATTTCAGCAGGGCCTTTGCCAGTTCTGACTTAGGGAAGCATTTTAGCACCACTGAGTTTACTTGCAACCTAATCCTGAGCATGCACAGGCTCTCCCGGGCTCCAAGCACATGCTTCTGCTACTGGATGTGACAGTGATTGATGACTTGATTCATTGCTGTTCTGTAAAATTACCTCTCGTGGGCACTGCCAGGTGGACCAGCACAGCTCAGCTCAGCATGGCCAGCAGCAGGGCTGGGTAAGTGGCTGGGCAGCTCACTGGCCGTGGGGCAGGGGTGCCCAGGGATGCTGCCTGCAGGGCTGGCTGCTTTCTATGGGGCACAGGGTGCTGCTGATTTTGTCCTGGTTTTGTCCAGAAATGATGTCTCTGGCAAAGGAAACTCCCAGGGATGACACTACCATGCCAGATAGGCATTTTTCAACCCTGCAGGGGACATTGCTACACTTCAATTAGTCCTTTAATTGAGCTATTTGCAAGGGAAGATTCAAGGAAGCTGAACACCTCTTTCCTTGCAGTTTAACTACCACCAAATCTAAAGACTTAGTTTGTCCCTTAAGTAGGAGCAAATATATAGTGTCTCCTCAAACTTTGTCACAGTGAATTGCCTAGTATTTTCCTGCCACAGTAATGGTAATATGATAAAACTGTGGTATGAAGTATATTCAATTATTATTGAGTTTTGATCCCACAATTTAAAAAAATATTGTATTTTTAGGAAAAACAGTATGCAGATCCCCCAACTACTTCTAAAGCAAAGGGCTAGCTGAGTTTTCAGGCCAAAATATTATAGACCAAATTCTCTTTTTGTGTCAAGTTTAAAAATGGCATAAGCCAAGTATTTCCATGATCTAAATTTGTGGGGGAATGAGAAGAACAACATTTGGTCCATCCTTAAAACTAAACCAAGATATGTACCTCACTGAAAAATAAGTATTTTAAGGGAACATCTAGAAGTATTAGCCTCAATTCAAAGCCTGTTTTAAACCTGCTGCTGCTGCAGGGCTGAGTTCCAGCCCTTGCCCCAGTCTGCTTTCCAGCACCCATGCAGACCTGAGGGTCAGTGCCTGCCAAGCACCCTTCCACAGTCAGCATCCCTCACCTATCCCGAACCAAGCTGCAAACAGTAAATCATGTCAGATTTTGAAAAAGCAAAACAAAAAAACCCAAACATGCAAACAAATGAAAAAACCCAAACCCTAAAAATCTGTATGTGGCTACTGCAGTGGCTATGCTGAGCTCTCCAGGACTCTCTGGGTATAATACTGCTTCACAGTCCCAGCCCGTCACAGACCAAACTGTGAATATAACCCCAAACCTGAGCTTTGACCCTTAGGCTGGGCCCTTTATTGGGATTATTCCAGCAAGTGTTGTCAAAGACAAAATTAGCATAGCTATGTGGACCCTGTAAGTAACTGTCACGGTGAAGCCTAGAGACTGTTTTTTATGCTTGTTCAGTAAAGCAGACTAGCCATGCTCCTGAAGCCATCCCAAAGGCAAATCATCTTTACGATCAAGGGACTTCAATTTGTCTGGGCAGTTTTCCATCAGGGCCTTACAGAGAAAGCTCCTGCAACATCCATCTGCTCTGCAGGGTGACTGGACACAAGTAATAAAGGCCTGAGACTGGTCTTTGGACTGATTTTCATCTCCTGGCTCCTGGTTGAAATAAATGTGCCATCACATGATACGAGTATCCCATGAGACTTACGTATTATTATGTCCAACTTGAAAATTAGCTCTAATGTGAGTTGCACAGAACACCAATGAAAGCAACCATTAATTGTTAATATAAACTATTAATGAAACACCAGGATGAAGGTCAAAGTGCATGACTGAAACCTCCCAGCAAATGAAAGGATTATTTTGCCTCTTACTGAGCATAATTATCATCTGAATTTCATTGGCTTTCTGATCAAACCACTTCCCTCTGCACTGACCTGTTCCACCACTGCGGTAAATCTGCTCCCCAGAACTGGTGTTTGCTTTTCATTGTCCACCATGGTTTTTATTAGCATCCTGGAAGTCTGCAAGGAGCAGAGAGCCAGCACCCTTTTAGCTTTGTTCCTATGGGAGCTTTCCCCCCCACCTTCTATTGTCCATTACTCACAATAAATTTGCATTGACCTGGCTCCCCATAAATTATTCTGTCTCCTGCTGGTATGTCCTTTAACTGTCCTGGATCACATCTTTCAGGTCCATAATGTGGTGGACACATCTGAGGGCAGGCAGCCTGGAGTGAGAGCAGGCCCCTTCCCACATTATACAGATCAAAATATCAGGGAGATGACAAGCTGGGGGGGATATTTTGGAATGACTGTCAATCAGGTTTCCTTTTCTCCTGCATGCAGCAGTGCAGTCAGCCTCACCCAGCTGTTTTACTTCAGTCATTTCTTCTACAGGCTTTGACTCCTCAATTACTTTCTGCTGAATGTTTTTATTTGTTTATATTTTTTCCATACACACAAAATGTTTTTCCCCAGAAAATACTGTATTTCTTTTTCCATAAGAAACAGAAATCCTAGCAAATGAAAAATACTCAATTCTAAGGCAGACAAGTTCTGCTGGGGTTTTTGTTTCTAGAAGACCCTAAATAAATGTTTAGGTGTACAAGAAACCGACGTTCAGTGCTTTGAGGAAATTTCAGGAGTGCTGATCTGACCCAACATTGCTTAGGAGTAACGTTTCTGGCTCAAAAGTTGGCTGCTACTGTCCATGTCTAAGCTGCAGGTTTTCTTGGAGGTGCATGTTAACTCCTGGGACGTTGCCTTTACCCTGCCTATCTGCAGCTTGTTGGCAGAAGTGTTTGGCTCTGTGACCACCCAACGGTGCTTCTTGGGGTATGGTGGTACAGCAGGGGTAGGTGTTGCTCTTGGTCACTGTCACAAGAAACTCTTTGGTGAGTAGACCTGTGCTGGAGGGTGGTTGTATGAAGTCCAAACTCTCAGTAAATAGAAGTCTCCATGGCTGAGATTTCTTGTGCCAGTTTGTGTTGATGGTTGTGTTGGTGAGGACTTCAGTTGGGCCTGCTAATCTGATTAAAAAGTGATCACAGAATTACCAAGGCTGGAAAAGACCTTTAAGATCATCAAGTCCAACCTATGACCAATGGCCTGCTCAGAGTCTTACACATGTTTTGTTTTACAGATTGTATGTAGAGTTACCTAATTTTCCATGAAGCGTGTGACCCATCTGCGTGGATCCTTCTTGGTGTGGTTTCTTTTTTTTCCTCTGTACACTTTTTATTTCCTTAGTTCTTTAGGAAATGAAAGTACAACCCTTGGATTGCCTTTACAGGGGAAAATATTGGGCCGTTTCTGTTAGCATGGGCATGAGTAAGTTGCTCCTTTGAAGAGAAGGTCCTAATATGTTAAGGTATGCCAGGCTGTGACAAGCTGAAATCTCAGCTGAAGAGCCCTGTCAGATCTGTTCTCTCATCCATGCCCTCCCTCCGTTCAGACCCTGACCTTCCCCATCAGATAAGCAGCACAGATCTCGGCCCTGCGTTCCCTCTGCAGTCTCAGCTCATTAAAAATTCATTGCCTAAAGTGAATCTATTCTGTTGCTGCTGAAGTGTTATTTACCTCGGCCCGGATTTCCTCAGGTTCTGACAATTAAAGGGGGTCCAAGGAGAGGGCTGAGTCACAGGATTAAGGCTTGGGCAATAACTCTCTTGTAGCAAGAGATGATCATGTAAAGCCATAATTTCCCAGCTGCATTTTGGTTCCCCTTCAGTGCTTCATTAAAGGTGGTGACTCAACAGAAAGGACGGAGACACAGGTTAACAAGAATCCCTCCTTTTGTGGGATTAGAGCCTTGCATAGCCAGGCTCTTTCAAAGGCAGGAGATGTTGTCAAGCATCATTAGGAAGCAGTTTTAAACAAGAGTCATAAAGCACCCTTTGCGGTCAAACGAATTTATTAGAGAGGCAAGTGAGTGGAGGCAAGCACTGTAGGAGAGAAATAGATGAACAATTTGCACAGCATTGATAACAAAGCAGTTCACCAGATTCAGAGCTACGACCATTAGAACAACTTAAAAGGATTTTGCAAAAATCCCAGGGTGTTTTTCGTTCTGGATGAAAGCGGCGACTTTGTGGATGGCAATGGCAGACAACAGGCATGTCTCGAAATCCAGGTTTGTGTGCAGGTTAACTGTTTCCCAGCCTCGTGATAATTCATTGCAACAAGTGGAAGTGGGAAGAAACCAGCCTCTCGTTGTGCCCCAGTGATCCTGAAAGCCCCCACGAACCCCAGCTTGGATGGCCCTTCACAAAGGCTGAGCAGCTGGGGAAGATGTCAGGGGCTTTGCTCAGGGCTGGGTTTTCATAGAGAGCACCAGGGTAGAACTAGAACCTGCCTCCCTTCCAGAAGATAAAATTTCTAAGACAACTTCTGCAAATGCTCAGTAGCAAAGCTTGGTTTGAAGGGCCTGGGGAGAGACTTCAGACACTGTCTGGTGTTTGCTAGGGTCTGTTTTTGTAAAGAAAGTGAATGCTGTTCTTGGGTTTGATGGGGGGAAAGAAGAGGGGAATGAGAGAGGAACAGACAAAGAAAAGCTACTTGTTTGGAAGTAGGTAAGCAGCCTTATAATGCAGTTAGCATGATGGACCATGTACTGTGTTTGTTTATTGAACCAGAAGCATAAATCTGAATCAACCAGTAGCTCAAATCTAAACCAGCTGTGACTGAAGGCAGAGGAATGCCAGATAGATAGTAATCATCCAGACAGCACCAGTCCTAGTCACGGGGATTTCCCACAGCCATCACTGAGAAATGGGCAGAGAGGTCCCTTTTGAGTGTTCAGTTGGGCCACAGAAGCCACAGGGTCAGCAGGCTGATGTGAGCCCCACAAAGAGCCTCGTGGCTCCTGCCAGCACGCACGCACGCTTCGCTGCCCAGAGGAAGGATGGAGGCTGGCAGAGGGAGCAGAAGCTTGAATGGACTGTTGTTTTTGGAGTGGTTTCTTCCACTCTGTTTGAAGGGTTCTTGCTAGGGCATGTTTGGAAAGAAGTGATGCTAATGTTGCAAGGAGCTTGCAGGAGAGATGAGCCATGGACAAAGGCCTGAGTATTTATGCCATCTCTTTAGAGACTGAAGGGTAACTGTTCATCACTGACGTTCGTTGGAGTGAAAAACAGTGGCCAAAAGTACATCTCCTGGCTAGGATGAGGGGTTTTTTATTTGCTATTCAATTATTCATATGTGTTAGCTGGTTTGCAGATGAAGCTGCAGCTCCTCCCTCCCTCTCTCCTCCTGATGCACACTAGGATTGTGCAGTGGGGGGCCGGGGAGCTGGGAGCACCCCAGAAGGGTGCTGGGCTAGGATGCTTGAATGTACAGGGTGGTGGAAGTGAGGAGTCCACTTCTGGGATCTGTGATTCCCATAGGGGTTCCCACTCTTCATGTTCTCCCACTCCCCCAGCCTCTCCAGACCTTTCTTCCTCTCCCTGTGGCTCTTTGCAGGGGATTCCCAGGTGGTTGCTCACAGATGCCAAGGGCCCCTTTTCTTGGGTGGCAGCAGAGGGGAACAGCACCCGGGGCTTTGCACACAGGGCCCTGGCAGCGCAAGGAAGGGGCCCTGAAGCTTTGTCTGGATATAATTTAGGCACTATAAACAGAGGCAGCAAGGGGTCACGCTTTCTATTCTCATTTTACCCCCTGCAATGCCTCTGCTAACTGGTGCATACAACTTGAACTCTTGTAAAAATTAGCAGAGAGCACAGTCCCAGTGACAGAGCTGAACTTTTCCAGCAGCAGGCTCCAAATTCACTGTGTGCGCTGAATCCACTTAAACTTTAAAGAGACAGCCTGCCTGCTTCTCTTCCCACTGCTTGCTTTGGAAATGAGCGCAGCAGTAATTAAAAGCAAATTGCTTCATCTTGTTGCGTCAGGAGGGGAGTCTCTCTCCAGAGATGCTTCCTGCGAGAGGCAGGGGCAGGTGGGACCCCCGGGCAGGAGGGACCCCCGGGCAGGCGGGACCCCCGGGCAGGAGGGACCCCCGGGGGGACCCCCGGGCAGGCGGGAGCCCCGGGCAGGAGGGACCCCCGGGCAGGAGGGAGCCCCGCGGGGCCGCAGCCCCAGCCCAGCCCGGCCGCTGCCAGCAGGTATCAGAGCAGCGGTAATGATAGAGGTGTTGACTCATTATGTAATAACCCGCATTTATTTTGCGAGGGAGCCGTCTGGCGCGGGAGCCGAGACGCATTCCTGGCCGCGGCGCTCCCGGGTCTGGCCCCGCACGGCGCTCCCGGGCCGGGCTCGCAGCACCGAGCGGACGGTGTGCGGACCCCGCCGGGTAACCGAGACCCGCCGGGCACACATCATGCGCC
>NW_009970717.1:5188401-5199966 GCF_000747805.2 Chaetura pelagica | reverse complement strand
GGCCGCTGCCAGCAGGTATCAGAGCAGCGGTAATGATAGAGGTGTTGACTCATTATGTAATAATCCGCATTTATTTTGCGAGGGAGCCGTCTGGCGCTGGAGCCGAGACGCATTCCTGGCCGCGGCGCTCCCGGGTCTGGCCCCGCACGGCGCTCCCGGGCCGGGCTCGCAGCACCGAGCGGACGGTGTGCGGACCCCGCCGGGTAACCGAGACCCGCCGGGCACACATCATGCGCTGCATCCCCCAAGATCCCAGCTCTCCCCGGGCTGAGCGGAGCTCGCTGCTCCCCCCTTCACCTATCAAAACTTGGAGTGGGTGCACTTACTTCTCCCTCTCTCCCCCCCCGATGAGCACCTCAGCCTGCACTAATGATTTCACACGAGCTCAGCATAATAGAAACGTACCACGTTGTTGATTTATATCAAAACTTGGAGTGGGTGCACTTACTTCTCCCTCTCTCCCCCCCCGATGAGCACCTCAGCCTGCACTAATGATTTCACACGAGCTCAGCATAATAGAAACGTACCACGTTGTTGATTTATATATATATATATATTTCCTTTTTGCCCAAGTTTACTTTTGCACGCAAGGATGTGTAACAACACAGAGAATTGATTTCTTCCCCTGTATTATCTTTGGATAACATGCATACCATCCCTGCTGGCTAACAAAGAAATAGGAAGCCTCTCTTCTTTTGCTTCAGGATACCCGTATGACACCCTGTTCCTGTATTTACTCTAAAGCAGCTGGGCATTGATAGCAAATTAACTAAAAACTATACTAGAAGTCCATACTCATTTTCCTCCCTACCCTGTGTGGGGAGAAGGAGCACAATGTACCTTTTTTTAGCAAGATTTTTATGGAGTTATATAATATGTCGATGGTTTTAAGTTTAAGTCAATGGAGGCAAGGCCACATTTTTCCTGTAGCAGGCCGGAAAAGAGCAGTGAATAGAGAAAATTCAAGTCACTGCAGATTAGAGCAGGATTTTCTGCTAGGTGAAGCCTGCACTCAGCTGAAGCCCATTGGTAATTGATTACGTTTTGCAGCAATTAAGCAGGTGTTGCACTAAAGCAGGGAATTGGTCTGGCTGGGTGGGGTGATTGGGCCCAGGTGCTGCCTATTCTCCATCAGCTCTCTGCAGGGGGTGTGGTCATGCCTGTTGATGCCCTCCCTATATATACCTGATTTTGGCACACTTGGGGTTTCTTGCTTTTGGGTGAGAGAGGTGCCTGGAGAATTGGAAGGGCTTTGTGGTTCTCCACTGGCAAGACAGGAGGACTTCTGGGCTTTGCTGTTGTATGAAGAACACTAGAAATCTCCAGCCCTGCTCTGTGAGAGATAGGGAAGTTCAAAGTGTGCTCAGCACCCATCAGGGGTGATGAGAGAAGAGATTTGTGGGGTTTCTGTGGAGGTCCAGGCCCAGCAGCTTCCCAGCCTGGTTGGCTCAGGATGGACAGAAGTCATCAGCTCTTTCTTCATCATGACTGCACCTTCAAAGGTAAGAGGCTGAGGGAGCACCAAAGCCCATGGTTTCAGACACTTGAAAGTTATGCACTTGCCTTTTTAAGAGAAGGATTTCAAATACAAACCAGAGGAGGTGGCTTCCCAACAATTTCATGATAAGAAAGTTGTCTTGATTTTCAGTCTCGTGTGATGCACCAAGACAGATGTAGTGTGGCTACAAAGGCAGGGCAGATGTTTCCAAGCAGACAGAAGGGAAGGAGGTCTCCAGAGGAGCAATGGTGGTCAGATTCTCCTATGCTTTCTGCCAGGGGACTGGTGGGTAAGGTCAATTTTAGGCTGGGTTTTTTTTGTTGCTGTTGTAAGAGAATGGAGACAACTAAGCTGCTTTGTTTCATGACCACCTTTGCAAAATGCTGTTCTGCTTGTGATAAGGGATCTCTGAAGCAAAGCCCACGTGTGCTTCGTCTGGTGGAGGGAGTGGCACTCAGGCTCAGCTGGGTCCTGCATTGGCTTTGTGCTAATATGGTTTCCTTGGCTTCAGTGTTAATTTACACCAGTGTAAATTCAAGCCAGATCTAGCTTGGTGTGTTTTTCTCGTTCTCTGTGTAAAATGGAGATCTTTCCAGCAACCTGGTGGCTCGAAGTCTGGTGTCCAGCTGTTTCACGCCATACCTAGGGTAGGAATGCTGAGCATTATGGGTTTGCACCTCTTGGCAGAGGAAGTATCAGTTTTAATGGGTGACAGCCTATGAAATAATAAATGTCTTCATTTCTTCAAGTGCTGCAGCATCCTGATAGAGCTTAACAATGTTATAAACCACATATGTGAATGAAATTGGGTATTTTGCCAATTTCAGTACTTCTGCTTAATAAACCTGAAGCCTGTCCTGTTCAAATGTCTATCCAGGAAGGCTGAAGTCAAAGCAGTGTTAAAAACATTGTGAGAGTGTGAGGGGGACGCTAGGTTTATGTATAGAATCTCTAAAATAATGACTTACTGGTTATTACACTGTGTTATTTATGCTCCCCTCTTACAATTCTGTGTTACACTCCCCTTTTTGTATCTGTACTCCTACTTTGTGGGTCACTGTATATATACACTGTACAGTAGTACCCCATGACCACTTGTAAATGCATTGACTCCCACAGTTACAATTTTTTTGTTCCAAAAGAATCCACAGCAGAGATAATGATTTTTCTTATTTTTCTACATTTAATGCCTTTTAAATGGCAACTTGGTGACAGTATCTGCTTCCAACTTTGCAGAACTCTGCCATAAAGTGAAGATAGACTATTACTGTTATAGATTTTATGTTCTCTCTGTTTCCTGTGAAAGGGTGTGTGGACATGTATGCACACTGTGTGATGATTAGAAATTCTCTCCTGCGTTTGTAGAGCCCCAGACTTTTGTTTGTTTAGTAATACATCATGGAAACAGTGCAAAGCATTGCCTCGTGCATGAGTGAGCCTGCAGTGTTTGTGCTGATTCTTATGCTCTTTTTCAACATATGAAAAGTGAAGGCTGTGAAGTGCATATTTTTTATTTCCTAATAATTGTACTGGGTAGTTTTCAAGAGTGAATGAAGTGAGCCACACTTGAAATGCCCACTTTCTGTTCAGATTCAATTTTTCAGAGTGTTAGAATGGGGCATTGCTGAATTAAATGTTCCTGTTGTAGATGGCAAGCATACGGTACTCAATGCTGATAAAGGGTGGGGAGCCCATGTACTGCATGATACAGTGACTGGCAGAGGAGAAAACAGATGCATATGAACACAGGAATTGCTGCATTGTGTTGTGATGGTATTGAGTAAGCAAATGTGATGGGGGGACTACTTGTGGTTGTCCTTGTAGCAGGTTACATGATTTGTACTTTCCTGAGTTTCTCTAACAATTTTTCATCCAAGTACCTCTGTTTCCCGGATCCAGGAGGGAACAGAAGTTGAGGCACTGTGTGTGACTGTGGGAATCCTAACTGCTAACATACTTCTGTCGGTCCAGGTCTGACTAAGGAGAACTTGAAGAGCTACCTAGAAATGGCAGTGTTTGCAAGGTCCAGAAGTGAGGGTGTTGTGTGGGAAGGGTGGCAAAATCTCTGCCTTAAGCCACTGAAGGTAAAATATAACATTAAAAATGGTGGGTAGATCCTCAATGGGTACATGGTGGCTTAACTTGACTTGATGTCAGTGCACCAGTTTATATCAGCTAAGTGCTGTGGTTTCAACAAAGATTAGGTTGAGATAACTCTTTCCTGTAAAGAGTGTCCTCTGAGAATTAGGGTACCAATTCCTACTCTTATTATAAAAAAGCCCAAGCCTCGGGGTTTTCTGTTCATCTCCTGGTTGGCAAGTTTAACACTTCCACTCAGGGATTTTACTTCTGGGGCTTGACACAGCCTTTTGCACTGAGAGGTCTTCTGGCAGAAGTTGTCTCCATTTTGTTGCCATGTCTTTCTGTGGGGAAGCTTGATGTGGTGCTGCATTCCTTCAGCTGCCTGAAAGATCCCACTGCTTGGCCTGGACTCCCTCCCCAACCTGAGAAGTGGATTCTGTGTCCCCTTGTGCCATTTCTTATTTTTGCATACTTTTATGTAAAAAGAAGACTGTAAGCCACACCAGAACTCTGATCCACATCTGTAAACTGTGCAGCTGAATGATCAATTGTATTGATTTCTTTCAAGTGCCTCTGTCAAAATGATCACACAGTGCTAGGCTGTTTTCCAAACCTGCAGGTACATTACTGAACGAATACCATTCTTTTACTATCTCTACAGGTCTAGGTACTTTTTTTCTTTTCTGATGATCTAATATGCATTTTTCTTTGGGGGAAGGAGAAATATGTTCAAATTGTGAGGAATTTATTCTATTTGTCAAGCAAGTTGATTTGTTTGTATGATTTTTTTAAAATAAATAGTTGTTCAGGTGCATAAGTCAGGGACAGGCTGTCATCAGGTATAAAGCAGCAGTGGCTTCAGTGGCACCTGTGGAAGGATCTAGTCATTCTAGTGAATGACACTAGAAAGTTACAGCTCAACTGGGCCATTGATTTCAGCATGTGTTGCTGATGAGTGGAACAAGGATGCTTTCAGCACTTAACCAGTGCAGTGCTTTCTTCTGTGGAGATTATGGACTTAAGGGTTATTTTTCTTTGCAAGAGTCTGATAATTACTTATAATTTCTATTACAACTTGTGCTTGTTAGCTATAATCCTTCTGTCCCAAGGAGGTGCGTGGTGCAAGTTGACATTGACAGTTGGGAGTTCAGAGAGCAGACAGGGGTGATAGAGAGGAGCTATTCTTTCCCTGCAAGGCAAAAGATTGCCAATAGCAAAGGAAATGAGTGCGTAGAGGAAAATACTACTGGGGTGGGAGGTGTTGAGCACAGAGGTGCTGAGCATATTATCAATCACAGCAATTGATGGCAATGGTTGTTTTCTTCCTGTGATGCCCTGCTAATGTTGATGAGGCCTTGTCCTTCATTAATAGCCAAATTACCTGTTAAGACAACATTGATGGCTGCAGCTGAACCAAAACTCTTGGCAGATTTTTCACTTCCTCTTGTTTATTGTTTTCACTAAATCTACTTACTCTTGCAGGTCCCAATGTAAGTGAAAGGTGAAGGCTTGTGACACTGAAAACAGGAGCAGCATATCAGTGAAGCATTGTGATAAGCTGTTTCCTTCCTTAAAATGCACAAAGGCTCAGGCAGGGCTATCTAGTGTGGGCTGTGCCTGAGCCCCAGAGCCTGGGGCGGGGAGCTCTGCACCCCCCCACACTAGGAGGGATTCCTCCAGGAATGTGGAAATAGCCATCTGGGTTTGTTGGGCTTTTTGTTAGCACCAAGCTTAGGTGTTTCCTGGAGAAATACTGCTGAAGCTTTGGCATTTAACTTCATAAAAGCAGATAATATTGTTCTCAATTAGCATATAATAAAAGATCTGGAGTAATCTTAATCCTTTAATTTCTTGCTTCTCTTCTTGCCCCGTGTTTGTCTTGGAAAAGGAATGGAAATAAAGAAGCTCTCCATGTGCTGTGGCCCATCCCTGCTGCCACTGTGGTCCCCAAGCTTGGTATTTAAGCTGGTGAACCTGCCATGCTGAGACAATGTTGTTTTACACCTTCCTATTATGCAAGGAATGGTCCTCTGTGTGTTTGCTCAGGGTGTAAGAATATGAAAAATTGCTGATCATAGATCATCTCCATAAATCTTACAGACAATAAGTCATAAAACCTTGTGTCCTTACATATGGCAGTAGCCCAGGGACAGCTTTACCAGATGTGAGCAGCAGCCCCTGGAAAAAAAAAAAAAAGCTGTTAAAAAACTTCTTGCACTGTTTACAGTGCCTGGAATTGAAGCTGTGGCTCAGGAAGGCTGGGGCTGAGGTGATGTTGGTTTTCCCTTTTTTTCTTTAATATCTCCCCAGTGTTACAGTGACAACTACTGCATGGTGAGAATTCCCTGTGCACTAATTAAAAAGCACCATCATTTGTTAAGTTCTCCTCTGCATCAGTTGCAACAGGACACCAGTGTGACAGCCCATAAGGAGACCTGCAGGTCCTCTCATGTTTCATGCATCTCCCCTCCTAGCATCCCTCCTCCTGCCTCCCCACCCAGCATAAGAGTTTTTCTCCAAGGCAGCTTAAAAGAAAGGCAAGCGTGTTATGGTCTGGAAATTGTCTTCTGTCAGTAAAAGAGGCCTGGTTACCTTTTTCCTCCCCTGGTTTGCATATCTATCAGGGCAAATTAAAGGAGACACAGGAAGGAGTCCTGTCTAATAATCACCCCAGGTTGTTAGATCTCTCTGGTGATGAATGGAACCGAAGCATTTTGGCAAGTGCAGGTGAAACCCATGTGAAGTCTCCAGGCTTTGCTCTGTTTGCATGGAGCGGTCGAGGCTGGGATTTTGTTTTCCCCCTAAGATGTATCTGTGCTTTTATTGTTGTTCAATAATGACTCCATCCGCATAAATAAATAAATAAATTCAAATAGCAGCCAGCACTTTACAGGAATTCTCTGGGGGTTAAGGCTTGAACAGAGGCACCCTGTGATTTACTGTTTCAAAGTGCTAACGCTTCCAGCCGGAATCATCGCTGCTTTATCACAGAAGGGGATGTTGTCCCTGCCTGCACAGAGGGCTCGCACCACCTTTCCCTGATGTCTGTAAAGGCACTGTCCTCCTCAGCCCTGTGACAGGCACTGGGTGCTGTATGAAGCTGGGATCTGGTGAGACAGGGATGGAAGGTGGAGTTTGCAGGTAGCTCTTTTCTCTCTTCCTTTTCTCTCAGGCACCTGCATCTGGCTGCACAGGTGAGGGCTGAAACAACCTGTCCAGGTATTGGGAACTCAGCTGCCAGCATGGGCCTTCCCCCTGAATCCCTGAGTTTGGAGGATTCTTTGCTGTTGTAAGAAAACACAGATGCCCCTTCCATCTGGGAAATAGCAAATCAATGCAGGAGAGTGGAAAAAAGTTATCTCCTAATCTGGGTAAATATGAAATCTCTCCTTAGCCATTTGCAAAATTGGAACAGGCAATTTTTGCCTTGGCAGGGCTAATTTTAAGGAAGTCAACTGAAACCAGGTGTGCTTTCCTGGTGCCTGACTCCCACTAGCATCAGTGGGATCCTTAGGCGTAGCACTGGTCTTGCTGGGCTGTGGCTGCTGGTTGAAGCACAGGGCTAAGAAGTGCCTCCCTGAGCAGCTGGGGCCTGTGTGACCCCCGAGTGTTAGAGCCTTGGTGTCTGCTGCGGGAGAAGGGAAAAATGAAGTAGGGCCCTTGAAAGTGTGATGTGCTTCTGGGAGGGGGGGAAAAGTCTCTTCAAATTGAACCTCCTTGCTTATCAGATCTGCTGCCCTTAGCTGATCAGTCACTTGCAGACTTCATTGCCAAAAAAACCTTTTTAATACACTTTTTTGCAATGGAGGGAGGATGAGTAGGAAAATTGGAGGGTGGACACCTGCAGAGCTTGGTGAAGAGGGGATGTGGTAGCAAAGCCTTCCTCCACACATCACTTGCTACAGATGCCCTGGGATGTGTGCTCTGTGCCTGGCTCCTTGGGCTGGGGAGAAGCCGTGGTCCTCTAGAGCTGGTGGTGCTGGCATGCAAAGCCCTGTGCTGAGGTGTTGCAGTGCCTCCTGACTATGCTCAGCAAGGCAAATAGCCCTCCTCTACCTGGTTATTCTTGAATTTTTTTCTTTTCAGAAGCTGTTTCACAAATGAAGCAATACTGAGCAGAGATATCAAGAGTCCTGGTACTGCACAAACTGCTTATTTTCCTCTTCTTTCACTTCCTCCAGTAATTCCATTTCCCCTGTGTGCTGTCAGCAAATTGGGGTTTGGTGTTAGATGTACAAATTCTAAATACATCAACCAATGTAAGAGTTACTTTGCAACAACCATCAAATGATATCTGTTATCACTCATCTTATTTATTGCTGGGTTAAAACAGATTGCATTTAAATTAATATGGTACAAGCAAGTACATTTCTCCTCACCCTTTTTATTAAAAAATAAGAATCCTTGTCTGACCTTTTAAAAGAGTAATATATATGTATATATGTTTCTTTTGTGGGCGATCATCTGATTTGGTCCCAAGCCTTCTCAGAAGAGTTCTCACTTCAGCACATGTTGTTGTTAATGGCTTATACCCCAGTCTGGCAGGCAAGTGATATCTTAACAACAGCTGAAAGCTCAGATGAACCAGCTTTGGACAGGGGGTAGGGCAGAAGGGAGGAACTGGTGTTTGGGTGTGATGGTTAAGCATTGGCTAGCAAAAGAGTCAAGGTTTGGACCTGAACACAGTCACACTTTACTATGTCAAAGTCTTTACACGTTTTCTTCCTTGAGGTGAGGTTATATCCTTTATAGCAACATTTGATAGTTGCTTTAAATTATTAAATGTATTTCATAGGTTGTAGCTCTTTGAGCATAGTTTGCAAAGAGGGCCCCTGCCTGTATTCTTAAGGTAGGTTAATGATGACTTTCCTAGTGCAATGTGTCCAGGACACTGAGGTTAATAAAACCCGTAGCTCTTCTTCATGGCTATCATGGGGATGTTTAATGTTCAGGAGTGTGCAAGACCTCAGCTTAATGTTCCATATGAAGAATAGTGCTGCCAAGCACTCATCATCCCTAGTGCTGGCACAGGGCATTAGAGGTGCGAGGAATGGGCTGAGCATGCTTGGGAAGAGCTCAAGCACCTCTCAGCACAGCCGTCCTCCTGTGTAGAATCAGAGAATCCTTTAGGTTGCAAAAGACCTTTAAGATTATCAAGTCCAACTGTAACAACTGTTGTGCTCGAGGGCAAGGAGCTTGGCCCAGCTGGTGAGACTTCCTGGCTGGTGGTCCATGGCCACTGCCTGGGCTGAGGAGTATTTTGGGGCAAGTCCCAGTCTTGGTGCAGCGTAGCTGATGATTCATTCTGACCTGGCTTCATGAAAGCACTTGTTTATTTGATATGATCTATTTATTTTCCTCTTTCCTCTTCTGCCACCCCCATCTGAGAATGGGAAGGAATTTTCGAGGGGGGTGAGGAATAATGAAAGATTCGTATGGGAGGACAGGCTTTGCTCTTGTGAAAACTCTCTGAAACAATGAAAGAAAGAAGGTGGGTGTAAGGGGGAGTTAATTTCTCCCTTCCTATTTCCCCTCCCTCCAAAAAGAGCTTGAGACTTTAAAATAGTCCAGCATTGTTCTGGGACTTAGTGGGCTTTTCTAGCTGTGAATATTGCAGCAAATACCACAGCAATGACAGTACAACACTGTCTGTATTCTCTCTGTGCGCTGGCTGGACAGGGATTTTTCATTTCATGCATCATTTACAGCCTTCTGCATTGATCTACAAAGTCAGTGTGTATTGCTAACACAAAGGAAAAGAAGAAAGGGAAGAGACAGGCCTGAATGACAAAGTTCAGATCTGAAATTGAGTCTCAGTTCAAACTTCCCAAAAGCATTGGTGTGCCTTGCAGCTCTCATTGTGCTACAAGGATGGTTGGTATCACAAAGATCAGATACAGGTTTGAGCCGAGTTTTAAAGCCCTCTAAACTCCAGAAAAATGTGAGGCAGGGTTGTATCATAACAAGGAAAGGGTAAAACCCTGGGCTGGGATTTTCAGCCACAAGGAGTGGTCACTGGATGTACCTGTCTACTGGGAAATGGTTGTATTTGCCATGCTTGACACCTGCTTTTCCTGTAAGCTAAGGCAATGGCATATTTCAGAGTACTGTAAGTGGTTTTGCTAATTTTGTGCCTGTTTCTGACCCTGTCTAAGGGATGGCTCACTAAGCTGATATCCCACACGTTAGCACTCGAGTGCCATGCTCTTTCTGTAGCAGCACTTCCATGTTCTGTTGTGGGAGGGAATAGAGAGGTGGCAGGAGGATAGAAGTGAGAGCACAAAGACTGGAGGAAGAACTTAGGGGTCAGATGGAAGGACCATAGTGGAAGGGGTGACTGAAAGGATTCCCTCATGTTTCAGTCCACTCACAGTATAGCCTGCTGCTTTGAAAGAAGATACAGGTTCTTAAAAAATAAAGGGGCAGGGTAGGTCTGGTTTGCTTGTCCCATCCAGGGGACTTTTACAGGAGAGGAAGCATAGACTGGAGGAGAAATGTTGTCTTCTATTATTTCTTATTTTCCAGGTGTATTTCATACCAAAATTTCGTGCTTTGGCAAAATTGTGTGTCTGCCAGCAGAGACTTCTTTTTTTAGCTAAAAAGGTAGCAGTTTGTGATGTTAATTTTTTCAAAAAGCCCTGTCTAGGCATGTTTCATACACACACAATTTTGCTTTATCATGGTAACAAGCACCCTAATCTCTCTCATCTGCTTTAATGAACTACTAGTATAATCTTGTCATTTTGGTTCACTGTACCTTGCCATTCAGTGAGGTCTCATTTTTCCTGCCAGTTGCCCAAGGCTATTAGTCAGCAGCAAAGCTCGCTCACAGAACCAACACCAATCAAAAGCAGCCATGCCAGGAGGTAAAGAGTTTGTCTCCAGCCATTCTTCCAGCATCCGAGCAAGTTCTGCAGGTTCCTGAGCTGGGCAGCGAACTCATTGTGCCTGCTCTGGCTGTGATGTGCTCAGCCAGCACCTTGCTTGGGCTGAGCCACCACAGGAAAGGCCAACATGTCCCCCAAGGTGTAGGTGGCTGGTGTGCAGTGCCCTGGGCCCCCAGTACAGCACCTCTGCCAGGGCAGGAGCTCTGTTCTGCACAGCCACAGGAGTGGGGCCTTGTTTTCATGTGTTTGAGGGTCCTGTTGCCAAGATCAAAAGGAGTGAGGCACTTCACATATTACAGGCAGAAGAGACATTTGAAGCATGTTGGCATGTGTGTAATTCCCAATCAAAGGCAATTTCCCATTTACAGCAAGAGGTAGAAAATTGTGGATTTATAAATTGCAAAAACAAAAGGGGAGCAGAAGAGACAGAAGGAAGAAAATGCTGAGATCCCTCTGGATGCTGCCTGGTATCTTGGTGAAATCTAGGGATGACTTGGAGAAGTCCAAGCATCCTTCTGGAGCAGCCTCATGGGCCCAGCAGAGGTGGGCACACCCATGGAGGGCCGGACATCCGAGATGCTGTCATTCCTCCTCACGTGTGCTGTGCACCCTGCAAAGCCCAGGACTCACTGGAAAGAGCCAGCTGTAAGGAGTCTAAACCTCCAAGAAATGCTTCTCCCCACCTACACTGCTCTCTCTTCCCAGGGGCGGGTGTTGGGCAATGCTTGCACCATATTTAGAAACCAGGAGGAGATTCCTAAACCGCCCACCTTTGGGTGTTTTAGAAACTGACTGAAATGGCCTTTGAAGGCAAATTCCAAAATTCCCACGAAGCAGCTAAGCGTGGTATTGGGGGAATTATTTGGTGGCTGAGAAAATCCTCTTGGCCTGTGCCTTATCCTGGGCTCTGCTCTCAGCAGCTACAAGACTTTTGCAGGCAGTGGGGTCAGCCTGCAGAGGGCCTGCCCTGCCTGAACAGCCAGAGATCTGTCTGCCCCTCAGATGGCACCCAGCTGGGTGCAAAGGTGATTGTGTGCTCTCTCTGGGACAGGAGCACTAACAGCAAACCCATGAGTGCCACTCAGAGGTAGCCTTCAG
>NW_009970717.1:5176919-5188307 GCF_000747805.2 Chaetura pelagica | reverse complement strand
CAGAGGTGTCCTTCATCCTTATAGTTCAGCAGAGATGATATTCCAGGCAGGTGTCCAGTTATATCATGATAACAAGCTTCATTTACTTCTATATATATTGGGCTTCATGAGGTGTTTCATGCATTTCTTTGTTGAATATCAGAAATATCATCTCATGTCACTACTTCTAGATCATCATCAGAATGACTCCTAAACTTTGAGCTAAATTACTGGAGTTGGGCTTTCAGGTCTTCAGCTCAGTCTTTAATCTCTGTTTGGGGTATATGAAAAGATAGTTTGTGCTAGATGTAAGTGGTGTTTAGCATTATGGTCATAAGAGTGAATGAGAACAATCCCGTTGCTGTTGGTTACAATCACCTCAGAGCCAATACGAGGTTATGTCAATGAGTACTGTGGGAAATGGGCCTTTGACACAGGGGAATGTCACTAAAAACTTTATTAATTTCAGGACATTATTAATTTCAGGACTTAGTATAAAAATGTATCGGAATGTTCAGAAGATCCACCAAACTTTATATATGGTGTTATCTCATCCTTCAATGTGATAAAGAGAGGTTTTCTGGCCTTTACCTCTCCTTCATGTGCCTTTAGTGTTCTTATTTGTGGTACAGCTGTAATTACTTCTTCCACTTGCCACTGCTTTGAATATAATCTCACTTTGGGTAAATGAGTATTCAACCAAACATTACAAGGTTTAGTAGATCTGAAATCACAAATTAAGCAGCCTCAGAACTGTTACCCCAGGGACCTTTTCTGCCCAGAATTTTTTTTGTCTGCTTCACCAAATGCTGCAAAGCCAAAAGTGATTTAGGGGGCTGTCTCACTCTGAAGCCTAATCTCATCAGTGAGAGTTGTCTTTTAAAAATACCTGGCCAGTATGAGCCTAAAAATCTCCTTGAAAGGGTTTCAAGATGAAATTATTTATGGCCTGGGTGACCAGAGGAGGAATCAAAATGGGGCTTTGGAGCTGGAGAGGGCAGGTGGCTTGTCTGTGTTCATCTTCCTTCTTTTTTTAGTCAAGTGGTATTAACAGGAATTAATTATCAAACTTGATAGTTAGACCTGGCAACCATTCCTCCAAGCAGCAACCAGCTTCTAGCAATCCTCTAGATTACCCATCCCTTCATGCTCAGCTCCTCTCACTTAGCCCTTGCTGTATTCTGAATGAAATGGGACCACTTACCAAGTAAGTTGAGCCAGTGTTTCTCTCAGATATCAAAATTAACTCCCAGTTAAAAACGCTGTGCTTTTTAAACATACTGCTTGCACTGTTTTTCTTTTAAACCTGTGTTTCCACCTCTGTCGGTGACACAGACCTGTCACCATGAAAAACCAGTAAGAAAGCCCAGTTCTTATCTGCTGTAATCTAATAAGCCGTCAGTGTGGAAAAAAAGGAGGTCAGCCAAATGCGGCTCCTTTCAGTTTAAAATTCTGAAAATGACTCATTCCTTATTTAGTCTTATAATGAGCTCCCACCCACTTAGGGCAAGCTTCTAATTTCAGTTGCTCTGGCGTGAATCCAGAAGGCTTCCATTGAAGTGGCTGAAGCTCCGGTTGATTTACAGCTGCAGAAGAGACCAGATCCTGGCCTGGGGCGCTCGTGACTGCCCGGCATCGGGCAGAGCCTCCTGCTCCAGCACCAGAGGCCATTTTTGGTGCTGAATGGGACGTGAGCTCAGCCGTGCAGCAGCGCTGGCTCTGGGGTTTCGGAGAACACCATTGGTGTCAGAGTAGCATCATTTTTGTATCTCCCTACATATTGCAGTACCAGTCAGTTCCGTTCTGGAAGTCTGTGGGTTTGTTTTTTTTTCCTCTCCAGGACCAAGGTTCCTCATAGAAGAAAAGTGTCACATTTTTTTCAAAAGTGAGCAGGACCACCACAGCTTCTTGGAGATATCCAGCTCAATATGACTTAGAGAGGCATCAGTGGTTAGACAGAAAAGTATTGATTGAATAATCCTGACTCTAACTTTGCTCACCTTGTAAGAGAAATGAAATTTAAGATGTGTGTATTTTGAAAATAATTTTCTTTTAAATCTCCCCTTCTATTCCTCTGCCTTACTTTCCCACCTTGCCCCCATTGCTCTTCTGGAAAAGAAACCAAAAGTGTGCCTCAGATGTCTGTCAGAAGTAACACAAAGCACAGCATTGCAAAGGACATTGGGCACTCAAACTCATTGAATGATTGTGGGAGGCTGCTAAGGCTTGGCAGCAGTGACTGCGTGGGCCCCTTGCCAAATCCTTGTCCTGAAATAAGTTCTTGGAGGGCTTTGGAAGTCACTGGAATTTTGAGGCTACCCTGCTTAATAAGGATTCTTCCTAACATATTGGAAGTTATTCATATTAAGGTCATTGACTTGGACTAAGGAACAACATCTACTCTCAAGGCAATAATCATGGCTGTAGTAAGAGGGTGTCTGAGCTGCTGGAAGGAGATCTGGAGTCATGGTCCTTCATACCTGAGTGCAGACTTGTCTAGGGAAAAAAGCTGCAGCAGAGCAGCGGAGTCCCATTGGACAAGGACCAGCTTCATCTTATGTGTCTGACATTGTGGCAGGAAGGATCACTGGGGAAAGTGCTGCTCTCCAAATCAGAACTTGGCCAAGGTGCTTGTGTCAAGTAGCCTGTATAATTGGAAAGGGCAAGACAAGAAAGGAGTCTCAGACCTGAAACCTTTCAGAATCTGATGCAGTCAGGATGTCAGTTTTTTATCCCCAGGATGACACCTTAAGAAGCGTGGTGTTGGTGCACGGGTTTCGGTGTTGACTCAGAGGAAGACTGCCACCTACTCAGAGTGATGTTTCCTGGGCTCCTGGCCCACCACTGGCCATGCTTGCCCCAGCTGGCATGGCAACACACAGCTTGCACAGGGAGTGCTGCAGTGCACCAATCTCAAATGTCTTACTTAACACTGACATTTTACCTCCAGGAAAAGTGCGGTGGAGGTTACTGCCTCGTGATGGCTTAGGGAGACCTTGTGTGCCAGGCTGTCTATAAATGTCCAGGATGAATAGTGTTCAGGCACTTACAAGCTTAGCCTGTCACAACCTGTTGCGATTTATTATGATTTAATATAATTCCTAGAAATTATTCTCAATATACATGTTGTATAATTGTTTCACAGAAGGGCTGCTTCTGATCACCTGGCAGAAGCAAGGGTCAGGCTAAAGTCAGGGAGTTTTGACTAAATAGGGCAACTAAAATATTCTAGAACAAATGACTGTTTCCTTTACATTCTTTAGCTTTTCATGGTGACTTTCCTATTCTCCTTCTGGACTGTAAAACAGATTGAAGACTTATTTTATGCACAGGCCCAGACTGTTGGCAAGATTTCTGTTGCTCATCTGGGTCACAGCAGCCTGGGGCTGCTGCAGAGAGTGTCAAGAATGATGCCAGGCCAGGTGCAAAGCTTCATTGGGAAGTCCTTTGCTTGTGCTTTGGCAGCCTAAAGTCTCATGTCTTCAGTGCTGTTCACTTTGCATAGGAGAGTGAGGTGTCCTGATGCTTTGGGAGATCTAGGCTGCTGTCCTTGCTGGGAGGCTCTAAGATGGAGGGAGAACAGATAACCAAAACAACTATGTCTTTCAGAGTTTAGTTCTTGTATTCTCCCACTGTACCAAAAATGCTTTTAACATTTTCAGAGACTTTCAGAGGATGTTACTCACAAATTTCGGTTTCAGGTATGAACTACTTTGAGTGTTTATTTCATTTGCCTTTTTTTTTCTCCATTTCTCCCTTCCTGTGAGGCCTGGATCAGTACAGCTTTGGAAAAAAAAACAAAAAACAACAAACAAACAACAAACTACAAAGCTGCTACAGTTAGGAGAGTTACTGGATGTGGAACCACATGCATTAGTTTGATGTTCCACCATGGCATCACTTGAGATGCCTTTGCACTTCACATGCGTATCATGGAATAATATTTCTAAGCAGAGTAGGTGTCCTGCCCTGCTGCAGATGTGACCAAAGCTCTTTCAAATCCCATATTCCCCTTTATTTGTATGGCCCTGAATGCTGAAGCACTGTTGTAAGAGCAATTTTTTTCCCCTCCCAATAAAATAACTCTGAGCAAGGTTGCAATAATATTGATACCTCTGTAGTGTACTCATACTGTAATTTTTTTTTTCAATGAGTAGTGCACTGGTTTCCTATTCTGTGAAGACAAGAGGGTTACCCAAGGCTTTGGGAGAGGCTCAAGGCTGCCCTGCAGCCGAGCTTTGTTGTGAAGTCTGTGAAATACCCCTGAGCTGATGCTAGTTCCCTGTTCCACCAACTTGGCAGGGCAGGTGGGATGGCTTTTCCTGCCCTGAGAAACAGCATCTGGGGACTCAAGCCAACACAACTGCTACAAGAGACTGAACAAGTGTAGGTCTCCAGGGTCTGAGCTGAGATACTTTAATTCTTAATTGGTTATAATTAGATACAGTCAGGGTTGGAAATTCCTACTATCTGCTTTGAACCTGGCACCACTGGAAAAGAAACCCAGCTCTGAGGTGCCTCTCATCATTAATGCCAATGAGTTTTTACCTTGGAAGCCTTTATCCCCAATCCTATTGCAGAGTCTTCCTCTGCTCTTATTTAGCTCTTGTGCCTCAGCTGAGGGCATTCAGACAGAACTGGAAGCCCTGTCCAGTTTCCTGGAGGCTTTGTGAAAGTGCTGCTGTCACTCTGCCAGCCGCAGTCAGTCCCCAGGGCTGCAACCTACTGCCAGTGCCCCATGAAATGAAGCTGGGGGTACAAGTGCCAGTATGTATTTGAAAAAAAAAAAAAAAAAGAAAAAAAAATTACATCTATTAAATTAAAACTTTCCACATAGTTGATCTTTCAGCAAATAATGATCTGAAATGACATGCCTGCTCTCCAAATCTAATTGTTAATTGGTCAATCGACCTCTAACTGACTGGCATATTGCTCTCATCATCTGAAAGCCTTTTGGCACCATTTCCCCAGCTCAGGTTAGTTGCTTATACTTGTACAATCTGGTTGCAAAATGTCATCCCTCTGAATCATCAGGGCCAGTGCCAAGCCCTCGGGTGTCCCTGGGAAGGGCTCCCTGAAAGCTCCCAAGCCCTGGAAGGTTCCCTGGCTGCCTTATGCCTGGGCAGCTGGGGTCTGTGTGCTACGGATGCTGCAGCACACAGAGCCAGGTGTCCACAGAATTGCAAATGTTAATTTGTGACAGGCGATGCAGCCCTGCTGTTTGCTCGATCTTGAGCAGCATTGCCAGCCCTTTATCAGATTTTAATACAAAATAAGGGCAATTAATTTCTACACCCTTATCTTATCTTGCTGATCTTACAAGTACTTTTGAAGTTTGGTTTCTTGTTTCCAGTTCCTGAACATGGGCTGTAATGCAGTTACAGTTCAGAAATCTATCATTCAACCTTCAAGACTGAATGCACTTCCCATGCAGGTCCTTTGATAATTGGGTTTTGGAGTTGTCTGTTCTGTGATGTGTAATTGTTAGCAGTTGTAAAAAGGTAACTCACATTTTTAAAAGCCTAACGCTTGCTCTGTGCAGATAAAAACTGTGACAAATTATGTTCCAAAAAATCATAAAAGTAGAGAGACATGTTAATAACCAAAGGTGAAGTTTCATCTGGAGGTCAGCAGGAGCTATTAAAGTGGTCAGTAATTCCAGGGTTTGCCAGTAGCGATTTGACCATATCACTTATCTACTCTGGTCCATGCTTAAGCATCTCCCTCAGTGAAAAAATAATCCACTCAGAGTAATACTGGAGGTCAGAGGTAACTATGGAGAAAAAGCAATATTGTCAAAATAAACCAGGCTTTCAAGTACAAACATGCAAATTCCCAGTCCATTAAAATGTTTTGACTTCCATGATTTTACCACAGTTTTACCATGTTATTTAAAATATTCCTTTTTGTTAAGTTGAGATTAAAAAAAAGGAGATCAAGCAGATCATGTTTAAAGGGCCTAAGGTAAGGAAAGGCATTTCATTGTCATATGAGCATCTGGCGATAGAAGGCAATTTTTAGTCCCAGAATTTCAGAGACTCCAAAACGAGGCCAAATAATAAATGTGGATATAACACAAATTTCATGGAGCAGGAGCTGGAAATGCAAAACCCCTGGCTTCTGTCAGCAGGCTGAGGGAGTCCCTTCTGCCCAGCCAGCATATATGCTGGGTGACACATGAGAGGAAGCACCTAGATTTGCTTCCTTTAGAATTGAAATCCACCGCTAG
The DNA here is from genome assembly GCF_000747805.2 of Chaetura pelagica. Taxonomy (NCBI): domain Eukaryota; kingdom Metazoa; phylum Chordata; class Aves; order Apodiformes; family Apodidae; genus Chaetura; species Chaetura pelagica. The sequence goes on along the minus strand of NW_009970717.1, from coordinate 5,182,099 downwards.
GTGATGGCTAAGTTCATGATCTTATTGGCATTTCTGTGGGCTTCAAAAGCAGCAGCAGAATCTGTGCCCCTGTTTAGCACTGGGAGAGAGATGCTACTGGGCTGGCTTTCAGAAAAGCTGTATTTAGCTCTCAGCTGTACCTGGGGTACCCTGTGTTGCACTGGGGCTGTTGCTTGAAGGCATGGACCTTGCAATGAGATCCAGCAGAAGTGAAGCCACACATCTGCATACACCTGAAACTTGCAGCAATTTGGAATTGAGCCTGTCTAGTGTTTCAGCAGATTCTCCCCAGGTGCTGTCATTGAGACATTTAGGTACCAATACTGTGATCTTACACAATATATATATTGTAGGCTTTGTGCCATACATTGTGCAGAACAAATATAAATGCTTATGACACAATCCCTGGGCTACCAAGTATAAAATTCTGAAGCTTTTCTGGTTTTGTGATGAGGCTGTAAAAAATGTGCTGCAGCGGAAAGGGGAAAAAAAGTTTCCTCAGCTCTTTGGAGGATCCATTTGTCTTCACAGAGAAGATGTGAGAGACCTGTTTGTCATAAGGATGAGAAAAATGAGCGCTGCAAATGTGGTGTGACCAGCCCATGGGCCACACCAGTTGTGATATGAAAGGTGAAAAGAATCCCCTGTATTGCAGAACACAGGTGAGGGACCCCAAGCTGAACCTTAGTATCAGCAGGTGAGTGTGTGGGTGGTTGTTCTTAGCTAAAATTTAAACTATCTGAGCTGTACTCTGAATCTGGAAAAGAGAACTTGCAGTCTCACCAGGACAGGCTTTCTCACCATCCAGCTATTTTGGCTCAGTGATTGCTGGGACAAACATGAAGAGTAGCATCTTGATGCTATTTTGACTTACACACTGCAATCCAGCCAAAAATCAAAGTACAAGACGCCTTTCAGACTCTTCAGAAGGGTTTGAATCTGCTTGGGACCTCACTGGGGAAGTGCCTGAGGAAATGTTTCCTCCTGAATGGATTCAGCAGCACCTGAATTTAGTGTCAAAGCAACATACTTCTAAAAAAATCCACAGGAATAACAAGTTGAGCTAGAGAATGGTGTTTTAACTTTCTCGTATCTATTAGCTTAGTGCCTTTGTATCTTTTTCCTGTTCTGATTTTATTTTTTTTATCCTGCCCTTTTGCAAGAGGGTTACTGAGATGCAGTAACACCCACTGGTGGCAGTAATGGCAGTTTTATGGCTTCTCTTAGCTAACCATTATCAGGCAACTCGGCACACCGAGTGGAAGGCACAATATTGCTTTAACACCCCTCTGATTTCCTTCCTCCCAGGGGGCAAATGCTCTGCAGAGAAACCTCCACACTACTGACCACAATTGCTGTAATTTGTTAGTCTAATGGGAAAAAGTACACAGCATTTTGAAACTGGAAATATACAATAATATTGTGCGATAGTTTATATAAATGGTGCTTGTACTTAGAAGTGCTTCTGATTCAGTTGAGCTTTTCCCTTGGAGAGCCTTGATAACCTGGATTAACTCTCCCTCTTAGAGAAAAGCACTTATTAATAAGTATCTGCAGTTAGTTGTTGCCTTATAAAAGGAAGTTAAAACAGTTGTAGAAGGCAATGGTCTGTGTGAGAAACAAATCTGCAGGCTGAAGAGTAATTTAGCAATTAAACTTGAGTTACTCTAGAAATAAGCACATGAGTGTCTGCAGTTCTTGAACTCAGACTATCCTAATAAAGGGAGAGCTTTTGGGTTTTACATAATTTATCTGCCAGAGAAACTGTGTGATGACAAGTTGCACTGTGGCTCTGCTCTGATGCAGGGAACTGCAGCATGTGTGATGGCTAACAGAGCCAGGAGGGCTGGCTGAGCAGCATCCTGACCTGCTGTAGTGCTGGAGCTCAGTGTTCATAGGCATCCAAACCTCATCTGTGTTTCTAGAACAAGTATTTAAGTTCCCAAGGCCAGATACTGATGCTCTGCAGGGTTTCTGTGAACTGCTGGGGAGGAGCAAACCTCGTAGGCTTTCATGACTATGCACCCCTGAGTCATACAGAAATAGGCCCGTAACACCTAATCCGTATGCTGTAGATGGGATCTGTGTAATTAATTTTCTTTTTTTGTCAGCTACTTTCACATAATTTTCCCTGTGGTTTGCACTTCTAGCACCTCCCTGCCCAGGGCAGCATCCAGGTATCCCATCCGGGGGAAGTCCCCTTGGCTATCTCCAAAGCCACACACAAACTTTGATCTCTCTGACCCTCCGGGTTAGTTAGGGAGTTCATTTAGTTGCAGTGATGGATCCCCGAAGAAATCTGTGATTTGCTGATTCAGTGTTTGGTGGACTTTTCTCTAGGTCTTTTTGATTTGCTCTGACGAAGTGTTAAGGCAGCAGAACTGCTGGAAATGTGAGCAGCAAAATTCCCAAAGCTGGCTGCAAAAGAGGGCTCTTGAGATTTTCTTCTTCACGTTAATTCCTTAGCATCTCCTAAATAATAGTGTTTGGTTTGTTGTTTTTTTTCTTTTCCATGAGAACAACCAGAAGGATTTCCTGGGGTTCCTGTTGGCGGGGTGCTGTGTGTGGTGGGTGCTACGTGTGGGGCTCCTGTTGGCGGGGTGCTATGTGTGGTGGGTGCTATGTGTGGGGCTCCTGTTGGCGGGGTGCTATGTGTGGGGGAGGGGGCTGAGCCCAGGATGCTGCTGCTGTCCCACCTCCCGCTCCGGCCGCAGGGACCAGTGCAGTTCAGAGGCGTTGCTGTAGGGGGCTTGCACAGCACATCGCTCCGGGATGCTCGGCGGGGGGGCTGGCAAGGCTAAGGCTTTGGGAGCACCAAGGCCCAGCTGAAATAAAAACAATTACAAAAATAAAATCTAAAAAGCAATCTTCCCCTAGAGCTGACCAATATTAATAGCAACATCGAGTGGCTGAACGGGATGTATGTTTTATTAGAAGGAGGGGAAAATGAAATAAATGAAAGCTGAGGCAAAATAGCTCTGCTGCTGATCAGACAAGAAGATCTAAAGTTGAATAGGTGCAGAATGGTCACAGGGTGATTGTAACTGCCTGCAGTTGTTTGGTCGAGAGTCTGGAGTTTGCATGTTGTGAGTTCTTGCAAAATCTCTGCCATGAAGTGCTTTGATGGAAGGTGTGCTTAATAAAGTCATACAAGTGGAGGAAGCAGAAGAACTGGCAAGCATTGCTGCAGAAGATGCCTCAGAGATAGATAATATGGTGTCATATGTTATTTGATGCCTTAACTGGAAAAGGCGTAAGTGAGCCAAATATGAGTTAGACTAGTGAGTTGCAAGTTCTGTGCAGCTTCCTAAGCTTATTCCAGGTTTGGGTGTTTCAAAGCTCAAACACAGCTTACCCACTTTGTGCTTGAATAACAAGCTGAACTGGAAAGATATTTCCTCTAAGGCAGGAGGCTTCTGCTTTGGTTGGAGGCTTTTCACAGGCAGGGCAAGAAAAGAGGCTAAGAATCAATCTTTCTGTGGTTGCTACTAGAAACTTACTCACCTCCAGCTTTCTGTGGAGAAGTAGTCAGGGGAGTAAATAAAAAAAACAAAAATCCCTTTTGCAACTTGAAGGTCATAAACCCAAGCATAAAGTGAGAGGCTAGATAGTTGCTTTTGAGTCTGAAAGTAATCAAAAAGAAAAAAATAATCAGATGATCCACTTCTTAGAAATCCTTGTTACTAGGACATCTTGTTTCCAGTTCTCTCTCAAGAGTTCATTTCTCTCAAATGATATTTACCTAGAGTAACCTCCATATCACTAACACACTTATCTCTGCTTTAAATCAGCCTTAAGGATTAGGAGTATGGATCTGTTTTCCAGACTGACCGTCTGACTTACTGACCTGAGCTTGTTCTCTCACAAAGCAGCACATGATGCCATGCTTGTCAAAACCACAATTAGTCAAAACCCTTTACAGGAAACAGGAGCCCAATAAGGAGGGATCAAATAGGAAATCACGTGGTTCCTACGTAGTCTGCATGTAGCACAGAGGTATCTCTCTCTTCTGCTGCCACTTGCCAATGGGTCAGTGAAGAGAGCAATGAACAGATTGATATTTGAAAGGCATTTTTAATCTTCAAAACCATTTCAACTATTAAAAATGATTTATCACCTCACACACGGAGAAAACAAATATTATTGTCCAAGATGCAGCTGAATGCTCTTTGTTCCTGAAGTGTCTCAAGAGTCTCTTGGATGGGTGCACTGAGTGCCATGGGAGCAGCCTGGATGGGCACCCAGGTGTGGTGTCCCCACCACACTGACCCCTCTGCATCAGCAGGGCTGGAACCTCATTATCCTGGCTGTCTATCCTGGGCACATCCGAGTGTCTGCCTCTTGAAATTCTGACTAACCTTACAGGCCTATCATGTGAATTAGCTGCTAACTGGCTATGCAGTGTAATAGTTTCACAAGCCTCTCCCCTTTTCCAGTGCATCCCTTGTACCTGAGGAGGCCAAGAGGGTTTACTGCTCATGAAATCAGTCCTGCCCTTGTCCATCTGACACCAGGGCAGTCCCCATTTATTGAGTTTGGAAATGGAGTCCTAGCCCAAAGCAGATGACTCCACTTAGCACAGACAGTGCTGGAATTGGTTAAGGTGTTGCTAAGGAATACTGAAACTGATTATTATTCAATTATTCTGCAAACACAATTAAAATAACAGCTATAGAACAATTTCTGAGGCTAAGTGTTTTCACACAAAAATAATAAGTTTAAAAATTCAAGGATGTTAAGGTGAGGAAAAGAAGGGGAATGTTGACAAATAACGCAACTTGAAACACTCTTCTCTCTTGTGCTCTTGAGTCTTCCATCAGTGTGCCCAGAAAAAAAGAGGAAGGGTCAGTGTTAGTGCCTCTGAGAGGAATGCTCAGTGCTGGTGTGACATCCACCACTGGAGCATCTCAGGTTTACCCTAGGCAGGTTCATCAGCTGGAGTGGACCTGCCTTTTCCAGTCTGTACAGCAGTATAATTTGTAATGACAGAAGCTTAAAAAAAACAGCCCAGGAAGGTGTGGAGTGAATTGTGTGTGTCTTATAGCTGAAGCTTTTCTTGCAGCTGAATATTCATAATCCCAAAACTTCCCTGAGGCAGGGGCAGCTTGAGAGTCTCCATGCTGCCTTGCTGTACACTTTCAAAATCAGAACTACTTGGTATTTCTGAGCCCTGTACTTTC
>NW_009970717.1:5112994-5176791 GCF_000747805.2 Chaetura pelagica | reverse complement strand
CTGCTGAATTTGTTTCAATATTGTTTCTAAGCTCAAAACGGATGAGGGCTGGAAAGCATGTATAGATTATTCTTCTGTGTATTCAGACTTGGAATTTTCTCAGCTAACTGAAGAAAAAGGTAGTACATCAACCAGGCAGGACTAGTTTTCTCTGTTTTAAAGTAGTCCTATCTAAAATTAGCTTATTTGGATAACAGATTTTACCTGGGAGGTTTTTGGTGAGTGAGGCCAGGGGAAGGTTACTGCTGTTCCTCTGGCACTGCCATTTGGGCAGAGACAATTTTTTGCAAAACCAAGGTGAAATATCAGATCTGTTTGCATGGCCACGTCTCTACAATGCAGAATATTAGACAAGGCATAATGGGATATATCCCTTTGAATAGTAGTAAAATGTGGTTCTCTTACCTAGTCTACAGATCTGGCTGAAGCTGGAAGGTACCTCAGGACTCCAGCGTGAGTTAAATATATTTCCTGAATATTATTCAGGTGAAGTATGACTTCACAGTCCTGCCAGCAGCTTTTCCAACTCAGTTTGCAGAACTGTTTCAAAGCTGGTTAGAATTTCTTTGAACCTCTCAGCAGGTTGTACAGTCATCAGTCTGAGAGGCCAGATCTGTTTAAATGGAAGAGTAAAACTGTTTAATTCAATGGAAGCAGAATTAGGGTGTTGGGTTTTTTTATTATTTAATCAGTGCTTGATTAAATGGACTTGGGATCAAGTTCAGAGTTAGAATTGCACAAGTTCATCCAAAATTTGCCAGCACTCCCAGTCCCATGGCTGTCATTGACTAACATTTAAATGACACACATGGGAAAAGGATCAAACCCACTATTGCATTTTACCTCTCTAACTGTGATATGTTGCATCTCCTCTCTTCCAAATAGGTACTTTGAGGCTTTGTTGCTTCAAGTAAAAAATTAATGAAAGCAGCCTTAGCAGTCATGCATAACCACACAAAAATAACCCGGTGAGTGTGGAGGAAGGGTCATTTTGAGAAAGAGAATGAATTCTAAGATAGCTTCAGTATAGCTTGTCTTTATAAGTGATAAAGTCATTTAATGTCAAAAAAACCCCCACAATAAACCCAAACAAAACTGAAGAAGAAATGCCTCTGCTGTGACTCCATTGTGCTAGTGTTTGAGTCTGTCTGTAAATGTGTAGGGTTGCAGTGCTCCCTCCTTAGATTTACAGAATTAGCAAGTTGGATGTAACAAAATTTGTTGCCAGAGCTGCCAGTAAAGCCCCTCCACGCCAGCCCTGCTGCCAGCCACGGTGTTTGTTCTCACTGGCTCCCCTTAGACTTTTGTGATGCTGCTCAGCACAGCAGGTCACCAGCATCTGGGCAGTTTTTCCTGCCCATCTTCCCCACATGATGGAATCGTTCACATGACTGGCAGCCTGTGCAATAAAACTTTCAGGTATCTATTAATATTTTAACATGCTTTTAAGAAAGTTCAGCCTTTTGTAATTCTGGTCTCGGAACAGACACATCTAATGGTTAATGATACACATTATAGGCAGAGCCAGCCGTTCTGTAGGTAAGTTTCCTTTGTTTGGACTCACATTTTAACATCTATTATTAAAAAAATGTTCTGTGTCAGTTATTTGTTTAGATGCTAGGTTGCATTAATCTGATAACCAGAAAAAAAATACTTTTTTTTTTTTTTTTCCTCCCCAAAGGAAGACTGAATATGACCATGGCTTGCCTTTTCAGCTCCAAGTTCACTTGCTTTTCCCCTCTGGTACCCACCTCTCAAACGCAGCAGGACCTTGGGTGTGCATTCACAGTCCTCAAAAATATCTCCAGATATCATGCCAGTGATGAAAGCTGACAGCTTTCTGTTAACAGGAGGGCTGTTTTTTGTAATTATTTTGTAACATCTATGTCCAACAGAATGGTAGCTCTTGTTCAGGGCTGTGCCACACACAGGGTTTCTGTTTCAGAGCCCCCCACCCCAAGCAGTGTGGAGTGATGCATGTCATAACTAAGATGTTATATGGTGAAAGTTATCTTCCATGGTTGAGAAGCTGTAGCCATACAAAGGAGAGCATATAGTATGTTAATAGGAATCTATAAATTAATCTGTATATAACACCTTGCTAACACTTAGATTTTATAGGTATCGTGAGCTGAAAGCTTTACCAGTCATTCATCCTTTATTGTGTTCATTATGGGAATATGACATCTCGATACCAAATATCTGCACGTATAATAAAACACTTCAGTGAATTAACTGGTTGATTGGTACAATATTTCTCCTTTCCAGTAATCAGAAATTTAGGATATATTACTTCTGATGAATCCTTAGACATTCCCATACAGATAAATTAACTAACTGGCTGTTAATAATGTTCAAGGGATTTAAAACAATCTATTTTCAGTCTTTTATGAGGTTGATCTTAATCTATAAGCATGTATTGGACATATAGAACGGGTGAAGATGTGGCTGCAGCTATTGCTTTAAGGGAATAAAGAGAGTACTTTTTCTGTCAAATATGTATTAAAATACTGGCCAAATACTTTCAGTATTTACTGCTCAGAGGAGATGGAAAAATGAGCGTGCTGGCCCCTAGAAATCCCACAGATACCAGTGACATGAACAGATATTCAACGCCTAGTTGGTTAATCACATCTTGTTGGTAGTACCACCATGGAGTGGGTTACATTTACAGAGGATGACTATGGTCGCAAAATGGTAAACAGAAGGTTTAATCTAAATAGAAGAAAATACTTATTTCCTTTGAGGGTAACAGAGGGGGGCTGTGGAGTCTCCATCTCTGGAGACATGCAAAACCCACCTGGACATGCTCCTGTGTAATCTGCTCTAGGGAATCCTGCTCTGGCAGGGGGGGGTTGAACTAGATGATCTCCAGAGGTCCCTTCCAACCCCTACCATTCTGTGATTCTGTGACTAGGAGATCTCACCTGACCTGCTGCAAAGACTGCTCTGACATTGTCCTGCATAAGGGAGAAAATTTTGGTGGTTCTGACAACAGGCCACCATTAAGGAAACTTTCAGATTTTTGTCAATACCATGGTATTAATAGCAGAAAGGTTGACTTAGCAAAGTGTGTGGTTAAAGTCCTGAAAGCAAATGCTCTGTTTCTTCACTGAGACCTGGGTATTGAACAAATTCTCTCCTGAATGGGACTTCACCAAAGCAGATTCTTGAAATAAAGCCAAAGCATGAATATTTTCCTATATTGTGACCAGAGTATTCCAGATAATTTCAACTTCAATAGCTTTTTTCTTTTTTTCCTTCAGACACCCCAACATTTTATTTACCAGTCTTTTATGCTTTCTTAAATGCATTTGGGGTATCAGTGAGCACTCCATCTTAAAGGTGCCATGCACTTACAAAGCAGGTGAAGTGATCAGAGAAAGGAGAAATTCCTTATCTCTCACTGTGGTGAGGAAGCTTTATCTTTAAAGAGGATTAAATTGATTTAAATTTGTATTGATAGTCTGTGAATGAGACATTATAGCTAAACTCTCTAAAGTCTTCAAATAAAGGTGGGATAGAAGTGTGTGTGTTTGCATGTGTACCTCTCACTGCAAGCATACCTGTGCCCCTAGTGCCAGGAACAGCTCGTGCTTTCAACAGTATTAACTGTTGGGTGTAGGAGCAGTGAGGATGTAAAGCACTTGCTCTTCCTGTAGCCTTGTACTTCATTTTATCTTCATTGCAGGCCAGGCCATGCATGTAAGTGCCCTGTTAGGGGAATAAGTATTTGATATGTTGCATCTTGCCTCTGCTTTTTAATACAACTGGCTGGGTGGAAGTTGCAGTGATAGGAGGTATCAGGTTTTTAAAATCTGAAAACACTGGAAATTAGGTTTGCTTTTGATTGTCAACTTAGGAAAAGAAAGACAAGAAATCCAGCTTTACAGGACTGTTGATTTGGTGTATACCCTGTAAAGAATCAATAGCCAACAGCATCCACACTCCTCTGTCTGCCTTCAGCAGTGCTTACCACCGTGTAGCCCAGGGAATCTCAGTCATTTACAGATTATTTTGAATCTATATCCTGTGAATTTTGCTTTTCCTCTATCCAGCATATAGGGCTGAGTCTCATTTTAAAAAAACAACCCTGAAGTACGTTGCCTGGTTTTCATGTTTATGCTTGAGGATAAAACTTGGAGGTACAGTGAAGCTTAGAAACAGTCAAATTGAAATATAACTTTTTGTTGCTTATTTTATTTAGTTTAAAAACATCTCACAATTCCAATCAGTCTTTTGATTTGGAGGAGGGTGGGAAACCTGGAGCCTGACTCATACTCTGTTTGGGTTTAGCAATACTTCAGACCTCCTGAATTTCATTGCCATAAATTGTGTATCTTAATGGGAGAGAGGCAGAGTCATCTGCTGTAATCAACCTTGCACTATTTAAAAAGAGATACAAATATGGCTGCTATGGTGCAGCATACATTGCAAGCAGAAAAAGCATTGTAGTAAGGGGGAAAAATTAACAGGGAGAGGTGCTTTTGATGCTGTTGTGGCTGCTGTGCCTTTTATCCCATATCAGGCCGACAGATGAGATAAACACCCCACATTTTAGTCAGATCCTATTGTTTTGTCAGAGTTACTTAAATGTATTTACAGTCGCTGAAGCACTTTTTTTATAGTAATGGTAGTGAAGCCCTTCCAGAAGGAATAAAGATGATATAACGTTCTCAAGTACCTCTGTCTTACTAATGGAATGACTTATGTTACAGGGGATATTGTTCTGCTGAGCTCCACTAAAGTACATATTTACTAGTCAATCTAGTAGTCATCTTGGCAGTCAGTGCCATGATATCACAGCACCATGTCTTTCAGGAGAACAACAAAGCAAGCAGAAAATCTTTCTCTGGGACCCTTTCTTATTTCCATTGATACTTCTATATTTAAAAGAAACCACATCATTAAATGAGAATGAGCCACCTTTGCTATACAGCATGGTCATCATAGAATCATAGAATCCTCAGGGTTGGAAGGGACCTCGAAAGATCATCTAGTCCAACCCCCCTGCCAGAGCAGGGTCACCTAGAGTACATCACACAGGAACGTGTCCAGGTGGGTTTTGAATGTTTCCAGTGAAGGAGACTCCACACCCTCCCTGGGCAGCCTGTCCCAGTGCTCTGTCACTCTTACAGTAAAAAATTTTTTTTGGATATTCACCTTGAACCTCCTATGCTCCAATTTACACCCATTACCCCTTGTCCTATCACTGGTCATCACTGAGAAAAGCCTAACTCCGTCCCCCTGACACTCACCCCTTACATATTTGTAAACATTGATGAGGTCACCCCTCAGTCTCCTTTTCTCCAAGCTAAAGAGACCCAGCTCACTCAGCCTTTCCTCATAAGGGAGATGTTCCACTCCCTTAATCATCTTCGTAGCTCTGCGCTGGACTCTTTCAAGCATTTCCCTGTCCTTCTTGAACTGAGGGGCCCAGAACTGGACACAATACTCCAGATGCGGCCTCACCAATGCAGAATAGAGGGGGAGGAGAACCTCTCTTGACCTACTAACCACACCCTTTCTAATGCACCCCAGGATGCCATTGGCCTTCTTGGCCACAAGGGCACATTGCTGGCTCATGGTCATCCTCCTGTCTACCAGGACTCCCAGGTCCCTTTATCCTACACTGCTCTCCAGCAGGTCAGCCCCCAACCTGTACTGGTACATGGTGTTTCTCTTCCCCAAATGCAAAACTCTACACTTCCCCTTGTTGAACTTCATCATGTTTCTCCCTGCCCAACTCTCGAGCCTGTTCCTCTGTGGGATTTCACAGGGCAATGAGAAATATGTCAAGCCTGGGCAGGAGTGTTGTGAACATTGGGTGCAGTTGATGGGGCCCAGTTAGCTTAGCCAGGACTGCTCCTTGAAGTACAGGGATAGGAGAACAATGGAAGGGCAAAAAAATAAGGAACTGTTTTGAATGAAGTGGAGAGATCCCCTGGTATGCAGCTATTTCATGCAGTGTTTATTTTTTTATTTATTTTTAATGCAATCACAAGATAATGTTGCTCTCTGAGGAATAATAATGAGTGGCAGGGAGTTGTACCTGATTTCCAGTTTCTTCTTGAGCTTCTGGGCTTCTATTTCCGGGAACCTTATTCCCTTTTCCTGTTACAGCTAAAAGCTGAAAAGAAAAGGTCTGCCATTCAGGTTTGCAGGAAAAGAAAATGATAATACAACTTTGGGCTTTCTGAGAGCAGTTCTGGTGTTTCTGAGTTGAAAGCTCTTCTGAGCCTCTGGTGCTCCTGTAAATGTGGTTCTCATCCTTGCACTGGAAAACTAGTCCAGATGTGGGATGGATTCTGCCTACTCATACCCCTTGGGAAGACATCCATTAAAAAAATCTCTGCCTTCCTTATCAGTATTGCACTGAACAGCAGCAAAACAAGAGATAAAGCCTCAAACAGACAAAAGCAGCTATGAAAAGCTTTGACACCACGTTCCCGTGGCATTTGGTCAGCTGTTGAACCAGGAGATCATCACACCACAGATTGAGCAGAAGGCCATTGTGACCTCAATTTTCACAGTGAGCTACCACAAAGTTATTTAGCACTGGTGCTCCTGTGGTAGTGGCACATTGGGAAAATTGACCCCGTGGGTATTCTCCTCTGTGTGTGCCTCTGTCTTGGAATAAAGGAGGGGGGAAAGAGGTGTAAAGGCTTGAGGACAGGGTCTCTGACATCAGGGAGGAGTGTGATGGGTTGTGTCTGAGAGGTGTTGCCTCCAGCACAGCCCTGCTGTGGTTCCAGTGCCATCTTTTGCTTTATTTGTGCTTGTTGCTATGACTGTGTTGCCAGTGTCATTAGCAACATATGTCCCTGTCAAGGAGCACACACCACAAACCATTAATAAGGAGAGGAGTTGATATGAAGGGGAGCAGACCAAGAGCAGCAGAGGTGAGCACTGTGTAGGGAGGAGGTGGGGCTCTTGACAGTGGGATGGGATTAAAGAAAATCTTGATTTTGGTTTCAGCAGCTTTGCTAAGTCTTCTCACTTGAGGTAACTGGTACTGTATGAGACACACCAGGACTTCATCCCCACAGAGTCCTTTCCTATGTCAGGCCAGAACAGGAGGGTTCTCTGTTTTTAGGAGAAGGGGGGTGTATTTCAAGAATTCATATGGAGTCAAATGATTGCAATTATATAATTTAATCTTGATCCTACAAGAATGAATATCTTTATTCAATGAAAAACTGAATGTTTTCCAGAAACTGAAACACTCCTATTTTGTACCTGTGTATATGGTGATTTGTTTTGTCAGCTACCTTAAGGTGCTGCCAGCTGTGCAAAAAGCTATTGCATGTCCCTGCAGTTCAGTGTGGGTGAAATGATCTTTGGAGATGAAGGATGTGAATATCAGTTTGCTACATTTATAAAGAGCTTTAGGGTACTTTAGTATGAAAGGTCCCATAGTAGTGAGAGATATTGTTACTATAAAAACATTTTATCCTATTTTAGTACGATGGTTTATTGACTTTTAAAGTACTTTTCATGGCAAGTGTATATATTAACAGGAGCAATAGAAGCAGATGGGAATAAATATATGTTTTCAAATGAACTTTCTGGGCCAAATTCTGTTCTCAGTTCTGTGTATTAGGAAGAGTGTGTCCAGCAGGTCAAAGTAAGCTTCTTCTCCCCCTCTACTCTGCCCTAATGAGACCATATCTGGTGTATTTTGTCCAGTTTTGATCTGTACAGTTCAAGAGGGACAGGGATTTAATTAAGAGGGTCCAATGGAGGGCTATGAGAATTATTAAGGGACTGGAACACCTGCCTTACAAGGAAAGGCTGAGAGACCTGGGGCTGTTTAGCCTAGAGAAGGCTGAGAGGGGATCTTATTAGTGTATATAAATATCTGAAGGGTGAGTGTCAAGAAGGAGGGGCCAATCTCTTTTCAGTCATGCCCTGTGATAGGACAAGGGGCAATGGATGCAAACTAGAGCACATGAAGTTCCACCTCAACATGAGGAAGAACTTCTTTACTGTGAGGGTTATGGAGCACTGGAACAGGCTGCCCAGAGAGGTTGTGGAGTCTTCTTCTCTGGAGACTTTTCAAGACCTGTCTGGGTGCCTTTCTGAGTGACCCATCCTAGATTCTGTGGTGATTCTGCTCTGGCTGAGGGGTTAGACTTACTGATCTCCAGAGGTCCCTTCCAACCCCTAACATTGTGTGATTCTCTGTTGTAAACTTGGACTAAGTGTGTTTCAATTAGAAACAAATCCTTTGGTTTTTATAGATTAGGTTATTGTATTTTGAATGAAATTATGTCTGGTCTGGTCTCTCATCTGAGTAGGAGTGAAATAGATCTTGGGCCTCAGAGATGATCTGAAAAGAGTTTTGTCTTTCTGCAACGTTGCTGCAGCTGCACACACGTGTACAATTTGCCACTCTGTAAAAGACTTATTGGGATAAGACCAAAAAATGTAGCAGGAGAAATTCTAGTGGGAATGTGCCTCAGAGGGAATTTCAGCATCTGCTGAAAACTATGCAGATACATTACCTAGATACTATAGACAGTACAGAGGGCAAGATTGGCAGTAGTTTGTGTCTGACCACATCTAGTCCACTGTTCCCTGTGAAGAAGAGAATGAACAAGCATGGTGTGGCTCAGTGCCCCTGTCCTACAGGGGCTTGTTTATAAAGGAGCTGATGTAAATTATGCATGTACTTTTATTGTTTATTGCAAACTGATTTAAAAAGACAACCTGGTGTTCTTTTGTGTCTAGCTAAAAGTCTATACATGGATTTCTGGACATACTGGAGAAACCTTCCATGTGAAGCATTTTTCATCCTTACAAAAATACAGGGATCAGTTTTGTAAAGGCAGGAGGAAGGCATCATCCTTTTTAAAGATCAGTCCTTAATAATATTGGCTTTCAATAATTCTATTAAAATCATATGCAAGTCTAAATGATATTTTTTCTTGTTTTGCACCTCTTTGTAACTACTGTTAGATAAAATAATAGTCTTATTTTAATGTATCTATTTATACAGTGCTGGGGAAATATATCTCAATCTAATGTTGAAGAAATCCCTTGTTCATGGAAAAATGAATTGTCTCCTTGATGAAGAAATAAATTAAAATTAAAGCAAAAAAATCAGCATGTTAATGAATAATTTAAGTTGTGATTTCTTCTCCCTTCTGATGGCTCTTCATGTCTTCACACCCATTCACTAGAAATCATAGTAAAATGAATATAAGTTCTTCTCAGTCAAATCTATAGGTCATATTGAGAATGCAGCGTGTATTAAAAAACCCCAATATGCTATAAAAACCTCATCTGTACAAAAAGGTGACATAGTCCTTTAAAAATAGCTCTTCCAATCCATTGTGCAAAGACACTGACAAAGATTGACAGCTTTTAGAAAGGTGTAATGTTCCCAAGCCAACTGCTAGCACAGCTCAACAAGATAAAGATCAGTAATTCGATCCAGAGGAGAAGGCTAAATGTTAGAGGTTAAGCTGCTATGTTCCTACTACTAATCAAGCTTCAACACCTTATTTTAGCATCATCAAACCTCAATAAGGAAATTGTGAATTATTAAAGCTCCAGCATCCTGGTACACATTGATGCTCTTCTGAGACGCTGTGGCTTAAAACCTGCTGGCTGTCTTCTTAATTGACATGTGCTGGATCTTTCTGACTAGGTACTGATGTGCTATTTTTTCTTTCTTTTGCTTGGATACTGGTAATTTAAGGTTAACATACATTTAAGGTGCAGTATACTGCTCTAATGAGGACTTAATGGAGTGGAACCGTGATCATTTGTACAAACTATACTGGACAGACACCTACTGCATATCAAAATCTAGAGACTACAGATCCTGACATTGCATCTACTTTTGTCCCAGCCTCCATCAGCAGATTATTTAACCTGGTTTCCTCATGAAATGAGGCTCAGGTGGCTGTGCTCTCTGCCAGCACTCTTCTCTCCTGATGCTTTTGAAACCCTCTGCCCGATGTCAGTCAAACCTGACCAATGGTAAAGGCCTACAAGGGAAAAATCAGGGTGAGAAGTGAGATCCTCAGGAGTTCCCCCGCTGCTTGGCAGCCAGCGCGTGTGTGCGGGCTGAGCTAAGCACTGGGGCAGGGAGCTGCTTTCTCTCAAGAAATTTTTCCCTCCTTGAAAAGAAGAGTTCAGCTGAGAAACTTGATTTTTGAATGCTATGGAAGCTGTTATTTTTCATGCAGGAGTGAGAAAGGAGCTTAAGTTAGTCAAACTTTATAAACCCTTTCAAAAATTCACTATGGCAAAAGTGCTTTGATTTATTTCAGTGGATGTTGCCTTTGTGTATCTCATACCATTAGAACTGGGGAGGTCTGAGGGCCAGATTCTGCTTTGATTTCATATACAATGTCTCATTTGAAGAAGACAAGTCAAGTTTCCATGTTAGTTTTACACAGGAAAGAGAACACACAGAAATGATGGCACTGTCATTTTATCGCTCCCTCTGAGCCACTCTTTGCTGCGACAGTTTGTAAACTGCCTCTTGGACTTGCTGCACTGGGCTCAGATCATCTAATAAGTTTATATATATATAATCAGGCAAATTTTCAACAAACATTAGGCTGAGTGGCTTTAACACATCAACGTAAATTCCATCAATGCTGTAATTTATACCAATGATAAGTAAAAGAGTTAATCCAGAATTATACTGAGCAGTGCCCACTTAATATGCCTAAAATATCCAATGTGATCATTACTAGTCACAACCCTCCAAAGCTATTTCCTGGCATCTGCACTCCCCAGGGGCAGATACCCACAGCATTAGTCAAGCCAGGCACTCCTGCTGCTACTGCAGCTCCAAAAAGTACTGCTCTTAAAAAGAGACAATGATCTTGTTTGTTTTATTTGCAGTCACGCTGCCATGATAAACAGCCCAGGGTTTTTTGTCATCAAAAAATGAGAATTTTGCCCCAGATGTGGTTGCAGTACCTTTGGCATAGGAACTCTGTGTATTTATTCTATAATGTTCTTTCCCAGATTTCCAAGTTGAAAGTGATTTTTTGAGGGGGGGTGGAGCAGTCTGCATTGTTGGTATTTTAGCTCTCAAAATCCATAGCATCATTCCCCAGCTCTGTAAATGTAGTTCTTATAAACGATTGCTTTAGTGTTAGTTGTATTACTATGACATCCCATGCAAAGAGCAGCCTAGAAGGGCTGATGTTAAAGGGAATGCTGGGAAGCCTACAGATCAGTGTACTAGGAATACAGCCTCTTTGTCCTTGCAAGCATCTTTAACACACACAAAAAAAAGTCAGACAAAATGTTTCCATTTCACAAATGAGTCCTCCTGGCATTTTCTATTCGTCCCTGTAAAATTACTGACAACTATACACATTTCTATAATATTACTTCAATCTGCATCACTAGGAAAACCTAAGAGCTTATTAAAGAGATTTATTCTTTCAGTCTTCAAGGTGTAAAGCAGTTTCTCACAAATGTGCTCCATCAGCTTGATACATGGCGTTTGTGGGAAGGGGGCTCTGGTTTAAAAGGGGTTTTAAATGAACTGCATTCACTTCGTTCTCAGGGTGGCAAACAGGAGGCAACCAGGGCAAATCCCATCAACAGCACATTCACCATTTAATTCCTTAACCAATGCAGAGGACTTTGAGACACCGTGTAACTCCACAGTAACCTGGGTACTTTGGCTCTTCAGCTGATGCTGTGCCATCCATCTGCTGGGGTTGCTTCTGACCTGCACGTGAATCAATCCAGAAGCTACCTCTGATGGTGGCTGAAGCAGAGGGCTTTGGCTTTCATAATTAAGAATGAAATTTGTCTCTTTCTGATTGCTTAGATTTCCTAGATTGTTTTCTATTAATTTAAAGATTTAAAAAGGGAAGGAAATATCCTGAAGTAGAGCCTGTGTTTCCAAGCAAAGGCAGTAATTTCTCTTCTGGTAAATGCAAGTCCCATTATACTGACAATGTCACTGCAGAATTAGTGAAACCCAGCAGAAGGAATGTTAGCAATATTGGTCCTGAAATGGCAGCTGGTTATGCACAGGAAAAATACTGGTTTTATAGAGTGACTCTTCTCATTCTTCTGCTATCAGAGGGAAAGCAAAATATATATAAATATATATATAAATATATATAAATATCTATATCTGCCAACAATTTCTCAGCTTTTCTGAATTAAATGAAATTGGTACACTTATCACTTTGTATTTGAAATCTAGACTGCATTCTGTTTTGGGTACCTGTGGGAGAGCTGCTAATTTAGCAGGCTGTAAAATACCTGGTTGTGAAAAGGCTCCAGCGTCCAGTCACTGAGCAGAAGCAGTGACTGCAGGCAGTTTGCAGGCACATGGTGTTAGGGTGGCCTGAAAACATCCTCCAGCATCTCTCTAGAACCTGTGAATCTTCTTAGCAGATTGGAAATTTGCACCAGCAGCATGGCCAGGGCAACCAGTTCAGGCTGTGTGTGCTGCACAGTGGCTGATGATTTGGACAGGGATGATGTAAAAATGTTTTCCCATTACCAAATGGTTTGACCTTTTTTTATTTAATCTCTTTTATTTATGTTCATAAAGCAGATTATCTTGATGATGTTGCCAGGTAGAAATTGTATCCCTGCAAGTACCTTTTCTTTTAGCCTGTGTTACCTATTGCCCCAGGCAGGAGGAAGACTGTGGCTTCTGCCATTGCTGTCTACCTCCCCATCCCATTTTTTTCTCTCATGGGGTAGCTTTTGGTGCTGTTCCAGACAACAGCCTTGGCTTGGAGGAATCATGGAGGGAGGGTGGGTTTTTGTACACAGCATGTAAACCTGTTTGTCAGCTTCATGTCTGGGCTCAATTTTCCCCAGAAGTGCCTACGAGTAAAGCCGTGTTTATTTGTGTGCATATAGATGCTTTTAAATCCTGTTCTTAACTGCAGGTTTGCCAACCAGGTGGTACCGTAGCTCAGGGGGGATGGTTGATAGTGAATAATTGAGTGGAAATCATCACCAAACCCAACTGGGAGGGGAAATGCAATCTCATGCCTTTACAATTTCCTGATGCTTGGACATGATGAGGAGCGAGTTGAAAGTTATCAAAAGATGAAGCTCTCCTGGACTTCTTGTGAGGTTACTTAGTGCAGTGGTGACGTGGGGAGAAGGAACAGGCAGAGTCTGGGAAAGCTTGTTCCCCTGAGTCTCCCCAGCCCTAACAAGAGTGATAGTGTTTTTAAAGAAACTGCTTCTCTCTGTGTTAAAAAAGCAAACTCTGCTCTGGTTGCATGTCTTTTCTGGGCATGCAGAGCTGTAATGTGAGGAAGCTCAGCCTGGGAAATAGACTGACTTGAGCTCTTTCCAAATAACGCAGGGAAAGCTGGTAGTGGCAACATGACACTGTCAACAAATTGACAATTCCCATTCCCTCATGTGGTGTCAAACAGACACTGCTGCATTGCTCTGTACCCGGTCCAAAGGGATCCCACCAGACTGTGGCAGCAAAGAGGAGCTTCCCTGTTGGAGAAGCCAGCACTGGCAGGGGTGCTGCCAGCTTCAGCCAGCGGCCCAGGCAGCGAGAGGTGCTCCTGTTTGCTCAGCTCACAGGGTCTCAGGAAAATATTGCAGGGTCTGTCAAGCTGCTGGTGCCTCTGGCCACCTGGGCATCCCCTTGCAAAGGCAGCCAACTGATGCGAAGGAGGAATTGTGGAATATTGCTGGGAGGGATGGGTCCTTGCTCTGCTCTTCACAAGGTTTTGATATAGAAAGGAATCCTTTTTGGTGAGAGTAGCTTTGGAAAACGGCTGCTTTTGAGACTTGCAGAGCCATAGTGAGGAGGTAAATCAGTCTCTCCTGGCCATACTGGCAGAGCAGAAACACTGGGATTATAAAAGGTCTGACTCTTTAAAAAGTGTCTCTGATCTTGTTGTTAGAGCCTTTCCCCACCTTTCTGAAAGCCCTTGCACTTTGCAAGGCTCACAGAAATATCTCCAGATTCAGTCACAGGAGCTGCCTGCATGTTTTTGAAGCAGTGTGAGTGTGCCTTGGCCACATACCTCCTGTAAAGTTTTCATGCCCTGCTGCAGTTAAAAATGGAGATAGTTTTGAAAGCTTCCCCCCTAAAGCAGTGTAAATAACTCCTGCCAGTGCCTGGTGCAACCACGAGGCTCCTCTGCTGCCTGCACATGGGGCAGATTCTCCAGGAGAATGAAGGTGACTGCAGCCTCTTTCATGGAGCTCGGAGTCTCATAATGGAGGTGAGCTTGGCTCCTGAAATGGACAGCCTCATTTTCCAATTTTTCAAAGATACAAAGCAGTACTCTACAGGTCCCCTTTTGATACAGTGGCTGCTCCTCGTTTCTGAAAGCCAGGCCAAATTTAGAAGTCTAACTCAACACTTCAATTGTTAAAAAGCTTGGCCTTTCTTTCTCTGCTCAGAAACAAATTCATGCCATTACAGCTGCATTCATCATATCCCTTTCCCATTTGTTTTCTACCAATGTTCAACCAGAGGAGTTTCACAGAGGAAGTGAAACACAAGAGCAGTCACCAGTGGTGATGATCTGTCCCTGAAGCCTGATTCAGTGAATTGAACTCATCCATTCAGAGAAAAGAAACATTCAATAAGACACGTGGGTCCATCTTTTAAGGTATTTAGGTCCTTAACGATTAATGTTTCCAGTGGTTACTAGGTGTTCGAGCACTTTCAAAAGCAGGATCTGCCTGGCCCATGAAAAACTGCTTGCTCATGAACATTCAAGCAAACTTTGGTGGAAAAGCTTAGCTCTGCACTTAGGTTGTGATAAATGATGTGGGTTAGGATTAATTTCAGATAATTTTGTCCATAGAAAATCAAGTGTCCCATCTAAGCTACTTAACCTAGCCTATTTCTATGGCAAAGGAGAGCAGCATCCCCAGAGGGTGGCTCAACGTGCCTAATTTCAACATCTACCTTTGGGATTGGGTGAGTTCTCTTCTCACTGCCTTAAATATAGAGAAAACCTAGAAAACTAGTTTAGCTAAACACCTAACTTTTAGACAACTAAAGTAAGGTGAAATAAATCCCTCTCACTGCGAGCACTTTTAAGTAATGAATAATTTCAGGGTATTTTAATTTGCTTGCAGACACTTCAGGAACAGAAAATGAGGTAAAATTAGTCATGTGGTTAATTCATTATGTATAATTCCCCTAGCTAGATGCAGGGCAGAAGCCTGCCCAATAAGTCTAACTTCATGACTCCCATTGACATTCTTACAATTTGAAGAAAGCAGAAGACTCCCCCAAACTGGCTTTTCACCTAGTCCCATGAACCGATTTCAAGTCTGAGATTGAAAGTGCTGAGCTTGTATGAAGGGTTGAAGCAGAACTCTTGCTGTTTATGGCAATGCAGACAACCTTGCTGTTGATGAACGTTGTGAAATATTCAGAAAAGTATGTCAGGACCTATCACAAAGCAAACGCATGTACTCACATTTGAAAAACCCATCCTTCCAGAAAGATAGGCTTGTTGTAGAACTTGTGCTTATTTCTAAATGGTGTTGAAATAATTTTGAAAGAGGTAATCTTATCAGGAGAAAGTGAAAGAGAGAGGGTGCAGAAATCTTCAATTGCCAGCTTAACTTCAGCTTTTAAGAGCTGTGCAACCAGTTTGCTTGTTTGGGGAGGTGAAAGTCTCTTGGCAAAATTTTGCACATGTCCATGCTCCTTGTCCATCAAACATGTGTGCTGGGCTGGGTACCACGTGCCAACAGTAAAACCTGTTGGCCTTTGGAGGTATTGGCAGAGCTGTTTCCCCCATCCTTCTGCATGTGACCAGCAGTCCTCTTCCAGGGCACTTTAAAATATAATACAAAATCTCTCTTGATTTTGAACCCCTGTGTCTTCATTGATGAAGCACACCCTTGGTCCCTGACCTAAGGTCAATGACTTTAAAGGACATTAACTAGCATTGGCTGCTTTTGAGACTTGCAGAGCCATAGTGAGGAGGTAAATCAGTCTCTCCTGGCCATACTGGCAGAGCAGAAACACTGGGATTATAAAAGGTCTGACTCTTTAAAAAGTGTCTCTGATCTTGTTGTTAGAGCCTTTCCCCACCTTTCTGAAAGCCCTTGCACTTTGCAAGGCTCACAGAAATATCTCCAGATTCAGTCACAGGAGCTGCCTGCATGTTTTTGAAGCAGTGTGAGTGTGCCTTGGCCACATACCTCCTGTAAAGTTTTCATGCCCTGCTGCAGTTAAAAATGGAGATAGTTTTGAAAGCTTCCCCCCTAAAGCAGTGTAAATAACTCCTGCCAGTGCCTGGTGCAACCACGAGGCTCCTCTGCTGCCTGCACATGGGGCAGATTCTCCAGGAGAATGAAGGTGACTGCAGCCTCTTTCATGGAGCTCGGAGTCTCATAATGGAGGTGAGCTTGGCTCCTGAAATGGACAGCCTCATTTTCCAATTTTTCAAAGATACAAAGCAGTACTCTACAGGTCCCCTTTTGATACAGTGGCTGCTCCTCGTTTCTGAAAGCCAGGCCAAATTTAGAAGTCTAACTCAACACTTCAATTGTTAAAAAGCTTGGCCTTTCTTTCTCTGCTCAGAAACAAATTCATGCCATTACAGCTGCATTCATCATATCCCTTTCCCATTTGTTTTCTACCAATGTTCAACCAGAGGAGTTTCACAGAGGAAGTGAAACACAAGAGCAGTCACCAGTGGTGATGATCTGTCCCTGAAGCCTGATTCAGTGAATTGAACTCATCCATTCAGAGAACAGAAACATTCAATAAGACACGTGGGTCCATCTTTTAAGGTATTTAGGTCCTTAACGATTAATGTTTCCAGTGGTTACTAGGTGTTCGAGCACTTTCAAAAGCAGGATCTGCCTGGCCCATGAAAAACTGCTTGCTCATGAACATTCAAGCAAACTTTGGTGGAAAAGCTTAGCTCTGCACTTAGGTTGTGATAAATGATGTGGGTTAGGATTAATTTCAGATAATTTTGTCCATAGAAAATCAAGTGTCCCATCTAAGCTACTTAACCTAGCCTATTTCTATGGCAAAGGAGAGCAGCATCCCCAGAGGGTGGCTCAACGTGCCTAATTTCAACATCTACCTTTGGGATTGGGTGAGTTCTCTTCTCACTGCCTTAAATATAGAGAAAACCTAGAAAACTAGTTTAGCTAAACACCTAACTTTTAGACAACTAAAGTAAGGTGAAATAAATCCCTCTCACTGCGAGCACTTTTAAGTAATGAATAATTTCAGGGTATTTTAATTTGCTTGCAGACACTTCAGGAACAGAAAATGAGGTAAAATTAGTCATGTGGTTAATTCATTATGTATAATTCCCCTAGCTAGATGCAGGGCAGAAGCCTGCCCAATAAGTCTAACTTCATGACTCCCATTGACATTCTTACAATTTGAAGAAAGCAGAAGACTCCCCCAAACTGGCTTTTCACCTAGTCCCATGAACCGATTTCAAGTCTGAGATTGAAAGTGCTGAGCTTGTATGAAGGGTTGAAGCAGAACTCTTGCTGTTTATGGCAATGCAGACAACCTTGCTGTTGATGAACGTTGTGAAATATTCAGAAAAGTATGTCAGGACCTATCACAAAGCAAACGCACGTACTCACATTTGAAAAACCCATCCTTCCAGAAAGATAGGCTTGTTGTAGAACTTGTGCTTATTTCTAAATGGTGTTGAAATAATTTTGAAAGAGGTAATCTTATCAGGAGAAAGTGAAAGAGAGAGGGTGCAGAAATCTTCAATTGCCAGCTTAACTTCAGCTTTTAAGAGCTGTGCAACCAGTTTGCTTGTTTGGGGAGGTGAAAGTCTCTTGGCAAAATTTTGCACATGTCCATGCTCCTTGTCCATCAAACATGTGTGCTGGGCTGGGTACCACGTGCCAACAGTAAAACCTGTTGGCCTTTGGAGGTATTGGCAGAGCTGTTTCCCCCATCCTTCTGCATGTGACCAGCAGTCCTCTTCCAGGGCACTTTAAAATATAATACAAAATCTCTCTTGATTTTGAACCCCTGTGTCTTCATTGATGAAGCACACCCTTGGTCCCTGACCTAAGGTCAATGACTTTAAAGGACATTAACTAGCATTGACTGAGAGATTTGCTAAAGGTCAAGGCTTGAATAATTCAAGCCCCATAAAGATTTCACTAAAGTCAAGGCCCTCTGGGCAAGTTCCTAGTTTTTAAGGCAGGGTGTCCACACGTCCCTGACAAATGGAGATGGTGCTGCTCGTGCAAGTGGTCTAGGGAGGCTTTTGAGACCTGATTGTCTACTTTATGATCTTGTATGAGGAGTTATAGGCTGAAGTGGCACAGCCAAAGACAGAGTGGCAGGAGAGGACAAGAGCTAGTTTATTTGGCAGAAACCTGCGTGCCCTCTTTCTATCTGACTTCTTCAGCCATTGTGATCTTTGCAGTTTGCATGGCTGTCCTGCCTCTGCTGAGCGTCTTTTGTTAGGAGTCAGCAGCCTGATTGCTAAACTGCATCTTTTGGCAGGTTCTTAGCCACTAAATTAAGTCCAGGATGTAGGACACGTCGTTGTTCCAAGTCCCAGTGACAACACAACCCCAAAGTGCAACAGAATGACTGCAACTATCAATAGTCAGTATTTATTTGTATTCAAAGCATGTCTTAATGGGAGTGATATTCTGCCTGGTGGCACCCTGTTCCTTTGAAAGGAGCACAGCAGTGACTGGAGGGTGTCTTTTGAGCTCTGAACTCAAATCCAGTCTGAAAATAGCATTGAGATGGAGCATATGTGTCTTGGAAGAATCTGTCATTTCATTCCTTCAGGAAAGACTGTTGACTTCAGTGAGTTACAGGCCAGAATTTAAACCTCCAACAGATTTGAACAATGTCAAAACTGCCCTGTGTCACTCCTAACTGGGGCTGCTGCACTGGGTCACATCTCTCCCAGCAGTGCTGGGTCCTGGGGTTGCCCTAGGGTTCAGGTAGCTGCCAGACAGTCCTCTGCACAGGCAGGGAAATGAAGGTCCTGGAGAAGGGCAAGCAAAGAGGACACTACTTCCACAAGCTGGTAGATCTTCACAGCAGCTCCAAAAGTTTCTCAAATAAATAGGGAAAAAATGCTGGTTAGGGCAGGACTGTAAGTTTTACAGGCTCTGAGTCTTGTCCTGCAACCAGAGTCCTACCCTTAGGTGTAGCATGTTTGCACGCTCATCCACCATGCACTGTAGAGCTGGGTCTGACAGGCTTAACCTGGAGACCCAATAGGCTGTGTTCCCCAGTTTGGGAAAGCAGATTGTGAGAAACCTGTTGGGTTAGGATATGTCTCTGAGCAGAGGAGCTTCATCCAAAGATGAGCAAGGTCTCGCCTTGTGCTTGTTGGTGCACTGTTAGATACAGAGGTGAAAGATGTCAAGACTTTGCCTTTCTTTGGTGGAGATTGCTGGTGAGCAGCCTTGCTGTGTCCAGAGCATGCATCAGACTTTGCTAAGTTCACCCCACAATACAAGCCCAGTCCCACTAACCCATGGAAACAGATCTACAGGCTTAAATGAAACTATCTGTATGAGTAAGAGCTACTCAAATGAATAATTGTTTGCAGTATTTGTGTCTCCGTTATTTTAACTTTGAGTAATTCAGGAATGACTGTAGGTATATCCATGTGATTGTTTCAATGTTTTCATTCAAAGCTCTTCTGAAAAACAGGTGATGCTGTCTAAAAAGGACATTTTATAAATGCACCTGACAGTCATTTGAAATTAGGTTTCCTTTGTTTGCTGTTAATAACAAAAGTGTATCTCTTGATTTGAAATTTCTCTCTTGTTTTTTTTTGTCTGCTGGAACATAGAAAGAATTCACAGTGTTTTGGGCTGGGGCTGGAGCTAGCTCCAGCACCAGCTGGGAAAAAAGCTACAAAAATGGACATATATGCTTTTAAAATCAAGAGAATTGCCTAGACAATCATTGAAATGGCATTTGGTTCAATTCCGTGTAAAAAAAATAAAATAAAAAGATTTTGAAAGTTTGACTTGATGTTACAGGGACTTTTTTCAATTCTTTAAAGAGTAATCCCAGTTTACCTTTCTTTATATATATTTATTTTTTTTCTTCCCCTTCAGGTTCAACCCCTTTTATCACACTAAAGTGCCAATCAATATTGTGAGATAGATGTTACATCTTAGGTTTTTATAACATGACTTGTCCCAGAAGGGATACTGTATCTTTAAGGAAATGGACCCGATATCCTGTTTCTGAAGGATTAAAACACTTTAAAGAGACAGAAGAGGCTGTAAACCCCTATCATATTCTTATTCTCTCTTCATTATCTTGTCCAGTATCTATCCCTGCTGAGTAAATCTGGTTGTGTGTTTCTCCAAAGTGGTCATAAGAAGAAATTTATTTACTTCTCTTTGCACTGGAGGGGCATTACTGGGTTTCAAGGCTCTCCGAAGTAATAAAGATTTTGCAGTGTGTGCAGAAGGAGCAGAAATTCAGAACTTCTTTTCCCCCTCTGAGGTCGTTTGGCCAGCCTAAAGGGGAGACACTTCTCATTTTCTGACAGGCTTTATTTCCGTAAGATTTTCCAATTAGCAGGAAAAGGTCACACTAATGTTAGTGCTGTGTGGAGGAAGGGGGATCCGACTATGCAAATAGAGATCTCCTTGAAAGGACAATATAAAAATATTGTATTTTCCTTTATTTCTTAATTAAAAATTGGAGGGGAGGGGTGTGCAGGGGTGCACGTCGGGGCGGATGCCTGTTTGCTTGAGGGGGGAGCGTTCCCTCTTGCCTGGTATCAGCGGTTTCACTCGGTTGCCAGACCTCGCTTTTCTCTGAGACAGCAACTTGCATTCACTCTCCTGTCTATATGTTTGTCCACCTGGGTGGAAAACAGACAGCCCAACAGATTTCCATCCTGCAAGTGCTCTGTGAGAGGGTGCGACCGAGGCAGGAGGCAATGAGCACATTCTACAGTTTTCTTTTTTGCTCCCAGTTAATTCTGAAGAGGAATTTGAGGTGGTTTGGTTTTTTGTCTGGTTGGTTTGGGGATTTTTAATCACACTGAGCTGAAAACAAACAACGCTGACTGCAAGCATTTCCCCCCCACCCTGCCCCCCTCCCCGGCTCCTCTTTGAGCCCTGCTAGAAGCATCTCTGTAGTGTTCCCAGTAGCTTTTGTTCTCCGCACCGGGTGCGTGTGTGTCCCCACGCACGTGCACACCGAAAGCGCAAGAACTTTTTCCAACGAGGTGAAGAGCCAGGAGGTGTCAGGACTTGCTCACGCTCAGCTTTCAAAGAAGCCTCACATTCTTCCTCCTCTCAGGCAAGCATCCATCTCTATTTTTATAGCCAGGGAACAGCCGTGGCCCTAACTTGTGCCCCTTTCCCCACAGAGGGGCTGTGGCGTTTAAATTTGGCTGTGGGCATGGGGAGAGGCAGGTGCACGAGCCTGGGATCTCTCGGCAGGCGTTAAACTGGTCCAGCTCCTCCCCTGCATATTTCCTCCTTAAACACGTAACTGGCTTTGCAGCCAGGGAGCTGGAAAGTCAATTTGGTCTTGAAGGCATTGTACTGGGGCAAACAGAGTGGAGTTCAGCGGCCTGCTGACACTCCTGGACAGACAAACGCTGCCGTGAGGGGTTCATGGGAAATAGGAAATCTTTTCAGTTTAGCCCGTAACTTGCTGCAGTGCACACATGCACACATATGCACATGTGTGTGTGTATGTATATCTATCCACCAGAGAATTATTTCACAGGAAATTAAATATTTGCAGCTCTCCCACACCATTTCATATCTTGCCAATTCCCATAATCCCCTTTTCAGATCACCAGTCCCTGCTGGAGCCCAGAAACTGTCTATCACAACCAGAAGTTTATACACTGGGAAACATTTCTGCACCAAATCCTTTGCTGGAGTAAATTGGCAGGATGCCACCAAAGTCAGAGCTGTTGCAGTGATTTACACCAGCTGCAGATCTAGACCAGAGAAATGTGAAAAACTCGGTGAGCTTTGTGCATCAGAGAGTTACATGACGAGTCCCTGAGATAGTAAAAGCTAAAATATCCTGATCTCCCAAGGAGCTGATCACAATAATATTTTTTCATCCGCATTAAGCAGTAAGCTTAGGCTGCACCATGGAAATCTTCCCGTCCTTCGTGTTGAAAAGTGATGGCTTATCTTCCCTGGGTTTCCACCCTGACATTTATACTGAATGACAATTAACTTTCCTTTCCCATTAATCAAAAGTAATTCTCTTTCTGACAGCTTTTGGCACTGGTATGTGTAACTCTGCAGTACTTCATGCTGGGTGGACTCTCTCTGTTTGCAGGAGATCTCCCCCGTGATGTCCCTGTGAGAAAAAAACAGTGTAGTGGGGCAGTTTGTGGGTGTAGGTGGGACATGGATTCATGGGGAAGCACTGGCAGCAGGATTTGAGCTGGAGGGGGGAGTGAGGAAGGACAGTAGCTCCCCAGGAGCAGGGAAATCTGGCGTGGTTTCCGGTCAGCAGCAAGCACTGGCAGATAATGCCAGCAAAGGGACACAAAGTCCCTTTCCCTTTCCTGCCCTCCCCTCTCCGGGCAGAGCCTGGGCACACATGCAGCAGACAGGTGTTTTACCCACATGCACCTTCCCCTTGCATGGGTACCTTCCAGGTCTCCCTCTTGCAATCCTCCTCAGGGACTAAACAACTTCAGTATTTGTCACAGCAATATGGCTAATAAGCACCTTTCAGCCGTGGTTTCAGGGCATGGCACTGCCAGGCTGACTGCAGAAACACAAGGTGATCTCTTGTTGGCGCTGGAGCGGATGGCAGCGCTCCTGGTCGCTCCAGTGGCACAGGATCAGGCTGCACAGGGGATTTCTGGTGAACTCTTTCAGTTGAGAAATAACCAGGCTTGTATATGGGGAAGAAAAAAGAAGAAAAAAAAAAAAAAAAGATTGTATTTTTTCTTTTTGTTTAAACACAAAGCAGTAATGTTTGAGTTTTTAAGTAGCTGTGAAAGAGAGAAACATCGTTTAGTAATAACCAGTTCTACCCAATGTCTGAGAGTATGATACATCAGTAAAGCCAAGAAAATCACATAAATACTTGTTTTAACCTTAGATATATAAATTAACTTCCATAATAGCCCTCAAAATAGCCATGTCCACTTTAATGCCATTTTGGAGAGACATGAGCTAAGGCACAGGGATGCTCTTGATTGAAGTGCAGAAACTCATTCTCTCATTACCACAGTGGCCTGTAGGTCTGTTTGTGTCTTGGGGTAAACTGAAAATCTGCAAAAATACACAAAAAGGTTTGTGATCAGTGAGGCCGAGATTCCTGTTTCAATTTCAGTCTTCTGTTCACATGCTGGAATTCACCTGGCAGCTCAAGGTGGAGGTGCAAAGGTAGTGTGCTCCAAGGGGAAGCCAGCTTTCAAACACTTCAACATTCTCATTGATTTAATACACCAGAAACTTAAAACCCAAAGGCATTTGCTTAGGGAATAGGTTCTTAGGAACTGTCACCTAATTTTGATCTTTGTGCAAACTCATTTGCCTTGCACATGCTGCATGCAGACAGGACTTCATTTGCAGTGATGGTCAGGACAATGAATGTTGGGTACATAGCTGCAATTTGTTGGTGGTTGTGGTGAATTGTGACAAGTGGCTGAGCTTTGGAGATGGATACACTTAATAAACACTTGGCAGATATAAACAGCAGGGAGTAATTTATTTTATAGGATAAGACATGGTGTTTACCAACATTAATGCTATTGAATGAAATAGTCAAGAGCATGTCAACATTTTGTTTTTATCTAGACCATACAAACCCGTGACTACTAGAAAGCACAAGTTGAGTCACAAATGTAGCTGTAGAGTGATTCCAAGCTGTACCATGTGAATGCTATTCAGTCCTTGGGTGGCTGGATCTGGTAGTCGCTCCCTGGTGGAACTGGCACCTTTCTGAGATTTCAGGTAGGAGTTTGCATTTTTATTTTCTATCCAAAATTCCATGGTTTGTAAGACTTAAAGCTTGGAGCATCCACAGGCCATGACCTTCTGGGTTGGTGCAGACCAGGCCCCTGCAGCACGGCCAGAAACCCACACTGAACTTGCACCCCACTAGGGACTTACTAGGACATTGTTATTTAGCTGAGCTGGTGCTTAATAAAAGCAAAGCCAGACCAGATGTAGAAACCTGCTGGAGAAACTGGATCATTCCAAAGATTTAAGAGCTTGCAGGACCGTGAGAATCCCTCTGCTGCAGGACTACCCCAGTCCTTTTCTGTCGCATGTAGTGCAGCTTCAAAACAGCATTTGGCATCTTCAGGCCATTAAAGCCATGCAAAGATGCCTCTTTGAATTTTTATTTATTTATTTTTTTAATACAGTAAATGTTCTAAATGCTTTCAAAATTTTAAAAAAATAAAAAATAAAAACCTATGGGGGTCACATGTGTAATGACATTTAAACATTGCTGATACCACCGTGAGTGCACAATATTGACAGTAACTCTACAAATAATTGACTTACTTAAACCAACATGGGAAAAAAACCCCAAGCTCAGTTATTAAGTTTTTTGTATAGGTCGTAGTCTTGAGGCTATTTTCATTATGCCTCTAAGAAAATGTAGTTCTTGCTGTTATAATACATGCAAACAAGGAGAGAGAGATTTGCATTGAGTTGGCATTAGTTTTTTTAGGGATGCCAAAACTGGAGCTCTCTGCAAGTGATATGTTTCACATTGCAGCATTCCTCTCAAAACTTGCAGAACTAAATAAATAATGGCACCGTGGATGAAACTGGAGAAAACTGAGCAATACTCAAGCCAGGTGCCCAGAATTTCTATCCAGGCTGCCAGATTTTCAAAGAATTAAACTGTTCAGATCAAATTCTGTAGTCTTTATGAAATGTTGATGCTAATAAAGCTTTAAATGGAATGAAGTTTTGTCTTAACACAGTGCCGGGGACTTGACTTATAAGATCTCAGCCAGCACCTGTCAAAACTAGTGGAGAGTTTACTGCTGATTTTCATGATCATTGGTGGGGCTGATCTCGAGACCTTCTTGTTTCCTGCTCCCTTTTTGGCCGATTCTATTTCATGTTGCCTCTCCCAGCAGTGCTCAGGCACAGCACAGAGAAACCAACCATGCTGACCATGGCTTTGAGGAAGTGTCTCCTGTTTCTGATTGTTGGCCCTCTTGTGAATCTTGTCATTTATCCTTTAATTATAATGGTATAGTTATAACAATATAATTATAATTATCTCAAAATTAATAGTTATAATAGCAGAGTTTGCTCATCAGCTTTATTTGCCACTGAAGCACCTAAAGCACCTAACTGCAGATAAAACCCTATATATGTAACTCATAGTGAAACTGTAAGGTTTGCTTCATGTCAGACACCTGCCTACATTTATTTAACTAACGAATAAGGATAGATTCAGGCACATCCTTGCAATAGACCATTTACATAACTGTGCTGAACTCTGGCTGAATTACTGCTCTGTGGGCAGGTAGGAAAGACACCTTGAAAGTCTTCACGTAGTGTTTGTTTTCTTACTATGCTTGAGTGACTGGACAGACTCAGAAGCAGCAAAATTCAGTTTCAGATGTCTCAGTTGAGAAAGTTTCCTTAGTCCTTCAAAGATAGAGAACTTTCCCCAACTGCCTTTCAAACTTCATGGAAACTTCTTCAGTCCACAAAGCTAAATATTTTAAAATACATATTTTATGTGCCTGGCTCCTGGAATGGAAATTAGAAGCCTGGGTTTGGGCTATCTTAGCATAGAGGGACACGGAGCAGAAAGCGATCTGAGCCCAGGCAGGCTCTTTAGAAGAGGTGCCACTTGAAGACACCATGGGCAGTTAGCTGGAGTTTCACCTAGAAGATGAGGAAAATAGAGTTGGTCTTAAACCCTCAATGTCTCAAAGATGTAGGTGCTTTACGGAGAGTTTCAGAGAGGTTTTTCATGCCCAGCAATGACAAAACAGTATCTTGTGTCTTTCCTCAGAAAGAAGGTATCCTCTGATCCTAGAGCCTATGCCTTGGCTTTCCCTCTTCAGCCACTGATCAACCAAAGGAGTGTTTTTGGGGATTTTTTTTAATTATTTTTTTTTCTAATGCATCTTGAATACTTCTGCACCATGTGTGGTGGGCTAGTCCAGGTTGTGGTGTAGAATATGCCTTCATGAGGTATGGGCTGCCTTCATCCAGAGCAGGGTGATGATTCTGGCCTGCCTATACACCATATGAAATTTTTAGCCACAGTTTTTTTTTAAAAAGAGGTATACCCTATGCTTTCTCTGGAGACAAGGCAACTGTAGTTTGGCTGTGTCTTTATGTGTATATCAAGTACAATTTGAAAAAAGCCAATAGATTAAGTTCTTCAGGAAACACAGGCAATGGGATGTCCTGTTGCTGCTAAAGTGCTTGGTCCAGGAGGGTTGAGGGTCTCCTGGGAAGGAGCAAGAGCAGAGCTGGAGATGATTGGGAAGAGTTAGATCAGACAATGATGTTAATGCCTCAAGAGCTTAGGAGCTTTCAGGGCCACAGCTTTGGCCTTAGGCACTTCATTTGCCAATCAGGCACCTTGGTCCTCTTTTTGGAACCAATTCTTCCTAAATTAAGAGCCTAAGTGCTGTGATATAAATAAATAATAAAAATTAATAAAATTAATAAAATTCAGTTTTGAAATTGCCATTGGGAAAACCAATAAAAGAAAAAGCCACCACCAGCCATGTAATGGCTACTTTTAACCACTTAACATACAGTTCAAATCTCTAAAGAGGAATAATAATACATTTATTTCTAAAGTATCTGAAGTTGCCAAAGGCACTCAGGGTGCTCTGCGATATAAAACCTTTTCTAAAAATAAATTAGCACATTATGAAAAGGCTCTGTGCAGTGAATGTACTTAGTGAGCAGGTGAAACCTTTCTGACAGAACATGTTTCTTTTGGAAGAGGCTGGTCTCCTTGAACTTAATCAGTTCGAGGGAGTTTCCAATGAGAAGCTAGCTGAGCATTTCTGGTTTTGTATATGGTCAAAAACCTTTTGGAGATGCCAGCTGTGGCACTGGAATGGGAAACAGATATGTGGAGGTGTTGCAGGTGGAGCCCCTTGATTACACTGTGCAACACTGGGGATGCTCATGCAGTCTGTGCCAGCCCAGGCTCCTCTGCAGCCCACCACTCCCTGCCCCAAACTCCTTCCAGAGACCCTCTCACAAGAAAGAAAAGCCCACTCCAAGGTACCCAGCCCCAGGAGTGAGTATCAAACCAGCCAGCTGAAGCTTCCCAGGACTCCAGTGGTGCAGGCAGGTGAAGGGCTGGGAGGGCTGGGTGCTGTGGCCATGCCCAGGAGGCCCGTGCCACCCACCAGGTGAGAGCCCAGCAGCGTGGGTGCTGCTCCCACAGTGGCCTTGTCTCACCAGAGCCAGCTGGCACAGTCCGCGCCGCGGGGCCCTGCTGGAAAGCGAGAAAATAAAGTCAGGGAGGAGGATTCCCAAGCAGCAGAAAAGGGAGAAGAGGAGGAGGGTTTGTTGTTATTTGCGGTGGCTTCGTTTGTACCAACATTCCTTCCCCAACGAGCTGCGTGTCTCCGGCGGCAGCTCTGGCCGGGATCCACGCGGACCAGCTGCTCGAGATTTTGAGGAGCGTCTCTCCCGCGCGCCCGGCAGCCGGGCCCGGGCAGCACTGATGCAAAGCTGCTTGCAAAGTCACAGCCTCCATCCAAAGCAGTTTTCAGAAGTGCTTCTTTAGAAAGTTAGCTGTTTGAAACGGCCTCGAAGGAAACTGCACTTTGCTTTCATCTGTATCCTAAGGCCTAATTGAGTTGAATACAAATATAAACTTATAACAGACGTTTGGGTCGTTCTCTTCAGCTTGCCTCACAAAAAGCCAGTTTAATGATCTTTCTGAAGGCTGTTTCACTGAGGCAGCAGAAAGGCAGCAGCTTTACATCATTACTGAATAGTGCATAAAGGAATTATTTAGCAAGATGTTCTGTTTGTTAATAGACCCAAATCATGGTTTCTTTTACCAAATACTGCTTTTATTTGAGGTCTTTGAATGAATTTCATTCAAACAATGCTAACATCTGATGATAAAAACCACTAATGAGAGGAAAATCATCCATGGTTTTGATCTAGAGTTCTCATTAATTCCAAACTTTGCTTTTAGTTTGTTTTGCTGATCAAATAATTAGAACAGTTTTTATTACTGCTTTGGCTCCCTCCAAAGTCAGTTAGCTTTCCATGAGCTTAAACTCCATTCTCTTTGTTTTCTTTATGCTGTGCCACATCACCTCGATGGAAAAAAAAGGCCCAGAAGGGGAGACTTCATCCAGGGACCAGAGAAGAGATCCCCCAGTGCCAGACCCTAAGCAGCCAATAAATCTGGGAACAGTCTCTTTTTCCCAGTTTAGGTCTTGGACTGCACACCTTAACTAATATAGTCTTTGTTTATGGGAGGATATTTTTCCAGATGAAATATGGAAGAAAATTATTTGTCTAGGGACTCTAAGTACTGCACCATGGAAATTTTTGCTCAACATGTGATGCTTCTAATACTTGTTTACACTGTTTCTTATACCTATTAGTACATGCTGTGGTGCCTTGTAAATGCTATTAATTGCTTTATCATTTTCTGCAGTAGTATGAAGCTGTGTTGTTTCTTTTTATTTATTTATTTATTTTTAAAAAAGATAAAAGCCCCAAAGTGCAAAGTTTAGAGATCTCTCAAACTTTTTTTGCAGTGCTCTCCTCACACCTCTGGCCAGGAGCTTGAGGAGGGCTGGAGGTGCAGGCATGTGGCACCAAGTAGGTACCAACAGATGCCGGATGGTGATACTATTCCCTGTCCAAATGTTATCTAAATACTATGTATGAATCCTTGCATCCTTTTCAAAACACTCCCTGCCCTCCCACCACCACCCTGGGCTTTACCCCACTGCAGCAAGACACGGGTTAGGCATTCAAACTGACTCCCCAGAACATCTGCCCTCTTGAATTGCCACTGCCCTGGAGGGTTGAGGCCAGGCCATTGTATTACTTGAAATTTATGAAGATTAATGAAAGCAGCAGACAACAGTTCTGTGTTGGGAGACCAGGAGACAATTCAAACCACATTAATAGCAAGAAAAGGAGAAAATAATGCAAAATAGCTTCTGCAAGCATGAGGGATAGAAATGAGGGGGTTTGCATGCTTGGGATGTAAAGTAATTCACATTCCCTTATGTTGTCTAACTAGCTGATTCACAATCAGATTACTATATTTTAAAAAATATAAATAATCACATAGAACAATGAACAAAAGGCTGTATTTAAGACAAATAGGAAAAACAAATAGTGTTGTAAAGTCAGGTTTTGCTTGTGGTTCTCCCCATTCCCTTTCCCAGATCTTTCTGTATCATTTCAGCAACATTAATTATTGTCTTAACTGTAGAGTCACTTTTTTTATATAGGTGGTTTACATTACAAGCAAGCAATCATCCTGAGAGCTGAAGAGAAGATGTAAAATAAAACCAGAGTTATTCTTTTCAGACTGTATCAGTGTGTTTGAGAAGTGGCCTGTGGGAAGTGCAGGCCACGGCATCAGGGTCTCATTACCCAGGTACTACACTGACTCGTATGGTTAAGTGGGAAACTAAGATTCATGTTGCTGTGACTCCAGTACTTGTTCTTCTTTTAGCTCCTTCCATCTGGATAATTATGCTGCTCAACTTGTTCAATGATGGTCCAGGCTTTGCTGAGATGTTTGAGGATCATAACCTTTGCCTGGCTTGGGCTAATTTCTCATCTTGTATTCTAGTGTTTATGGCTCATGTCCTCTTCATACCTGGCGTTCTCCTGCAGTGAAAAAATGCTCTTTTGAGAGCAGATAAGGGTTTTTTGGGTGGTCTTGTTAGAATAGGCTGTTCTGCCCAGTGAACAAGCGGTCATAGGGATTTAAGCTCAGTATCAAATGTGAAAGATTTTTGAAAATCCAATGTATTTGGCTCATGGTCTAACCGTTTATAGTCCTGAGCACCTTCTTGAAGGCTATGACCTCTTTTTTCTCAGTGTACTCCACTGCTCAGAGCCCTCAGAATGAGCTTCTCTCCTGAAGGAGACCCTGAGAAGGCCCTGTGTACAACCTCAGCCAGCTTGTGCTCTGGGTGAGGGATTTAAGGGGGAGTCAAGTCATGCATAGACTAACCTGAAGTGAAATGTCTTCATTGGTGGGAATTTCATCCTACCCAAATTCCTTGCTGTGGCAGATTTGCAAAGCTTAGCCTTAAAGGTCAATCTAAGTTTTATGTACTATTCTAGCTGAAGGGAGAAAATAGAAGTTTTATTTAACCTAATTTCCTCAATGTTTTGCATGTCTAAAAAAAAAAAAAAAGTGAAAAACTTCTGCATAAAAGTAAATACATTTTTAAAAAACACTTCCCCAGAGAAGTGAAGCAGAAGTTAGGCAGCAGTGGAAGTGAGTGCATCCCTCTCTGAAAGCTGCTTTAATTGAGAAGTGAGAGCTTCACACGGAGCCAGCTCAAGTGTGCACTGCTCAGTTCTTCAGGCTGGTGTTTCATAGTTATGTTTGTTAGACTGAAAGTGGGTAAAGCTAAAACAAATAGTGGTATTCACTGGAGATTGATAAAATAGAGGTCACCTCTAGTAATATATAGTAGAATTATTCTCCAAAGAGCTCAATTTTAATTACATACTGGTTTAAGAGTATTACTTGCACAAAACCCTGCTACTTGTTTATGCTTCCAAAACCTAATGGAGTTATATTGAATAACTGAAAGGCCCCCAAATCACACTGACAACTTGTCTTCTAAACTCTGTTATGTTTTGTCTTAGCAGAAGTGCCAGTGCTAAAGATTATTGATGCAACTGCTTGCTTTTAGATGCTGAATCACATTAGCCTCCCTCCTGCCCTCCTATTTCATTAAGAATCTGGCTGCAGATCAAAAAATGTAATGCCTTCTCCATGTAGGGCCCCATAACTTTCACAAGCCCTAAAAAATCTGACTGGCAGTGCATTGATTTCTCTCTTTTCTTTCTTTCTCCTGCTCACTCTTGCTTGCTTTCTTCTTCTGTTGCTGCCTCTTTCACTCTTTCTTTTATCATTCTTTTCCTTTTGCTGTCTTTACTTCTTTCTCATGCTTTCTTTTCCCCCCCCTCCCCTCTTTTTCCTTCTCTCTGTGTCTCTTTCTTTCTCCTCTCCCCCTTTTTTCTCATGGAGAACTGAGAAAAATAGAAGTAGGAGGAGGGCAAGGGGTCAGCATGTGAGGAATTCCAGTTTAGCAGGCAAAGCCAAGACACTAATGTATATCCATATATTGCATCTGATATTTTTATTATATCTGCTCAGAACAGACTAATTGTAAGTTGCTATTTTGTTTTCTCATAGGCTATTTTTTTTTTCCTCCTTAATCTTTGCTGTTGTCTTTGTTATAATTTGGACAAACCAGTGCTCAGTCAACTTAGTTTCATTCAGAAAAAAAAAAAATCCCGTATGGAAGGATCTCCCAAAAGCTCTGCTGGAGCAGAGACCAGAGGGTGACCCTACTAAAACCAGTGGGACTCTTGCCAGCAGTTTCAATGGGATCAGGATTCACCCTGAGATCCTGGATCCCAGCCAGGGGATGAGGTCCATCTGGCACAGAGGTGCTATAGGAAATGTCCAGAGCTCTGCTCTGGGCCTCACAGCCGGCTCAGCTTTTAGCCCCAAGTGGGGAATGGAGCAGGACTGTAAGAACTAAGGGTTTGTCTGGTTTTGTAAGGAAAACAGTTTTTCTGGATAACATTGACAATACTTCTGGAGTAACTGTTTGTCCCCAGAAACTAGGAAAGTCACTTTTACAGTGTCCCTGACAGTGCCAAGGAGAGCTTCATCCTGCAATTTGTGAGCTCCCTTCTCTGGGGATGGCTGCTGGAGCTGAATCCCACTGAGCCAGCACTGCCCAGCTGGGGGAAAGCAGAGGTGCCCAAAGGGGTTTTGCCACATAGGCTAGTGATTCTACCCCTTGGGAGTGCCAAGGCTGGCATTTTGTATGCAGCAATTGGCCAACCAGGCTCTTTGCAAATAGCCTGTGCAAAGGTTTGTACTGAAGGAGAACAGAAATCACTTGTTGAGACTCATTTCCTTTTTCTTCCTCAGTTACCAGAGTATTGCTATGTCTGTCCTCTGCTTTCAGTCCCCACATACCTGGAGACATAAGCAGGAGTTGTACCAATGCATGCACCATTATACCTTATTTAATTGACCTGGTGCACAAATTTCTCCTGCTTGGGAATCAAGCTGCCTTCCTTGAAATAGGAAAAAAAATCTTTTAAGTTACCTGAAGACATCGTTTTAAGTTCTTGTTTTAACAGACTGACACATCTTTTTTGTCAAGGTCTTGAAATCAATATTTCCCCCCAAACAAAAGAGTCACTTGTGTATTCTTGCTGTATTTTGCTTCCCCCAGCATCTCTGTGTGGTACCAGTTGGAACCAGAGACAATCTCCAGCATCTATAATTTCACCACCAGTGGAGTTCAGAGCTAAAGCAAATCCAAATCTTTGCTGAAGCAAAGTCTTGCAGTCATTTAACACCTGTGTTAATATCTTGATTTGTTACTTGCTGATTTTAAGGAACATGTTTGTTTATTTTTTGACTTATTTAGTGCTATACAGCCCAAGGCATTTATTCATACAACTTTTAAATTTGCTTCATTTGGAACAAGTTTCACGTAAAGATCATATTAATTGGGTCCTACACCTAAAGTTCATCTTAATTAGCATTGTTTCTTTCCCCGAGGTTCTAGTAATTTGTTAGAATTCAACATGGATATTCTGGAGCACTTACAGAGTGATAATTAGTCAACTGTTCTTATTTCTGTTGCCTTTAACATGAGCAGGATTAGGCCTGCAAACCACTCTGTGTAACTTATACAACCATGGTGATTTCATTAAACATTTTAATAAATCTCTCTCACATAAATACCCATAAATGCACACATGCATCTGCATATCCAATCCCATTTATTCTGAATAAGGACAATAACTCTGCTGTGGCAGTTGTCTCTCATGTACCATTTATTTTACCCATGTAAATTAATTTAGTTGTTTTTCATAAGCATTCACATATTCCACTTCATTTCACAACTAATTTCTGGGATTGGTTTGATAGTCAGCTATTATCTTTTTGGACTTTTGTACCTTCTTCATATTTCTTGTTGCCATAGCTTAAAAACAGTCACTTGGTTCTTTATGTAATATTAAAACAAGACCTATATCCTTAAATAGGACTATACAAATAAAATAGGAAACTATTCTAGTGGAACGAATATTTCAAACTGAAGCTGTGCAAGGTTATGATTACAGCTGTATGAGAGCAGTACTGTTTGGAATTTATTTTTGCTGAGCAGGGAAAATTAGTTTAAGTGCTGCAGAAGCCCTGTAAAAGTTGTGTATGAAAAGTTTCCTAGGACAAAGCACAGACATATGGTATCGTATCTTCCCTAGAATCAACTTGAGTTATTCCCAGACTATTGGGCTGTATAGAAAATATTATGATTTTTTATTTACGTAGGGGAAGTGCCACTAATTTACAAGTAGTGCAGCAGCAACAGGACCTTTGGACAGATTTCTCAAAGCTTCAGAGTATTAAAATGTAGAGGGATGCACAGATCTCTTTCCAAAACCACTGAAGAAGTCTTAGTTGACTAAGTGGCTTTTGCAGCTCTAGACATCTTCACGAAGCTGCACCTTGTCTGCAGATGTGTAAAGTGCCCTGCTGATGAACAGCAGGCTGCAAGAACTTTCGGGGTTTGTTTGGAGGATTTTTTTTAATAGCTTTGTTTTCCATATGAATTTTGTATCTCTTCCTAGGTAGGTACTCGGGAGAAAGCAGATGATTTTCCTAGGCTCGTTTCCAAATACCTGAGTTATGTATCTCAAAGGGATTGAGGTGTCAAACTGAACTCTGAATTCAGGTACCTAAGTCAGATTTAGTTTTGTCAGTTATGGCTGCTAAGAGACGGTCAGATCCAGGATGACAGAATGAGACCAGAGAAGGCTCCTTTCTCTGTGTGTGTCTGTACTGCAAGCAGGAGACGTATCATCAGCCACCTGGAGATATACTCAAGACTGCTTTGGTCCCATTGCTCAAGTCACAATCATATTTAGGATGCAGTGAAATGAGCTTAACCCCAGGCTGACAACAGACGACTGCAGCCAGGTCTCCAGAGAGCTTGTGTAGCCCTTGCTGAAGGCCATGTTGCCAAGGCCTTTTCCATGATGGCTAACAAAGCTGGCCACATGAGATGGTGAGCGTGCATTTGTACATACTGTCCTCTCCCCTCCTGATGGCATGCCTGGAGTGCCACACAGCCCTGGCCAAGTGCCCTGTTCTCTGCTTTGGTGGAGCCTGACCACTGCTGCATGGGGAGAAGGTGCTGCAGATGCACCGTACTGCTCCCCCCTTGTGGCTCTGACCGAGGGCAACCACATGCTAACCACACTAACCACATGTTCACTTTCCTGTCCCTTTACACGCTGGGGCGTTTGAAATCACTGTGTGTAGGAGGCTGCACTTTTGTCTTTGCTGGTTCTCTGCCTCAGAAATGGCTCCTTGGCCATTCCCGCCACAGAGCTGAGGGTTGTCATGTAGCTTTTTGTACATTAGTTAACGAGAATCTTGTGCTGGACTTTCCAGGTGAGGTGTTAAGAGCATGGGTCTGGCTGCTGTAATGACCTTCCCAGTACAGGAGGATGCATCACAGCTCCCAGGGCACTGCTGACATTTGCTGAGCTGTGTTACTGTGCTGGGGGCAAATGCAAAAGGCACTTTTCAAGTTTCACAGCTGTAGGCAGATTAGGAAGAAGGGAGAGATGGAAGAAAGGAATGAGGTATGATCAAGGTTGCAAACCTAAAAATATATATATTTTTTTAATTATTCCAGAGTCTAAATAAGACTTGTACAGATGTATAGTGAGAGCACAGAATGCTAAATATAAAACCTCTGGGCTGCTGTACAAACTGAGAATCTCTTTATGGTCTCAGCCATGTGATATTCAGTAGGAAAATTTAAGGCACCAGGTAAAATGCAAGAATGTGTTTCTCCTTTGGTCAAAAAAGAATTATAATTTCTCTCACCATGAGGCATTTAGCTCTTTGGTTTATTGTATCAGTTTAGAATAAAATTCTGTGGTTTATTTAGTGACAAAAGTCATGCAATGACTTCTTAATTTTACATGTATTGGGGCAGTAGAGATGAAACCCAGGGGTTTTCCCCCCTGTAACACAATCTGAAAAGCCTCTTGACTGCGGTTAAAATGTCTAAACTAGTTTAATAGAGCTTGGCACATGTTTAAAAGATGCGTGGGGCTGGCACCAGCCCTTCTGTTTCCCATCAAAGGCCAAAAAAAGCTGTAGAAGAGCCCCAGTCTCTGTTCCAAAAGTGGACAGACAGCTGGTGCAGTTTCTCCCTGCAAATTCGGAGGTGGCACCGCTCACACCTCCTGGGGTCTGCCCAGCCCTGGGGGGAGACCCGACAGGGAAAGCTGCTTTTGGCAGTTGTAAACAGAGCTACAATATGACTTTCCATTCCCAGTGCTGGAAGTAGAGCTGGTGTGGA
The DNA here is from genome assembly GCF_000747805.2 of Chaetura pelagica. Classification (NCBI taxonomy): domain Eukaryota; kingdom Metazoa; phylum Chordata; class Aves; order Apodiformes; family Apodidae; genus Chaetura; species Chaetura pelagica. The sequence goes on along the minus strand of NW_009970717.1, from coordinate 5,141,263 downwards.
GCACCTCCTGTTTTCTCTATGTGGGGAATAGTTATGGATGTTCCTGGCCCTACCAGCCTGTTGGGAGGGGGTGTTGCTGGCTGGGGATGTGCTGTAGGTTGTCACTGCTACCAGCCAAATAAAATAAACCAGGATTTTGTGAAGACACAGTGGCCCACAAAGCTTCTGAGGTACTTTGCAGATTGCAAAGCACTTGTCACCACTGACAGTAAGAGGCTGGATAGTTATCTCAGCTTTCACAGATTTCTTCCTGTTTTAAACTATGATTTTCAGATGAATTATTGTTTCCCATAGTGCTTCATGGTAATCTATTCATGTGATGCTGGCTCAAGACACTCTAAAAATAATTTATTCCCAGAAATATTAATTTAAGTCTGTCTCTACATTCACCTCACTAAAGCACAATCTAGGCATGTTCCCTCTGAGCTTCTGGAGAAAGAAAAAGAATTTTCTGGTGGAGAGATTTGGGCCCTTTCAGTAAGATTGTATTTAAACACATAATCAGGATTTCAGACGTGCGGACCTTTGAAAGGTGGAAATAATTAATTTGTGTGACAAGGTGGAGACTTGGAGCTTGTTGCTGCTCCAACATGAGCAGAGTTGCTGTCTCATGTAAACTAGCAGGCATCCCTGGATAGAAATGCAGAGGAAAAATTTTGGCTAGAAAACAGAAGTCTATGTAGCTGTAGCCATTTGGTCCAGCAGAGGATTTGTGCCATAGTAATTTTCCAGGAGCCTAAAGTGAAATCTATTGCATAGCAACACTAAAGAAAGTATTGTAAGGGTAAAGGTGGATAGAAGAAAAACGACAATCTTGTCATCTCAGTTTAAATGAAAAGTTGTAATTTCATTGTCATTGCATTTTGCCTGTTTATTGATTCCTTCTTGGAGCATGGCTTTATTCTCCATAGACTTCACCATAGAAATATCTATGGAAAAAATTATCTTCTGTTGACTTCCTTTGACTTGTTTTGGTAACATAAATTTTAACTCATTTTTTTGGGGTGATATTAAACACGTCAGTGTAGTACATGAAGGTACAACTGAGAGTAATGGGATGAAACTGAGCCAAAGCAAATGTTGGCTGAGTAGCAGGAGATGGTCTGTTACTGAGGGCTGTTAGAGGAAGGTATCATTTCCCAAGGGAAGTGATGGAAAAACCATCACTTGAGACATTTTACAGCCAAACTGGACAAAACTTTTGAAAAGATATTTGAGGGGTGAAAGTTTTCTTTTAAGGATGTGGGGACTAAATGATCTAACAGGTCCTACCTCACAGCTGCCTGGACAAGCTCACAGGGCCCCATCCTGCCCCTCCAGGCACACTAGTACAGCAGGGGGCTGTTGTCAGGTGTCTCACCCTCTTTGCCACGCAGGGAGGTTGTTGTGACAGTTGTCTGGGTTTTGCTGGTGAACATGGTAGCAGCAGGAGTTTGGTTTGTAACCCAGGGCTACAACCCCCCCCAACCTCCTATGGGCAGGGTAGACAGGGGTGTCCCCGGGAGTGCTGCCCTGGGGGAAGCAAGGGGGATACCCCCACATTACAAGAAATCTGTTATCTCCCCAAGATGAGAGCTGAATGTCCAAGTCCAAGACAAGCAACCACCCCTGTCCCTCCTCCTGTTCCTCCCAACTCTACAGCTGGACAGACAGACAGAGTTGGTGTACCCCCAACTCTGAACTTTTGTCCTGAAACAGCATGTGTGAATCACCACTTGACTGTTGCATTTTAAATGACTTTCCAACTGAAATTATAGCAGAGACAAAAGCATTAAGCATAAAAAGCATACAGCAGGAGGGTGGGTCCCAAATAATGAGCAGGGCATGACCTTAAGTCGTTTTTTCCCTTTAATATGGAGCAGGTAAATTCCTGAATTCCATTTTCTTCTCTGGAGATTTACATACTGAAGTTGTATCAAGGCAGAAGAGAGAGCTCTTCTTTAGTGGGTGGGTTTTGTGCTGAATGCAGCTATACGATGCTTCCCTCCCACCCATCCCCCCCCAAAACCTAGGATTGCTTCAGTGTTCGAGCAGATTACCCTGAGAGGTAAAAGCAACCCCCCCCCCAGAGCCCCTTAGGAAAGGTAACCCCTTTGGAGAGCATTTTGCTGAGCTCCCTGGTTAAAATCCCTCACAGCAGCAAGCCGTGCTGCTGACACAGAGCTGGAGCAGTAACAGCTCATCTACTCAGCACCTGCCAGTGAACACTTGTTTCTGCCAAGAGTAACTTGGTACCAACTTCAATAATATCACAATGCGGTATTTAAATAATTTGACAAGGCTATTTGGATAACTACCAGGAATTGCTCAAGTCAGTAATTTTCCTTTTGGGAGACTAAGTTAGGATCTGCATTTTCTCAAAGATAATATTGCCTCATCCCATCTCTGAAAGAATTTTAAAGCATGAGTACATATACATATATATGTCTATTAAATGGTGTGTTTTAACATTGTGGAAAATGAAAGGCTGATAGTGAAACCCAGAGCACGTGAGTCTGCTGACACCCCCCTCTGCCTGCCTGGCCTTGGAGCTGTTCTCTCCTGCTGTCCTCCACCAGACCCAAAAAGAGGCTGTTACTGGAGCTGTATGTAGGCTGGTTGAGGCTTTTTTCTCTTCAGAGCCAAGCCAATGGACAGACCATGTCTTGGTTTAATTCTGCAATAATCCATTCCAGCATTACCTTGGGAAGGAGCTGGAGGTTGCTTTGTGCCTCGTGTGCTATTCACACCACCTCCAGGTGACTTGCACCTTATGGGCTGAAAAATGCAAGTCTAGGCTAGAAACAAGAGAAATCCATTTAATTCTAATACCCGGACTTGATATTCTCCAAAGGTTACTTTGCTCTGAGTTTGCACTATGTGTGGACATGTTTGCAGAGAAGAGTATTAAAATTTCCCTGTGTGCTTAATTTGAGGTGATAATTAGAGGTGATTAAATTGAGGTGATTTGGGAGAAAATCTCTCTCAACACCCGAGAGTCAGACTTTGTGACAAAGCTGCTGGGCCTGATCCACACCCTGCCACTTCCTACCCAGCTGAAGATCAGATTTTCCAAGTTACTGGACATGGCTTTGCGGTTGGGACTGTGGAATATTTCATAGCCTGTTAACAAAAAGATTGGTCTCAACTACCCCAGGCTGGCAGAGGCCAGCCCAAATGAGGCTACGAGGTCATGATTCTGACTGCTTTGAAACAAATTTTCCTGATTTGAGTGTGTGGGCACTGATGGTGTTCAGAGCATCCCAGTCCACAGCCCCACGTTCCCCAACTTTCCGGATACACGCATGATGGATCTCCTGAAAGCTGGATGTGCTTTCCAGCTATGGCACCAGGCTATTATCCTCTGGGCATTATTAGTCAGTTTTCTAAACCGTTGGAGTTAAGTACAGAGACAGAAAAGATTTTCCATTTTGTTGGAGCTTGATGTCGTCTGGTATGAATTTTACAAAGCACTCAAAATGCTTTGCTTTCAGCCAGTTTGCTACTCTGGCTATATTCTGTCTCATATCTTCACAGAAAATTAGTTGCTGCCAGCTAAATACAGTATGTTGATGACCTATTAATTTATGACATGCATTTGGAGCTGGGAACAAATTTATAAACAAACTTCAAATTCTTTTCCCCCTGTGAATTGTACCAGCATGTGTTTTAATTTCCCAGTAGTCATGCTTAATGTGTCAGAAGCTATGTTCAACTTCTTGTTTTCCTCCAAAAACAGAAAGAAAAAAAGAAAAATATCTAACTAAAGTTCAGCTCCTGTCAGGTATTACGAGCAACACTTTGAAATGAGGTATGAATCCAAATAAAATATTTTAACTATGTAGTATTTTACCAAAATCTGGAGGAGGAAAAGTTTACTTACTAAACAAGCGTTTAAGCTGTAAACCTTAAAGTATTCACCAAGGTCCCTTAAACTAAACAGAAAAGGAATATCTATCAGCACATTTTAACAGAAAGCAGAAGTGCTTTCCAGATAGTATACAGGGAAGAAAAAAAAAAAAAAGAGCACAGCTTTTTAAGGTACTTTTCTCAAGTGATGCAGGAAAAAATTCCTCAAGCCAGTATGGAAATTAATATAGCTGAAGGTAATCTAAATTGTTGGCATTAATTTGATGCTACAGCAACCCTGGGACCAATCCTGGAAGCCCTACTTCAATTAATATTACTAAAGTCAACAAAAATCAACGCAGGGGTGTAGCTCTGTGCTGGCAGTGGGACTGCACAGTGGGACTGCACAGTGGTGCAGCCCCGGGGCTGCTGCTGGGGCTTGGGCTGGTGCCTCCACCGTGGTCCTGCTCCTGCCGCGGTTCCTCTGCTCCTCCTGCTTCCAGGGGGACAGGCTGTCCAAACCCTGCTTCTGCTAGAGGAGACTCATTAGAAAACACAGAAGCTATGGTGTAAAAGAAAGAAATGCTCTCTTTTGTTCTGCTTTTCATGAAAAAAAAAAAAGTACTTTCTTATGTCCACTCAAGGGAGTCATGACTCATAATTCTTGGGGGAAATGCACCCTTTTCTCCCAGTTCATCACAGGCCTTGAAGTCCCTGTGGGGGCTGAGCCAAGCTCTGCATGTCTCCAAGGCATTTCACACCTGGCAGTCCATGCTGTGTCCTTGCTTCTTCCATGAGACCTCTCTGGGACCCACACACAGGGCAGGACATAAAAAATCTCAAAGGGAAGGGGCATTGACAGGCATGCAAAGCTGGCCACGGTGACACCTTGATTTCTATCTTTAAGACAGAACTAACCTGGAGAGCCACAAGGGTGATTCAAAGCCATGCTGACTGTTTTCTGCCTGTTTGCAGCCCCATTGATCAGTAGAAATCAAGACCTGGTGTTTCTGGACTAGCCTTTGCCCACCAGACTATTCCCCAGAGTCAAGGAAACACCCCTTTCGCAGCAGAGCTTGTGGCACGTGCGCACTGCATTGCTCCAGCTACACAATGAGCTCTCATGAGGGCTAAGGATTTAGCCAGCAGAGTTGATTTTTTATGAGTTCATCAAACTATTTGTTGTGAATTGTATTTGTTAGGCAATTAGCTCTGGTTGCAGCCCCCTCTGGGCTTCTCAGTATTGCCCGGATGGTTACGATAAACACTTTCCAGCCTATGAATTGTTTTGGGAGGGGATCACTTTGAATAGCTCTGTGTTGTCTGAATGTTTTTCTAAAAGCTAAATAGGATCACTGAAAAACTGCCTGCATTGAAGACTGAAATTCTAGCACATTTGGGGAAGAGAAAATAAGTCTGCCTTCAGTTTTTTAAAAGCACCAGGAAGTCTTGTGGGGATTGTCAGAAAATGTTTCTTAACAGCCAGCCACCTACCCACTTACTCTACCAGAGAATTTGCAGATCATTTCTTTATTTCCTCTCTTGACCATATTCTCCATCCTCTCTTAGGAATTAATAAGGCTGATCTTTACAAAGTAGAAAACTCTCCAGGCACTTCATTCTGCTCTGCTGCTGCTCACTCAACTATTTTTCACACTGCTGGCACCCATTGCTGTCCCTTTTCTATCTATCAACCTTCTCCTTTGTTACAGCTTGTCCTGGGTTCATCTTCAGTTATTAAATTACTGAATCATTCCCTCTACATGTTAATACCAAAGTATTAAACTATAATACCATCTGAAAGGCTAAAAAAAAAAACCAACCCAAAAAAATCCAGTAGTGCATGGTCTGTCCTTTGAGCCTTTGTTAGTTATGGGTCCAAATAAACCCCATCCCAGCCTAACCTTTGTGCTCTTGAAAACCATCTCTGTATTCCTGAGCCGCCGGTGCTGCTGCCGCACCACTGCCTGTGTCCTCTGGGGAGCTGTCAGTGTCCTTATTCATTGAGGAGCCCAACTAATGGGAACCATCCACCTGCTCCAGGGTGACTCTGTCTCTCCCCACTGCGATGCTTGCTGGGATGTGATCCTTGCCTGTTGTCATGACCTTGTTTTATTGGGTGTTCTAATAGAAGCTGAAATGGATATTAGCTGTAATTACTCATTCCACAAGATTCTGTAGGTCACTCTTTGTACCAGAGTTGAGAACCTTCATTGTCTACATTGCTTAAATTACTGAACATTGTGCCATCAGTTCTGAATTAGTGCTCATTAATGAGCCTGTGGTTCGAGAAATTCCCTATTTATTATTCAGAGGCCAAGTACAATTCAAGCAGCTGCAATGCAACACTACTTGCCTGACTTTTGATCTGTGATGGAAAGGCCTGGTTTTAGTTTTATGTTGTGTTTAGGGGGTTTATTTATGCAGGAGGGAGGGCACATAGCAAGGAAAGAGGAATAGATTTTTTCCTTCCTAGCCTGAAATCTCTCTCTTAGATACTAGATTCAATACAAGAAAGCAAACTAATATCTAATATCTACTTGGTTACTGAGTAGATAATTCCAAGATGATATTAAATTTCTCTATAATCCTGGAGATGACTGGCCACTGTATTAACCCCCTGCATGAAGTACTGTCTTCCTCTTTCACTTTTTCACCTGCTCCTTCTCTGCTCTTTCCCTCTCTCTTTCTCTCCTGAGCACACAAATCCCAAGCATTGACACGTCGTCACAGGCTTCTAGTCCTCACTCTTTTAAGCTATAATTACCTCCTTTATGTTTTCTAACACTTCTCAAAGAGGTCAAGTAGCACTGAATTCAGGGTGCAGTACAAATGAGTGGTAGCCTATGAAGTGGGTGCTGACAGTGCAGTGGGCCCATCCGTGGTGGCCAGAGGACAGGCATCACCTGCAGCAGCATCCCCAGCCACTCCTCTCCAGGGACACTTGGGTCCCTTCCACTTTGCAGCCTCTGGCCTCACCAGCAGTACATTAGGCTGCAGACAACCTTAAGGGGAAAAATTAATGTTATGTATTATGGGGGTGGAGGGAAGGAATCTGGATGAGTAGGATCTCATTTTCTGCAGGGGGAAAGGGAGTGCCTGAAGAGGTTCAGTGCTTTTTGTGGTCTGCTAATGGATGCTGGCAGCACCCTGGGGCGAGGCAGCCGGGGGGAGCAGGCACCCCTGCAGCACGGCCGCCTGCTCAGGACAGCAGAGCATTTCCAGGGACCTGCAGTTTGTGACTGAGGATTTCTGGTGTCAGGAATTAACAAAAATTATCAATGTTGATAGCAGCAGGGATGGACATAAAGCTGGGTCTGAGGCTGTAGTGGCTTAAAGGAACCCATCCTGTGAGCGTGCCAACTGACTGTGGGGCTGCTGTGTGGTCTAAGGAGGAAGGAAAAGCTGGTGTGCCCTGAAGAGAAACTAAATGCTAGAGCTTTTGGAAAAAAAACCCTAATTCTGCGGATTTTGAAATCAGACTAATACAATTTCTACTACACAAACCCCAAGAATGTTTAACAAAATGGACAGGATCTCCAGAGTTTCTTCTCACCCTGCTCTGGCAATACTTCCATTATTTTTCACTGGTTTTTACCTGAAAATGGAGCACTCGTGTTTTCTTGGCCAACTCACCGTTTTTTCTAGGCAACATTTCACACATAATTATCTGTGGGGAGTGGGGAACTTTCAGAGGAAAAGTCAAATTAGCAATTTTAATGCTAGAAAATTCTTGGAGAAGTGCAGCTTGGGTAATTGATAGAGACCTAATCTTTACAAGTTACAGCAGTCTTTGAAGAGTCCCCAGCATATTTAACTTTATTCAGTAATTGTATGCTTGGGCTCTGAAGATATCTTAAGACTTGCTATTTATCTGCCTGGTGAGGCACAACACTTTCTTATTAAAAACGTATCTATCATGGTTAATGACTTGATTTTTTTCCTTTAATACAGTACAATGACAGGTGTAAAGAGAAGATGAGCATCAGATGCTTGAGCAATATGCTCACTGTTTCAAGACGCCTTGAACATCAGCATTCCTTCATGGTGCCAGAGGAAAAAAAAAACCAAACTACACTGCACAGATTACACGCTTGTGTTAGATAGAAAATAGTACCATTTGCAGTTTCAGTTAAAAGCATGTTGAAGTGCATATGGAAAATACCATTAGGAGGAACTCCAGAGCGCCTGAGTAAAATGGGTCATTAGGCTTTCGTTTGTTGGAGAGTGTCTCCCATCTGACAGTGCAGAATGGTAGCATTTTTAGCAGCTTATGTTCCCAGTTACATTAAACAGACAAACAGATTGACTATTTTGCATTTCTCATTTGACAACAGCTTGTCTTCATTTGCAGCACACTGGTGGCTGAGCTGAAAGCATGGCGGATGAGTGTATCCAAGGTCCTGGTTTTGAATAACAGCAGATGCCAACGTTTAACTTCAAAATCAATCAATTCTTTTTCCTGCGTGCGGATAAAAGGTCTAGTGAAGTGCCTGAAGGGGGTTTTCTGCTGTTTACAGCTGAAAATATATTTTTAAAGAAATTCATTACAAAACTTTCTGCCAGAGATGCGGATGCTGGTGATTTTATGAAAGTAGGGATGTGAGAAAGTGTTTCTAATTGAGGGGTACCAAGAGCATTATGCAAGGCCTAGTGGAGCTTCAGCTTTTAGACTGCTATCTGGAAAAGTGCTTGACTGCTGTTAGATCTTGGGCCAGAGCAGACTCTGGGTGATCACCCACTCTCCTGCTTATGCCTCTCCACATGACCAACGAGGAGTGCAGGAACTCATGATCTGTAACAAGAAGAGGTTATCAATAAATTGTTGTTTAGATTCTTGGTGTATTTCACCTGAAACCACCGTGGCCCACAAATGCTTCCCCTCTGAGAGGTGGCTGGAAGGGAAAGACTGGTAAAATGTACATGGGGTCAAAATTGTTGAAAACGTCTCATCCTGAAGGCAGCTAAAGGAGGCCTGGAGCCTCAGCTTCTTAGGACAGTTGGGATTCTGCCCCCATGCACGTGCAAAGCACTGTGATCTTGGGAGGTGCCAAGAAGCTTAGAGTCTGTTTCTCTTCCAGCCACATACAACCAAGATACAGAAATAGAGGCTGACCTCTACCAGGCATCTATGATTTGCGTCCTGGTAGCATGCAATGGCAGTCTGCCTTTTCTTCTGAATCAGAGGGATGGGGTTGACTCCCTCCCCCTTCACACAGTACACCTGGTGATAGGACTCCCTGCCGAAACTGTAGGATGCTCTCGGGTGGGAGCAACATCCATCTCTTATCAGCAAGATTTAGCACTGTCCAGATAGTGTGAAAGATTCACGAGGTAGTAAAATGGGAGCGGTATAAAGCTAATCCTGGTGTCTGGAGCATTTGGCAGGGGCGATATAGGGCTGATTACAGTGTGAATTGTAAATCTTTCTTCTAAGTCAAATTCTCCTCCAATAAGAGATGCTCTGTTTTTTGCCTTGTGGCAGAAAAGACGGGAAAACCCAGCACAGGGTGCTTGGGTGAGTTCTTTGTTGAGGGAAAGCAAGGGAGCAGCTACTCTTGTTGCTTTCGGACAGGTTTTGAAGGCAGTACTGTAGGTTCCCACTTTGAGGTGACAGTTGAGAATATGAAACCTGAAGAGGTCCAGTCCAGCCACCTATAAAAGCAAAATTCATAAGGCAAAGCAGTCTTCAGCTTTTTTTTTTTTTTTTAGTGGATGCCTGCATAGTGCATTGTTTGGATCCCTGGTCTCCCAAAGCACCGTGTGTGAGCCTAGGGGCTTGACTTCAGCTTCTGACTTCAGGGAATAAAAGCTAGACCTGACAATGTGCAGCACTGAGCTTCTTAGTCTTATGTTTGTTTTTTTAGCTTGAGGTCAATGATTTTCTGCAGCCAGAGGATGACAGGGAGGGTCTCCAGGGACTGATAGTACAGGGACATGCAAAGCACAACTGTGACATCCCTCAGCACCCCTGCTGAAATGGTCTTCTTCTCCCATGAGAAGTTCAAAGGTCTTGGCAGCTGCAAACAGCCACCAGTTAAGAAGCAACCCAAAAGGTGTTGGGGGAAAAACTTTACCACTGAAATATTTATTTATTTATTTCCCTCACCCATCCTCCCTGAAGGTTTCCCTTTTTAGTAGCTCTGATCACATAGACAGAGCAAATCCTGTTCAGGAACCTGAAATAATACGTACAGCCAGAAATCACTCATTAGAATAAATGGTAGGTTTTCATCCAGTTTTTTCTAGTCACGGTAGAGAAACAGTTTCTTGATTTTCTTTTTATATAAAGATGCTGATGTACAACATTCTAAAATCAGTTGGATAATGTTTATTTTTATGTCAGGTCAGTTATGTTAGACTCATATTTGAAGATCTGGCTTGGCTGTGCAGAGAATGCAGCAAGAAAAACTAATTTTGAATCTGAAATAATTTTAGGAGAACATATCTGGGAAAAGAAGTGGTGGTACATAAAACATACAGACAAGCCCTTTTCCAGAGTAATTGACATTTGCCATACAGGCAGATCTGGCACCTATAGTGAGTCAAAAAGTCTTTTCTACCTTATAATTTTCTAAAGTTTCCTTTTTTGCTATTCAGTTCATCACATTTAAGCTTAAATCAAGGCTCACTGGATTGATCTCACCTGCTGCTTCCACACTACATCACGAGGACTTTTTCTGGGCTGTCTGTGATGGTTACCATGTGCATCCCAGAGACACTGGCTTAGGCCAAGGGTTCCTTTGGGTCCCCCTCCCACACGTGGTCTGAGCAATGATCCCAGGGGATCTGCCAATAACATAACTGACACTGATTCGCTGAGACTTTCATGTGAGAAGGTAAATACTATGGATGCTTGGTGGCCCACAAGAGGCAGTGAGGGTTGGCAGTAAGTGGCCCAAAAGGCTTGGAAATTATTGCAATGAAGGATTTCTAAATGTCTGATTTATCGAAGTTGACAACTTCTGCATAGCCAGAACAAGGCCCAGGATCAAAAAGGCCTGTTATCCTTCTCCTACAGCAGAGTTTTGCTTAATATACTCTATTATATGCTTCCTGATAACCGAGTCTCCCTGTCCACTCTGCCAGATTTGTTTTAAGTAGCCTTGGAAGCCACCAGCGCACAGCCAGCACGTGGCTGTCTAATGGGCTGGAGAATCATTCCCGCTCCAGTTAGGTGCACAGAGAGGCACACACAGGATTTAGTCTTGCTCTCTGGAAAGTGAGGCTTTCTCTGCCACTCTCTGTTGGAATATGTTTTGTTCCCTCTACTTCAAATATCTTGAGATTCCTGCAGAATTGTCTCTTGTTGTGACTGCATTTAATCCTCCGCCTTTCTGTCCGTTCATAATTTGCTGCTGGTGTCTGCAGTCTGTTGTTAGTAAAGTACGTAGTGATTAGAAGGCAAGAACAAGAGATTAGAGGAAGCCAAGGGCTCTCTGAGGCACACAGAAAGAAAAAAAAGAAAGGGTAAAACACTTTCAAGGCCACTAGAGTATGAGAGGTCTCAGCATGTGGTCGAAAGACATAAGCAAGTAAAAAATTTGACAAAGGCCATTACTTGGACTGCTTGTGTGATTGTTTCACAGTATAACACTGATTCCAAAAATGCTATCTGTCCTTTTACCTAGAGCTATGTATTTTGATAGTCAAAAGTGTATAGCTTTTTATGACAAAAGTGTTAAGGAATAACTATGGAAAGTATCACAGCTTAAATGACCATGTTTTCTTTCTTCTCACTCTTAAAAAAAAATGGTTGCCGTTGCTAGGACATGCATTTAGAGCTCTTTGTTGTCTTAATGGAGACTGAAACATGTGTGGAGTTTGGGTTTGCTTTTTTTATTCATCAGCTGAATAAAAAAGCCAAGCAGACAAAGCATTTGTAGTGCAAGAGTGGAGTGCAAATCCCTCCCTGTAAGCTGAACAAAAAAGCTCATTAAGAGGAGGTGGGATTTCCTGGTCACAGCTTTTAACTAAAGGGCAAAGGTCTCCCGTTAAGTACCATACAGTCTAAACAGGGCTGCCTAAAATTATTGGGGGGGGGAGGGAAGTCAAATATTTGTTCTTAATTCTCAAGTTAGTTTATCCAGAGTGGCAACCAGGGAAGTGTTGGGAATGATTAAATGGCTGCATTGAGGCTACAAATTGCTGCTACTTGCTTTTGTAGCTGGACTTGTTGCAGTTGAGTGATGTCGCCCATCAGTGCATTGTGTGCACAGTAAAACAGTCGAGCAGTGACAGATAGACTGAAACTGGGAGCTACTCCATCACGGCTGAAGGATCCTGCTCACTGGGAATTGAGAATGAGCACAAGCAACGCACGCTGCTCAGAAACAGCTGCTTTCACTCCAGCCCAGCTCCTCAGCTGGCCGGGGCAAGCAGCAACTAGTAAATACGCTTTATCTCTGATCTCACAGGGGAGGAGAGCCAAACAAAACCCAAGCAAAATAAATAATTTGGCAAAATGCTCCACTGCTAGGTCTAGATGCTCAGATCATAAACTTCCCAGCCAGCAGTGTGCAATGTCAAGTGAGAAGATGACTCGCAAGGAGAGCCTGAGGTAGCAGTGGTGAACCCCAGCTGGAAACGTGCACGAACTGCCTGAGCCAGCAGCCACTGAGGCAGCAGCTGGGGCCACCTTTACCGCGGCTGTGGGAGCAGGGCTCAGATGACGCTGCCGGGACCCGTTTGTGCGCTGGTTCACAAATGCTGCTTCTCACACACAGATGCTCCCAAAAGAAATGGTGAGGAAAAGGTGATCTCAGAGGTACAGCCGAGGGCAAGGCCAGTACGGGCATCCTTTGGGAAAGATGTAAGGTGCTGGCCAAAGCACTCGGTCCATTGGGTAGGCAGGGTTTCATCAACAGGATGGCTTGGTTGCTGTTGGCATCTCTCACCCAGCCAAATGTGTTCGCTTCTGCACGCTGCGATCTCGCTCTGCCTGGCCACAAAAGGGCAGGTCCCTCTGCTGTGGCTGTACTGAGGGAGAGGGAGAAACATCCCCAGTATTGTGTCCCCACTCATCTGCTTCTGCCCATTTCCTTCTGTGGTTTCACACCTGTGTTCGCTGGCGGGCTGTTTGTGAGTGCCTTGGGTTGCTGTTTTGTTGAGCGGAAGAGAAGACAGACAAACATAGGCATGTAGATATGAAGGTTTAGCAGACTGGGAACCGGTTTATTTTGGGCTGGAAAATAAATGGAAATTTAGTTTAGACAGATTGTTCTCACTAACTGTAGAATCAGCAAATTTTGTGTATGGGTTCATCACAAAATTGAAATGGCCGACGCTTAATACACGTGAGCTCTAATTGAAAGCATTAATTAGCATTAAAGCCAAATTCTTCCAATTGCATGCTAAACAGAAATCAGGGAGAAGCAGGTAAGGAGTGTGGATATCATTTGGCATCCTTTGTGAAACACAGATTAGCATTTAGACTCCAATTCTTTGCAAAAACTCATTAATGGGCAATTAATTATCTTCATAATTTGTGCCTACACTTAACTGTGTGCAGAACAGTAGCAGCAGCATTAAGCATTGGTACAAACTCAAAATAAAAAGCACACCGAAGACAGCAGTTGTGCCAAACAGAGCTTCAATGTAGATCTCTCTACTGATGTCAGCTCCTTATTTATTAAGGTCATGAATTCTATCCTGTGGAAGGCCTAAAAGAACCTCCGCGTGAAGTTTTGAACTCTCCCCTGTAATTGTTTCATTTTGAGGATAAATTTTGGTGCTTCTATTTTTGTACATGTTCTGGTTTTAGTCATAAGCAAAGGTGGTTGATGACAGACAGGTAGGTGCACTAATGTCCTTGTGCTCTGAGCACAACTGCTTTTAATAGGAACAGCCTGGTAGCAGGACATTGAGCACTGAACAAACAAGAAACTGTCAAGTTAGAAATGGTCCCATTCTAGAATTAAGATCTTTAACTTTAAAAAAATAATGTGGCTTTTGAGCAAACCTGGCTTTTTTTTTTCTTTTGGCTTCAGGTGGAAAAAAAGGCAGAAACCCGAATGTCAAAGAGAAACTCAGAAGGTGAAAGAACTCATGTGAACTGAAACCAGAAACAGCTCACACAAACCTGCTGAGAAACAAAACTGACTTTGCTTAGCCATATACCATCTAATTGTCTTTTATTTTTTATTTTAAAAAAAATTTATTTATATCTAAGGAGCTTCAGGAAGCCCAAATCCTTGCAGTTTGTGGGTGCATGGAAGTCAGGTTACCAAGGAGAAAAGGAAAGGGTAGAGAAGGAAGATCCAGGAGAGAGAGGGAGGGAGGTTGCAATGCAGCAGGCAAAATGGAACAAATCATGTATTATATGTTGTTGTAAACAGGAGGAGGCTGAGAGTGACTGCATGACCCAAGGGCATACAGGATGTCTGTTAGGGTTGGAAAACAAACACAGGTCTCCTGTGTCACCCTGCTGAAAGTAGCTTGTGAACCCAGGTACTAAAGAGAAAAGGTGCGGAAGTTAGAACAGTAGACCACATAGAAACAAGTGTTGGTATAAATGGCTCATCAAGGAAATAATACAGATGTGATGTGAGAGATGTTTGAGAACATGGGTTTTAGAGGAGAAAGGCTTTGGTGAAAAGCCTTCAGTCTGGGCACACTGAAGGTGCAGCACGAGTGTCCAGACAGTGGGAAGGGTTGGATGAGCACTTGCTGGCAGTGCACAGCTGGGTGGCAGGAACTTCACCTGCTCCAGACCTTGAGCTGCAGATTTAAGCTTCTGCATCCTCTTTCTTGAATTAGGAAAGTGCAAATATCTGACCATAATTTATCACTATTGGTTTATGGGCACTATAAGAAACAGCAAATAATCCCTGTCTTTGGGATTTGTACTGCCGAAGGAATAATCTTGTGAGGAGCCAGCCATGCCCACTGGTGCCAAGCAGAAGGCCCAGCCCTGTGGGCTTTGCCTCCAGGAAATAACAAACCTGTGCTGAGTGAAGTGCCACAGCCACACTAGCAGGATCCATTTCAGGAACCTCTGCAGAAGCATTTGAGCTTCCTGAATTGCTAGGTGGATGACTTGAAGGGATAGAGGTGCCAAATATCTTACCTTGCCATGTTCTACCATCATCTGAGGAACTAAAGCATGCTGATCTGGTATTACCTGGCTGTCTCCGAGTGCTAGGCGCAGCAAGGGATTTAGTCTCTGATGTGTTACACCACAGGAGATGCACATTTTGAACACCTTGCAAGGTTGTGAGCTGACATAGCTCAGGGGAAACCTAACCGTGTAGTGCCAGTGACTCTTCTTAATAAATATGAGTAATTCTGAAAACTAATCCACTGAATAAAGAAACCCAAGAACATAGGCTAGATAATTTTTGGACATGAGAGAGAGTTCCTGATGGCTCCCTCAGGTAATAATGAAGGAACTGAGATGATCAAAGGCTATGCTGTCTTCTAGAGCCAGAGCCAGTTATATCAACCTGCTGGAAAAACACAAAGTAGGTAATCAAACATCCTTGAAGAAAAAATTCATTTTTACAGCACTCAGCTACTGACTTATTTGTAAGAAAAGTAGATTAAAAATTAGAAGAGGAAAAAGTTTTTGAAAATATTTTCATTATTTATTAATCAATTGTTATTTCACTAATGCCTACCATCTTGACCTATAGCTGATGGACAGTGTATGTATGGAAACATAGGAATTTGCTCCCATGTGGGTTCTGTGGAAGAAGGCAGCAAAAGGTGTCTTACAAGCAGGTAGCAACTTCCATCCTGAAGGGTATTTTGTAAGGGACTTCCAGAGAGACTGCTTTTCAATGTATATGTATTTTTGTCTTTAAACTGGAGTGATAACATTAATTTTTTAGATTTTGATGGTGGCAGAGGTGGACATCTGTCTCACCCATCACCCTTATTCAGCTGTACGTGTCCAGTTGCCACCTCCACCACTTGTAAGAGCTTAACCCTGGATCACATCCTGGACAGGCATTGCAGGGAACATCTGACCCAGTAATGGTAATAAATCGGGTTTCATGTCCCTTTCTTCCTGCCACGACTGGACTGCACAACGGGTGTGAGCAGGTGCTGAGGGCTACCTGTAGTCTTCTCCAAAGGCAAAAGTCTGAGGAGCTACAGAGGCACCTGCCAGCTCCTCCTGGTAACATTCACCCAAGAAAGCCAATGCACACCTCTGTGGTGACCTTGCATGGTGCCATTGGAGGTTAGAGTCTTTCTCAGCCCTTGCTGAATAGTTTTGACATTTAGCTGTTATGTAGAGGGACCACGTAGGAGCCAGGCTATGTGATCATAGTGCTGTTTTCACAGGAATGTTGCTGCTTTCTCTACAGAATCGTCTCCTGTGCAGCCTGCTCTAGGTGAACCTGCTCTGGTGGGAGGGTTGGACTAGATTAACTCCAGTGGTCCCCCCAAACCCTAACATTGTGTGATTCTGTGTGATCTCTCCCACCACTGAAGTACAGTTGCTTCTGTCCCTTTTTGCCTCAAAGCAGCTTAGGATTAGAACTGAAAAAATAATACAACATCTTGGTGAAACTGCAGTCGCATGGGCTTTTAGTGCTCAATTAACCACCATCACAGGCTTCTCAGTATACAAGGAAAGAAATAAATACCTTGAACTTTGGTGCCTCGAAGGGACGGGGGAAAAGAAATGGTTATTCTGGGTTTCATTCTCATTCTTTCTAAAAATCTTCTCTGGTAAGCTGAAATTGTGCAGCTGATGAAGTGATTTTCTGTGCTGCAAGCATTAAAGGTTCTGGCTAATTTAGCTATCACGATAAATACCTGGTAGGAGCCTATTTTCTTGAAGGAGCACAGAAAAAAGGAAACCTTTTCTGAAAATGGATAAAAATAACTGTATTTTTCTTTGTATGGAAAACATTTTGAGGGAAAATAAGCTCAGATAATATGGGAAAACATAGGCTAAGGTGCTATTTAGAGAAAGGACACAAGATTCAACTTCTAAGGTATGGACAAGGGAGGAGAGTGGCAATACCATGTCCTTGTAAATCTGTCTGGCTGCTGGCACTTGGCTGCACTAATTAGTGGAGCTGTTTTAAGAGACAGTGTGATCTTACTGAGGAAACTATATTAAGATACTCTAAGCTGTTCGGGTGTCCCAGGCTACCTGTGGCCCAGATGGACTGTACAGATAGTCAGGAATTTGCCAGACATCAGAGACCAGTTCACCCAGCAGTAACTCCTCAGTCCAAGGGATAACAGGAGTGACAGGCCTATTTCCCAGGCACCACACCTGAAGTATAGGGGACTCTGCCTGTTTATGTAGCAGAGGATAGCTGGTAATGGGCCAAGAGCCCAGTCTTTTGTGTGATCCCAGATTTCAAAGGCTTCTGTTTACCTCCAAAGGTTTATATTATGGAGGATTATGGCACAGCTCTGCCTGAAGAGTTCCCTCAGAGTCAGGAATGGCGACTGTAGGAAAGCCAGGCAGGTGCAAACCCACACAGGAGAGAAATCAGTTGGGGAAAATAGTTTGAGACATTTGTTGTTCCTCTTGTACATCTATGAACACAGCGCACATTACTTCCTCATGCAAGATTTATCCCTGTCTGCCACTTAAGTAGAAAAGAAGCCTGGTTTTGGCTTCTTTTCCCCTGGGAAAAAGTGTCACTAGCCCTGGAGATGCCAAGTCCCACTTACCCCAGCCACGCTGAGACCCTAGGCCTCTTGCCTGGCCTCTCTGTAGCAGCAAGGGCAGGCAGTGGGGCAGGAGGTTTGGCATCACTGCCCTCCCCAGCTGCCTCTGCCACCACACCAGAACTATATATAGATCTCTACAAAAATAATTATAAATCGCCACTCTGAAAATGGATGTGTCTAAAAAGAAAAGTTAACTCTTCAGCTGAGCCAATGAATCACAAGGTTTTGCCTCGGGCACATTTTTACAGCCCCTGCAAAAACAGAGGCATTAATGGAAAGTCTGACACAGCGTTAACTCCCGCCGCACCGGGAGCGGTGGCTGAGTTTAAAATGGTCACCCAGTATTTTCCTCGTCTTCTGCACAGAGCCTCGTGTCTGAAGAACTGCACGTGACATTCGGGTTGCAGGCTACTCCACTCCTTTTTCCTTGACAAATTACTCTCTTAACTACCAGCACTCCAGTGCCAGGCCCCATGCTCTTAGCAGCGCAGCTGCCCGCAAGCCCTTTTTGTGGTTCCCTTGTCTAGCTCAATTTAAACCCAATGTGACTCTGGCTAAAAGAGGCATTTTGCAATTGCCTACCACAAAGTGATAAGGGGCTGCTGCAATGGAGGACTGGTGTGCTTCCCCAGACGAGCCCTTCACATTTAGGAAGGTCGGCCGTGTCGTTTCTCTAATTTTCTAACCACAGAACTGTATATTTAGAAAAGAGCAAGGAAACTTCCTTTACCCTAAGCAATATTGCATAATGACGGAGGAGGAGGAAGAGTGCAAAGGTTTTTCTCTGAGCAGAATTCTGAGAGATTTGGAACTGGAAAGCTTGAATAATGGCTTATTTAAAATATGCAAAGCCAGGGCCTTCTGTGTTTCACATCCCTCTCTGTTTTCAGGCTGGTGTATAGTAGGGTGGGTGCAAACTCTGCTGCTGTAGCCCATGTCTTAGTCTGTGTGTCTTTTCTGGTGCTGCCCTCCTGGGAGTCCAGGCATTGTTTTTACAGTTGCACTACTGGGCTCAGGAATCTGAAGGAATCTGAATGATAATAACAAAGGGTCCTAAATGCCATCAGACTGAAGTCCTAGCTCAGTGAGGAGTTTTCAGTCCCAGTGTGATAGCTGGGGAGAAACTGAAGTGGGATCCCTGTGGTCCTGGGCAGAACTGGTGCTTTGGGAAATGTGGCTGAAGCCCCCTGAAATCTATGATTTCAGAAGGCACGTGAGGCCAGTGTGGTTCCCCCATGCCTCTCCTGATGGTGTTTTTCAAACTTGACCCTGCAAAGTCTACCAGTAGCAAAAGGAAAGTTGTTACCATGATGTTCATCCAGATCTGTGAAACTTTCATTAGGTGAAAGGCTGTGGCAATAAACAGCCACAATCAGACATGGTTCTACTGGATGCATGAGGACTGGGGATTTAGAAGAAATATATGGTGGTTAGGCCTGGATGGGAATTGAACCATCTTTCTGTCAAGAAAATTAAAATGGTTTGGAAGTTATCTGTTTTGCCTGGCCTGGCTCAGGGTATGAAGCAATCGTTGGAGCAAGGCAGACACAGATAGTTCTATTCATTAAACTTTTAGGAAAGATGTTGCCTCTGCCTTGCACAACAGTCACAAAAAAAGTTCATTTGAGAATGACTAATTGTGGCTCTGGGAGTGTGATATGTTAGAGCAGAGCCTTGGGTTGGGAACCTCATCCCCAGCTTTTCTGATGGAAGTTTGCATTTAAACAGTAATGTTGGCATCTCGTTCTCAAATGACATTTTGGAAAAAGACTGTGAAAGTTTTCTATTTGGAAGCCTAACTTTCTCACAGGAACTCAGCAGTGGTTTGTCCCTGTGCACAGCCTAATGGATCAAAAGTTCAATTTCTGCATAGTCTATTACTTGCATACTCAATAAAATAGGATGCACGAATGGCTTAGCTTTTTTTTCCCCTTTTTTTCCCCACTAAATGCAATTTTTCCCCTCAAAGATTACTGAAAATTACTTTTCCAAGTCAGTATGAAGACTTATCAGTCCAGTGGTGTTCAGATCCCATATTAACTGCCTCTCATTACTGTGAACAAGAACTGCTGTAGAAACCAATGGACTAAGAATGTAAAGTACATACTGCTGATGTATGTCCCTGTAGTAACCCTTTCCCATCATAGGTGCCTGATAGACTCTTCTTCCACAAACAATTCTATCTTAGTTTTTTAAAATGTTTTATTATAGAATTTAAACTTTCCTGATGCTTTGGGGCTGTAACAGTCACAGTGTTAGGAATGATGAGCACAAAGAGCAAACACACCCCACTAAGGAAACATGTAGAAAGATTGCTTTCACAGTGTGCTCAGGGCATATTAAAAAAATTATGTTTCAGCACAAAAGGAAAAGAATTTAGCCTGTGCATGTCAGGGTGCTTTAAATATTTTATTTTGCCTGTCTTCAGAATCAGTGAATCCCAGAAGAAGCCATCTCTTGGGGCCCAGCCCTTCAAGGATATGGCATTCTTCAATCCCATTGATTTTAGTGGACCTTGAAGGCACTCAACACTTCATAGGCTCAGTCCCATGTTGTAGAAAGGTTGCCCTGTGCGTGCTCACCTGTTACAGCTGCCAGGGGATCTAATACCCTTTGGTTTAGCTGACAAAGGCAAGCTAAGCAAGTTCAAAATAAAAACAAGGGAAAGGTTTTTAAAAAAGAAGTCAGTCTTCCATGGGTTAAGTTACCAAAGGATGGGCTCTCCCATCCTATGAAGACAGTATAGGATTCTACCTTCCAAAAAATTTTAAAAAGCTACAGTTTGTGAAGACATCAGGGGTTGTATGCAGGAACTGCAAAGTCAAAGTCTTCTGCCTGCAGTACTGGGATGGAAATGGAGATGAGATGGTTACTGGAAGATCCCTTTGCCCTTAAGAAGTCTGCACTCATTTCATATATGGTAGAGTACCTGGACTGAAAACAAAAACAACACCCAAATTCAAATATGTCAAAAGAACATCAGCGTTGAAAACGGAAGGACTTAAATGCCTCAGTGTTGCTTTCTTATAGGACTTTAAGTTGTCTTTCCTGTGTGCATCAGTCTGTGTTTGCATCATCACCACTCACAGGTTCATTATTTCATGCAGGGCATATGTAGTTACTCAATATTTTTTCTCATCCATATCACTCCAGTAGCCACAGACCTTATCTAGAAAGGCTTCAGATGCTGCAGTCCCCGCGGCGTTGCTACCCGGCCCTGCCCTGTCATGTACGGGCTCTGCAGACACAGTGAACATTTCACTTTCTTGTGAGAGGAGGAAACATCAGCCCCACTGTTGAGATGAGGAAATGAGGCACGTAGCAGTGAAGGTCAAAAGTTTCCATTGACTTTTGGTGCCCAGTTTGAGACACCTAAGCATGTTTTCTCAGAGCTCAGTGTCCCCTTTTGTAGGTGGCAAAGGACAGTGCGTCTCTGGTGGGCTCCTGTGTCCCTGTCCCCAGGGCCAGGGAGCTTGGCTACCTCTACCCTCCATAAGGGCTGTAAGGGCATTATCTTCTGAGAATGACCACACACTGCAGGAAAGTATCTGCAAAATGCCACAGCATCCTAAACCAGTCCTGTTCTGTTGACCCAGCATAGTATGTAGGGCAGTGCACAACGGGATCTGCCTTCGTGGCTGCTTCACCTGAGTTATGGGTGCTACAGCAGCTTTCAACACAGGGACTTCTTAGTGTGATCTGAAGAAGAAAAAAGCAAGTTTCCAAGGAAATTGAGACATTTTTGAGTAAAAAAACTCTTTGCTGTAATGCAATCCCTTTGGGTGCCCTGTCTGGTTTTTGGGGGGTTTTTTTTCACCATAGTATTTAGGCTGGAGAAGAGTCTTTTGCTCTTGCACATTAATTATCACTCCAAATCTTTAATACTATTAATTTCTTATTATAGCTTCATGTTTAACATGCAGTATTGTAAATACACTTTCAGATTAGCTTGCTGAATGGAAAAAAAGTCTGTTCTTAAAACGATCTTCAAGGCATGTTTCCCTAAAGGACTAATTGTGTGGCACATGGTTTCAGGGAAGTTACTCCAGTTCACTTCCTAGCATGTGCTAGAATTTTTTTAACCTTTCACAGAACATATATACATAAACCCATGTCTTCTCCGCATGCTTGCATGGGTGCTGCCCATTTGCTTATTTGAAAAGGAAGTCACTAGAGTATGTCACCAGGTCAAAAAGGGTGTTTTATACCCATTTTCCCCAAAGAGAAATTATTACGTAGAGGATAGAGAAGGGACAGACTGAGTCCTCTCTTCAAACCGCAGAGTCAACCTCTACGTGTCAGTCAGTTCCTACCTAGTGACCTATAATCTGATGGTCTCAGCCAACTGGTTGTGGCTTGCCATTTGCAATGAGGGCACAGGTATTCTGCAAGTGTGGGCAAATTACCAATTACCAGCGTGTCATCGTGAAGGACAACGTCACCGATAGGCAGAAGGTAGGACAAATGTCAGACATTTAGAAATACCCAAAGATTCTGCAGTGGCAACCCTGGGAAGAGGGCTCAGTTCTCCAGGGAACTTTGCTTTTCTGTGGCCCCTGCCTCCAAGCTGAGAGGAAATCCAAGAGCTGCCAGTTCTTCTGCTGGAGCTACAAAACTATTAGAAGAGGAACTGAAAGCAAACCAAAACAAAACCCCAAACCTCATTTGTTTTATTGGTGGTGTTGGGTTCCTGTAAAAAAAAGTAAATAAAAAGGGAGTAATTTTAACCTGTGTGTGCTTTGGCACAGGTGGTCATGGAAGCCAAAAGTATGCACAGGTTCAAAACTGAACTGATGAAATTCATGCAGGATATTAAATGCAGTGTTTGGGATGTTCTTCCTTTGGAATGAAGAGCACTTCCAGCACTGCTCCTTGTCCCTCATCTCTCCACACCCTCCCAGGGAGTTGTATGTGTCCCAGTCAGAAATCGGTGGCTGGACTGGCTGAACCATGAGTCTGATCCACTCTTGCAGTTCCCATGGTCTTAAATGTGCCTACAACAAAAGTGCATATTTATCAGTTTGATAATATTAGTTGCAGCCTGGACAAAAACACAAATAAGCCACATGGAGTGAGACAATGTGTATGCAAAGTAAGTCAATGAGCAGAAGCAACAAAATCAAAGACATGCTGCTGACTGACAATTGTTTGCCCTAAAATAAAAAGCAGGTCTGTCTGTGGGCACAAGGAACATACTTTTTACCTTTTCTCCATCCTGCAGAGCTTTTTAGGTGAGCGAGTACTGGTCTTGCTCAGGCAATTTGCATGAGCGGAAGTGTGACATGTGGGGACAGTCCCTGCCTTGAAGTAACAGGCCACAGAAGTGAAGTTTAGCAAAAATAAGAGCCATTAATAGTCATTCCATCTCACTCTGTGAAGTTCACTGAGGTTTAATTAAAGCACTGATATGTTTTCGACTGACCTTATTTTCATACCTGATAATCAGTAAACTCATTATCATTTTTTTAAGCTTGGTTTTGAATCTAGCTAATTAGTACTCTGTGGGTCAGCATCTAAGTTAAATAAAAGCAGGGAGGAAAATTCCAAGATCTGCATATTTTAGATGGTTCTTGCAAAGGCGAGTGGTCATCAAGTGATGCCACTGGCAGCAGGCTGGACTGGCACTGGTGGGTGGTGTTTTTGTGGTGTGGTGTGAGCACCAGCTCCACAGTGGGGACAGGATCTAGCTGAGCCTCTGGCTTTGAAAATCAGGGCATCTAAAATGGCTCAAACATCTGCTCTATACACCTGAACCCCCTGAACCCTGACCTGTACTGAGCAGGTCTGGAGAAGAGCAGGGTACAGATTTCATAGCTCCTCATTGCACCTGCAGTTAGCATATGGGGAAATAAATGAAAGGAAAAGAGGAGTTCCAGTTTGCAGCACTGGCATTTCCAAGAGGGAAATGTGACTTTCTCTGTGTTCAACATAGTGCTCAGCTGCTCCTGGGACAGGCCCCAGCCCAGGCTGGATGGACTTTTCCCTTGTACTCAACGTACTTCCATCAGTTGGCCCTCTTAGGCTTCTCCTCTTGCTCTGAGTTACAGCTTCCAAAGCATTCAGTGGGTGGAAGAGGTCTAGGGGAGGTTGAACTTCAATAAACACCATTGGATTTTATCACAGGAGACACAGCTGTGGTCTGGGGAGTGCAAAACCACTGGGGTTAGCTGGAATTTCCAAACGGAAAACTTCCAGGAGGTGAGGGGGACCAGCAGTACCAGGCAAGATTTGGAGGCGAGTATTGAAGGGGCAGTCCCTTCTCTTAGAGGAGGGTGAAGAGCACCAACCACATTGGCCAGAGGAACAGTGTTCTGGGCCACATGTGATGCTCCTGTTGTGGTCATATCCATCCTCATCATCCCCATGCAAAACAAGCAGCTTTCTCTATCGGTCAGGAAATGCCAACAGTTTAAATGCTGAGAAGGAAACAAATAATTACAATATTTAGCACCTGGCTTGCACTTTGCACATTGACAGCAGTGCACAGCCATCAGCTAATGAACTGAATGAGGTGTTCAATTACACAATGATTGTTAATGCTCAGTTAAAACCTACAAAACTGAGCACCAAATGGTACAGCTGCAATTTCAGCTGGCGGCTTGTAGGCACTGTCTTCGTAATCGTGGCTGGTGCTTAGCAATACTTAAAACAAACTATTTCTCCTCTTCCTCCAGCTTTTCCTGATGTTTGTGTGTAATGGCCTGTTCTTAAATGAGCCTCTCCCTTTCTGGGAGCTTGTAAATCTTATGTTGTAAGACTCTGGGTACAGTATATGTGAGGTATGCTAGGCAGGCTGTTGATTTTCTTAGGAGAAGGCTCTTTTGCAAGACTTTGCCAAACCCATGAGCCACATGAAAAAAAAGAAAAAGAAAAAAAGACCAGTCTGTAAAGTAACTAAAACATTCAGCCAATTCTTTATATCTATCATAATTGAAACCTGACCAAGTCTTGAGTCTTTTTATAATTTAGAATTTGACAAAACCTACAGCACCTCCTTTATACATGCAGACATATGGTTATAACAGCCACATGATCAGCAGCAAAACTAATGGTTGAAGCATGTGATAAATTGCATTTATTCTTCACCTTTAGCTGCTTCTCCCATATGTTGGCCATCTCCTTTGCCCTGCAACGCAGTGATCCATCGCCATGGGGCTGCCTTCCCGTCCTGCTTCTCCCTGCAAGAGCTGCTTGGTGCCTTTCAACAGCCAGCCATAAATCTGCTTCTTCCTTTTCATCCTGGCAAAATGTCAGGAGCCCTCCACCCCCAAAGGCAGCAAATTCCCTCTGCTGAAGAGTCCTGCCCCACCGATTCCCTCTGTGCCGCAGCTCTTCCCAGCTCTGAGCTTTTGTTTCATTACATGCACAGAGCAGGCAGGGCCATCCCCTTCATGGCTTTAGGGAGCACGTGGGGCTCCAGGGATTTCCTCAGCAGGAGGAATTTGGCAGCCCCTATGGCTGCCCAAAACCTGCCCACGTTGTCCCGGGATGGAGGGGCAGGCTGTGCACTGCTTCACCATGAGTGCCCCAAGATGAATTACACTAATGCACTTTCTCCAGATACTGCTGTTTAAAGAAACTCATATTTCTGCCTCTGCAAGCATCGTTTTATCCTCAGTTTTATGACCCTGAATGATAAAATTGTACAGAAGTGTAGCTTGCTGTTATTTCCTTCCCCTAAACCAGTTTGCACCAAACTGACATTTTCCTCTCTCTTTTGCTCTTGTTGCAGAGCACCCAGAGTACAAGGTCATCGAGGGGAAGCATAGTGTTGTCTAGTTATGTGAAGAGGTTTTTGGTGCCTTAAGAAGCAAAATAAGGTGGCTGATGTTATGAAGGTTAACAAGGGGCTTCACATCTGGGTGAACAAGAGCTCCCAAGAAGAGGCTCGATGCCTCCTGCCGTGGCAGCCTGGCGCTGCTCCTGGCACTGCAGGGACTGTCACCTCTCTGGTATTAAATGACCTTTATTCCGATCAGCCGTTGCTCTGCACCATGCATGTGTCTAGGCTTTCTTTCTGGACATGGTGTGGAATTTGTTAGATGTTGCTTCAGCAATTATTCTTAAGGGATTGAACAAATGTTACAGTCACAGGAAAGGGAAAGTAGTAGGAGTTTCCAGGTTAGAGAAAAAAATAATTGTTTCTAAACTTGAACTACTGAATTTGATGGCAGATGTAACAAAGTGCAAGTACCCTCTGCCTCACAGAGAGGCATTAGCAATGTTTATGGATCCCTAATTTTGCAGACTCTGAAGACACACAGTGCTGCAGTCTGACTGAGATATCTGCATGCATCAGAGCTCTGCAAGGCTTCAAAATATTGCTGCTGTAGTGGAGTATTTATGGCATTTGGAGGAAGAGACTGGGACAGAAAACTCCAGGGGTGTAATCCTGGCCCTGCTTGTGAATTACAGTGTGACTTTGGGCAATGCACATATCTTGCCTGCCTATGGGAGTTCAGCTTGAGCTTGTGCTTCTGCAGGACAGGTACCACTGGACTTACCAACCACCCAGGAGCTGGCAGGGATGATGGATTCATCCCCAGGCTCTGCAGCTGCCTGGTGGTCCGTGGTCCCCTTCATGTTGCCCTTGGAGCAAATCCCTGAAGCCCCAGCCCCTCCCAGAGGTATTGCAGTCCCCCCAGGGGCCCTGCCCACCTCAGTATTCACAGGGTTTCCTTTGCTCACAGAGCTCAGGTTTCCTTCCCACACCAGTGGTGCAGATTTCCACATTTGCCTTGCACCAGGCTTCCTGCACCAAGTCTGACAGGACGATGCTCCTGCTCATTTACTGATCAGAAAAAGCTGCAAGGTGAATGCTGCTTCTCCCTGCTGCTCTGCATACTTGCTATGGATTATAACTGAAAAAAAAAAAAGTCATTAATTAGTTGAAATTACATTTTTATAATAATGGAAGTGATTTTATTTTTTTTCCTTTTGGCTGGGGGAATAAACAGGAATACTTACAGGGGTCCTTTACAGAACAAAGCAATTGAAGCAGCAGAGATGGTGCTTTTAATGAAATGTGTATATTTACTTGTAAAACTGTGCTATGGATGCATATGCCAGGTAATAAACAAAGGGCTGAAAATCTGTCTGATCAGCAAGACTATGACTAGCTACTAATTAGGTGTATCTCATTTAGGAAAACCCACTAGGCTGCTTGAGTTTTGTTGGGGGGGGGACAGGACAGGACACAAGGAGGCTGTGCTGGAGGAGCAGCGACAGCAATGAAACAAAGCAAGTTTGAAACAAATCTCCCTCGTACCCCAGATGTGAAGGGTGATGTGAATACCATTAGCATGTATTCCAATAAGCTCTTTTTTTTTTTTTCTTAACCTTCCCTTATCCAGCCCAGATTTTTCTCCCTGTCTGTTAGTGCAGCACAGGGAGAAACCCCCTCAAAGGCGTCTGGGTGACTAGGGGGCTCCTGAGTGCAAACGCTGTGAGGCCAAGGGCCAACCCTCTCCAGAGATGAAGGCACCAACACGTTTTACATCCAGCTGGGCAGCCGGAAGGAAAACACCCCTACTCTTGGCAATTGTGAGGAAAAAGAGCACAGTGTGGGTTTCAACCACAGCATAAAGTGGTCCTTTAAAAAAAAAAAAAAAAAAAAAAAAAAAAAAAAGTAGTCTTCATAAATGAGACTTTCTTGGCCATGATCATTAAAATAAATGGAAGCAAAGAGATTAATAATGAAGTAACCCAAGCAAATCAGACAACGTAGCCTGTCTCCCATCCATTTCAATCTGAAGTTCATTTTGGCTCATGCATCTGAGTCTGAGTGAGTTTTCCTGATTGATGGATGATATAGCTCACATCCAGGTATTTTTTTTTCTTCCTTTTTTACACTCAAAGGATTTTAGAAGTCATGATTTTGGAAATACCTGTTGTCTGAGCTCAGAAATATACAGGTAGTTTCTAGATTGATTTTTGTAGACAGATGCTATTTCCATTTAATTTCACTTGAGAAGTTATCTGTTCGGTTATCTTGCTGACTGTGACAAACAAGAGTAACATATCCCAGGAAAAAAAAAAAAGAGTGATGACAATTTTATACCTAGAGAGACAGATAAAAATAAAGGCATCCACTTTTTCTTATACACCACATTCAGTGTGAGGCATCAAAGTCTCAGACCATACTGAACATTATGGCAGTAACCTAGAAAAGCATCTTCCCATGTGCTTGTGGCACATAAATAATCCTAGTCAGAATGTACCCTCACGTGCCCATGGTTAAGCACACCTTGCAGTGCTTTGTTGTGCAGGGTCAGTGTGTCTTTTGCAGTCATGCAGGCTGCCCCAGTGAAAGCTGGAAGCCTTGAAGGCCTTTCAGAGATGAGATGAGGTTCCCACTTGCCAGCTCTTTGCTCAGGGGCCTCTGGGTCTGGAGTTGCTACACCCATTACTGGGAGAGCGAGCTGGCCCTCAGCAGAACTTCAAAGGCAGCCCTGATAAAGACATAAGTGTGAATAAATTAAATAAATAAGCTCTCATTAAGTGCTAGATGGTCTGCACGGCCAACTGGGAATAGCGGCTGTGTGGAGCCAAGATGTGACCCCTGTGCTGCCATGAGCAGCAGGGCCTGCTGCTGGGGAAGGAGAGGGCAGCTGGCAAGAAACCCCTCCAAGGGAAGGGGAGCAAGTCTGGAGCAGAAATAACCCATGCTTAGGCATCTTCCAGCCTCTCTGCAAATGATGTCTCATTTGGAAAGGGCTGTGGGGCTGCTTCCCTGCTCAGCGGAGGGACAGGGAAGTGCTCCTGGGGTGACTTGTTGGCTGAATTACTGCTGAAAGGATT
>NW_009970717.1:5099611-5112968 GCF_000747805.2 Chaetura pelagica | reverse complement strand
GATTTGGCTAATGTGGCTGGGATGACTGGTATGGTAGGGCTTCCAGAGCCTTTTAATTTATTATTTAATTCTAAATGAACAAAATAAATAAATTATATCACTTATATGCTATGTAGGTGCAATGGAAAAAGCAAAGATGGATGGATAATGTCACATTTTAGCCTAATAGCTGTAAGCCTCATGTTGTATTTAGGTTGTTTGATGTTTAGCTGCATCAGTATCAGAATATTGAAAGCATTTTTTAAAAATCAGTAATTAAACGTGGATTTCATTATTATTCTGAGCATACAAATTCACAGACCAGTTGTACTAAACACGATACAAATATCATCCCATACGTAATTGTACTTGCACTAATTGCACATTCTAGCACGTTATGGGGTAATGATGCTTGAAGTTACCAAACAGTTCAAAGATCAAAGGCCACACAGTTGAGGATTTTAAAATAAAGCTCCTGATTTGTGAATTTACGATAATGTGCTAAATTTGACCTCTTCCTCTCATATAAATAAGTACACATAATTATATAATTATATAATAATTAGCTTGTAGTCCCACAGCAATTACAGTTATTCCATGGGTATCTGAGCCCTGATAAGGACGACAATATCTAGCATCTCCTCCTGCCTCTTGCTCTGCATCTCTAACTTTACATCAGTTGCACAAGTGAAAATAATCCTGAGCTTTCCATGTCTGTTTTGCTGTGGATTTCACCAAGGCTAGACACCTCTCTCTGGTTGCTGGTTCTGTCTAATTGGTAGTTTGCAGATAATAGAAACTCAGAGGAATATTATTCATTCATCTTCAAAGAGCTGGAAGCCAAGCAGGTCTGGTGGGGCATCCAGGGAGCCTTGCAGAAGACTGAAATGGGAAAGCAGCATTTTTATCACTTTCCTCATTCAGAAAAGAGAGAGAGCAAGAAAGAGCAAGGCAGCCTGACCAGGAGCCAAAAGGAGATGATTATGTGGTTATCCAGAGGGATTCTTTCTATTACTTGAAAAATCAGAGTGCAGATTTAGAGAGACAGGTTGATGTGCTCAGGAAGATCAATGAATATGAGAGGTTCATTGGTGGCATATGCTTGGGTTTAGACATAAATGGCAGCTTCAGAAGTAGTGACAGTAGAAGGGAAGAAGAAAGCTGATGGTCGTGGGTGTGCCCTGGACTCTGTGCTGGCAAAGTACCCTGCTCTGTGAGAAGTGGCTGCATCAGTGCCTTGAAGCAGCAAAGATGGGTGAGATTTCAACCATAGATGTCAAGGAGTGAAATTTTGGGAAAATGGTGGTGGGAAATGGTGAGGAAGGGGCTCAGTGGTGCCCTTGGAGACAACTGCAAAATGCAAACAAAAACCTCACCCAATGACATACAGCTTCCGAAGGGGCGAGAGGTTTTTTTCTAGTGTGAATGTTTGCTCATGTGGTTGCTTTATAAATCAACCTTGCAAACCCTTGTCATTAATGGTTTTAAGATGCTTTCCTGCTCTCTGCAACTCTCTCATTCAGCCAGGTCTGCAATCACTTCAACACACTCGTCCAGCCCATTGTCAACCAGCAAAGGCACTTGGTCCTGCTCCTCAGCAAAAAAGACTCTCCATCTGTTATGCATTGATAGACTGAGCTGCTGGAGATAGAAGGACTAGAAATATTTTTGTTGGCACAGAGGAAGAGGCTTGGAGAGAAAGTGAATTAGGGACAATAAAGATAGTCAGGAACTCTGGAGCACCGACCTCCAGACGCATCCAGGGTCATCAGGGAAAGTATATAAAATATGTTAATGGGTATGGGGAGCCAAGAACTAATTTTAAGGAGGGCTGGAAGATATTCTTGCTAGTTCAGTGAATGTTTTAAAGAGACTTCAGCTGTTCCTAACATTACGGAGCTGTTTGTTTGTTTGTTTCATCTGCTGCCTTTTGCAGATGTATTCAGATTTCCAAAATTTGGAAAGCTAAAGTGATTAATTCTTAACTTAGGGGAGTTGACAAAATCTGAAAACTTAATTTTCCTAATGGTTAGCAGTGTATAGGAGATTGTGTCTGTATTTTATATCTTAATAAGCCATAAGGATGTGCAATGATAGAAGCAAGGCATATACTTGAAGGCACTGGTTTGGAAATAAATTTTGTCATGGACACCAGTGTGATTCCAGCAAGTTAACTGTGGTTGTAGATTTGACTATGAATGGGTTGGTTTAGGAGCTCTTTAGGACATCCATTTTTTAAATGGATTTTTATTGTCAAGTCCACACGAAGAAATGCTTCAAAGCAAACTGGAGCAGATTCAGTACTGAGCATCTCACCTGACCTCTCATCCTCTCTCTCATCCTGAGTTCCAAAGAATGTCTTTTTTGCTTTCTGGCAATTGCAAAAATGTTCAGTTTTTTCTTGGCTCAAAAATTGAGGACCCTTTGCAAAACTGCAAAAAACTTATATTTTAGGTTTGCTAACAGTGAGTTGTCAAACTGAAAAGTACATGTGATAAAAGAATATAAAATTCTAAGCTAAATCTAATGTATAAATTAACTAATCAGGCAAGCAGGGATCCAATACAAATGTTAGTGTGCAAAAAAAATGGAGATAAAGGACAAAGATCTGAATTTCTTAGTTTTATTTCTTTCTTTACCTAAAAAAAAAATAAATGCCAGAGTGGCTGCAGACAGAGGGCATCAAGATGGTGGGGCAGGGGAGAAAGCAGTAAAAGAAACAGCCGTGGTCAGGTCTGGAATTACGGTCCAAGTGATTCACCAATACTGGGATTTCAGGCGAGTCAAAATGCAGACACTGAGAGGGAAACAAAAGCATTTTAAAGCAAATAATAGATTAAAGTTTCTGTATATATATGAATGTGTGTGTGTGTGATATGTATGCATAAATACATATTTGTACATGCTATACATATATTCATGGGAGTGTGTCTGTGAGTGCATATCTGTACCATTAAGCTCACATTCAGGAGCAATGTTATCCATGCAAACAACTGCTCTGCAATTGAGAAAATATTGGAGCACTGTAAATTGCCAAAGGGTTCCAAACCAGGGGACTAATATAAAAATTAGGAAGTTAAGACTAATCAGGTTATTCAGACGGAACTATTGTATTTCATTCAAAGTGCAGTAAACATATGGATTAATCAGCCAATAAGACCAGTGAGGCAAAGAGTGTGGCTCATGCTCTGGAAAAAAATGATTTTATTTTATTTATTTATTTATTTTATTTTTACTTGTTCTTGGAACTAAAAGAAATATTTAGATGACTGACTGACCAATTTGCTGGTGAAAGGTGTTTGAAGTGTAGCTCAGTTGATCATTGTGCATGGGTTTTTCATTTCTTTTTTTAAAAGACTTCTTTTAAAGACAAATGAAGGTAGCTATTTTCTGTGTTCTTTAAAGTCTGTCCGATTCAAGTGCTCCATATGCAATTTCCACAGTGAAATAATAAATTAAAGACTTATTTTATCTCCCAAGCTCTCCTCTGCTCTTCCTGGGCATGTCAGTCAGCCCAGCAGTGCAGGAGTTCTAAGTCATACTCTTGATGGCCTCTGTAGAGCTCAAGTCAGGTGCCTCTGTGCACTGGCACTTTTAGCTGGGGTTCTGGAGCTCTAAGTTGCTTTAGCACTTCAACAAACAGGGCCCTGTCCTGTGGTTCACCTTTTGGGGACTTTTGCAAACCTGGTATAAAGCAGATGTAGATGAGAACAAGGCAATGGTTCATTTAAATTATTGGCAGCTCCCAAGAAGATTTGAGAACCAGGTAGGAGAATTGGTGGTGTAAACCACAGCCATACCCTTACACATTGCTGCTGTGCTCAGTTGCTCTCAGTCACCACCTGGGCTCTTGGTGATGAGGGATTTGCCCTGGAAACTGCCTGCCATGACCTATAGAAAGGGATGACACACCCAGCTAAGCAGGGGTGCTCTTTGAGATTATCCTCCAGTGGAATGGCAAGACAGGATTCAGCACAGGGATGGGTGAATGAAGGTGGATAACTGAACAGGGCAAGGTGCTATAGGGGTGCTGAAAGAAGGATTAAAGAAAGACATTCTCTGACTCATCTGTGGTGGGGTGGTTGCACTCACAGATGTAAAAATCTTGGTGAGGGGACAGCAAACTGACATTTGCTGGCATTGCCATCTGATGAAGTTCCTGCAGAACAGGCCCCATTTGTTTGCCAGCACAACCCCGGGCCCACGAGCCCGGAGGCGATGGCAGAAAATGCAGGTCTCTCAGCCTTGCCTTTATGTAAAAAAGAAACTTCCCTTCTGTTACAGCTTTCTTGGGAATATATAGGAGGGGCAGCTCTTCAGCTGAGGATGCTGTCTCAGCCTTATATAAATACCTGTAGAATTGCTCAAATAGTTCATTAGTAGCTTATGAGTTTGTGTGCTTGCATTCCTCGCTAGCTCTAATTGCAAGGCTGTTGATCGCACTGCAGCCGAGCAGAGCAGCCGCACGGATTCTCTGCTCTGTTGCCCCATTAAATGAGGTGTTGCTGTATTTGACTCAAGCTGAAAAGGATCCCATTCCATTTAGTAAAGAGACTGGCTAGGGCTGACCTAGCTGGGGACAGATTTCTTTCAAAATCTCAGAGAAGTCCTCCTGAATATGAGATGTTAATTGTGGCAGGAATTAAGGATTAAACAGTCATGGCTTCAGGTTACTATTGGGAACTGAAATCAGGATTACAAAGGAAACTGGGCCATGCCCTCACAATGCTATTACCCCAGTTCTTGAATCTAAAAAACCTTAGAAACTCATCCTTGGTGACCAATAAAAAGTAGTCTAAATTGTGCTTACTGAGGCCTGAGGAAAAGAGTCATAATTGTGCAGCCATAGTTTGGACACCTTTCAAAGCAAAAGATAACACCAAGGACAAGGGAAATTCGGCCCTGCTTTATGCCCCTTGCAACCTTTATTAGTGCCAAAGCTCCAGCACTGGCCATACCTTAGGGCACAACCTTGTCTGCTGCCCAGGAGACCAGCCCCCAGGCAGGAGGCCAGCCACTCACACCTTGAGCCACTGTGAAGAGAGCAAATACATTGCAAAGACATTTCCCCTGGGGATGAAGTCCTTGTGGCAGGTCAGCCTCAGCCCTGGGGTCGGTGTTGACCTCAATGGCTGCATCCCCTGTGGGCAGGTGTGAGGCTGGATTCTGCTCCCAGGGCATGAAAAGCAGCTTTAGCTCTCCCACCCCCAGCACCTACTGAAGGGCGATGCCCCCATTCGAGTTCTTGGGGGTGGGGTGCTCAGAAGGGCTAAATATTTATGATGATGTGAAACCCTGTACCTGACCCCAGAATAAAAAGCTATAGAGAGGAACGGGAAGAAAAAAGAAATTCTGTAGTTGAAATTTATGACACGGTAGCACATACTTAATAACCAATTAAAGCCAAGATTTATTGGGAGCTAAATTACATTTGTAATATAAATAGAACTAGAATATACTGTTACAGAACAAAAGCAAAACATCTTAGCATTTAATATTGTAAAAGACAAAGTAATCTAATGGACCCTAAATGTTAATGGGTGTAAAGATTTACACTTTAATTGCATTTTTAAGTCATCTTATTTTACAGCACTCTTTTTTCTGTGTACCTAGAAATCAACAATGTGCTGCAACATTATACTTACTAGTGGCAAGACTGACTTAAGGAAACCTGTTATTATAAGCAAGATCAGTTTGTTACTTATAAATCCTCACAAACATTTTAATTGAAATG
Source organism: Chaetura pelagica (assembly GCF_000747805.2). Lineage (NCBI taxonomy): Eukaryota > Metazoa > Chordata > Aves > Apodiformes > Apodidae > Chaetura > Chaetura pelagica. The sequence continues at coordinate 5,107,255 of NW_009970717.1, read as the reverse complement.
AGCAGTGGACTTTCACTGACCTTGGCTGTATGTATGTGAGACCTTCATAGCAAATTAGGCTGGTGAAAAGTGTGTGTGTGGGAAGCCAAGAAGGGAGGGAGGGGTAACATGGCAATTTCTCTTTGTAAAGCCAACAAATAAACTACATTAGATTTGGGGATTTGCTTTATGACAAGGGGAAAAACAAAAACCCTAGCAAATCATGAAACATGAAATTACATGTGATTAAATTATCAAATAATGATATCATACTTATTAAAGTATTATAAGCTATAATTCAACTTTGGAACGATATCTGAGGTTGGCATTTTAGGACCTGCTTTCATAGCACATAGAAATGTTACAAACTTCCCAGAAAATGATTCCCATGCTCATAAAATTTCACTCCCAGTTTGTGTTACCTCTTCAAGATCTATAAACTGGGTTACAGTTATAGATGAAGCTAACTCATATTACATTTGAAAAAATAAATGTGCACTAAAAGTAATTAAAGCATGTTGGTTCATGAATAATACACCATTTTACTACTATTTGCAGAGTATAATGAGACAAGCTACTAAATTGACAATGAATGCTCTATTATGTGATTGCCAACTGTTTTATAAGATATTGAACAGATTCATTTATTCTATCATCATGTGCATTATCAAGCTATTGCTTTTTAATAAATTAATTTCTCCTATGTCTCCAGAGCCTTACTTTGCAATCTGGCTGAAGGCATAAATGAAATTAATTTTGTGGTCTGAGCGCAGGCACCAGCGTGGGGGGAACTTCCCAAACACGGCAGTGATTAGCCAGTGGACAGAACTCGTCGCCCTGCAGGGCCGGGCTCTCGACTGCTCTTGTTTCTCAGGGTACCAGCCACCCCGCTTCCCCGGCCTGTCACCCCCGCCCGCGAACATGCCATAAATTGACCTTCTAATTGTTTAGCAGCCTCAACCTGGTGACACCGCTCATTGACTGTAGAGCAGGAGTTAATCCCGGGTTGGGTGATAGTGTCATTAGGAAAGTAATGTGATTGCGGGGAAGAATCTGGCATCTCGGCCGGGAGCTGTGGCGGAGAGAGGATTATGTGGGAACCCCGGGCTGGGGCTGAACAGCACGTTCCGGGCGCTCAGCCCCGGTGCTGCAGAGCTCCTCTGCTCCATGGTAAACAACTTCTAATTGCGGCTGTTGACAGGACTCACCGCGTTATAACTAACCTTGCTGCTATGTTATTATTTCTGAAGGGAGCCTTTCTCCATATTTTTAACAATAAGTCTGACAGGTGTCATATTAAAAACAGGGCTTAATTCCAATGCAGCTATTCCCACCCGCCTTTCCCTTTTCATTTTTGTGCCTCTGTAATGCATTAATTTCTCCTGCTCATAAAGATGAAAGGAACTGCTTTGCTGGGAGGAAAATAATGCTGGTTTGTTTGTAGTCCAGGTACATTTGAGATGGTCTTAGTACTGGCTCCTTTTCTCCTTGCTCCTCCGGCCACGCCGGCTCAACACTGGGAGGGAGAGAAATGAAGCCTTCCCGGGGCTGAGAGGTAATTCAGGATCCGTTGAAGCGAAATTTCAGGCTTCTTTTGAACTGTGACCCGCAGCCACCAGCCGGGCTTGGTGGGCTGCAGGGCCTGTGATGCATTGCTGACTGCTGCCCACCAGAGACCCAGCCCGGGCCAGGGCCAGCAGTTCACTCACAAGTTTACACTGGATTTAAGTCAAAATGCTGAAATGCTGGTGTTCAATCACTGCTAACTGTGTGCTCGGCAGACAGCTCCCAGCAGACTCTATGCTTGTAAAATCCAAGCCGCCGCATAAACTAAGGGTTTATGGAGGTGCAAGGGGTCCAGGAGACCTTCCCCCCCCCTTGCCTCCCTCTTGGTTTCTTGAGTCGCTGCGTTTTAGGCGCTGGGAAGGCTTCAGCTGCGTCCCACGCACGGCAGGCAGCACAAAGCGCAGGAGGCTCCACGGCAGGGCAGTTCTCATTTCCATAACCACTCCCCATCTCTCCTGCCTTTCCTCTCAGGCTGCCTGCAAGAGGCAAAGTCCATTTTAAGGCTGTTGGTTACGTGTTGATCAGTAGGGACCAGCGTAGCTCCCACACACTCACTTTCCTTCGCCTCCCTTCGCAAAAACCTTCCATGTCTCCACCCTTGAGCATCACACGAGTTTCTCAGTCCTCAGTAAGTATGTTGCAGAGCTGCCCAAACTGCTGCTGATCAAAGCTAATGGAAGCTTAAGGAAGCTCAAGGAAGGGGTGCCTCGTTTGCCAGCTGGGATGGTTTAAAAAATCAGTGTACAAAGCCTGTGCTCATTTATCTGCGGGCCCTGCACAAACCTGGGTAAGGTTTCCATATGGACAATGCACACCATGCAGACTTCACTCCCAAAGTATTGGCTAATGTTCGGTTTCTGTAACAGTTGTTTTAAAAGAGTAAAGATAATCAGCCAAAACAGTCTCAGCAGGCATTTGCTGATCTGTTCTGTACCCCCTTAAGGTAAATTATTCTTCCATAACTCAAAAAAAAAAAATAAAAAAATAAATTCCTCTTTTTTTTTTTTGCACAAGCAACTGCCCAGCAAATTGATAAGAGCCCTTTTTAATTAGATAGTGAAGTTGTATGGGTAATGTTCCATATAAAAGGACTATAAACCACAGCAGAATTAATAAAATGACTGCTTCTCATTTAATTCAGGTCCTCCAAAGGGATCCGTATGTCTTATGTTGGTCTGTTTGTAGTACTTCTCTCCACCACCCAGCCATGAATTGATTAAAAACACATTCCTCACTTAAAACTGGAGCCCAGTTGGTAAGAGATACTGGATAGTAATTAAGGTCTGTGCACAGACACATGAACACACCCCCCCCTAAAAAAAAAAGGAATCATTGTGCATCACTTGGATTATATGCAAACACAGCTCATGTTGACAGCTACCTCTGGATGACTCCATCAGTACACACTTTATCTCCAGCTGTCCAAGTAATTTTCCCAGGATTTCGCCCCTCTTTTTCACTCCTCTCCACACAGATGGATTAGAGCAACAAACGGTTTACATGCTGCACATCATTAGCTATCCTCCCTCACTACCCAGCAGATAACAACTGGGCTCTATCATCAGGACATTCATAACACCTTGACACTTTTACAACTCTGCTGTTCTCTGCCAGAGCAATCTTCTCTTTTAAAGCATGAAGCTAATTCACGAAACACCCATTGGAAAGTACTCTGCAAACGCAACAGGGGTGGGGGAGAGAAGAAAGAGCACAGCCCAGAAAAGGCATCTAGTAAATAACATAGTTAGCACTGTAAAAAGAACAAAACAAAACCAAGACAAAAGCAGCATGTTCTTTCTCTCCGAGATACCTCTCTATTTTCTTATTGCCTCCATCCCACAGTGAAGGACATCAGGAAACAGCCATGCATGTGTCTGCTGTACTTCAATGCTTCCAACACAGTGTGGTCCAGGCTCTCTGTCACATTGGGTGTTGTCAATGGCTGTTCTGATTTTCCTAAACTTCTTCCAGACTCAGGGCATCTTGACTAAAAGATCTGCCAATAGAGCAATGCATTTCCTGCGTCGGTAGGGATCCTGCTTCAGAGACCATGCATGCTCAGACATGGGCTTACAGCTAGAATAAAATATGAGCCTACATCATCCACTGTAGATGGAAAGAAATACATTTTAGCAGCATTTTCGCAGCTTCTCAGCATGCCCCCTGCCACCCCAGCCATACATGTTAATGTATAGTGCATGCTTGTTTAAAAAAAGAAATACATAAGGAGAAAGAGTAATTACCGTAGCTTAAATTCAGCCTGATAAGAAGGGCTTGCAGTCTGAGCAGCTGTTCCACTGCCATTCAGATTATGAAAATATAATCCTAGAGAACCTTGTCAAGATAAATACAGAGCATGAAATATATAGGCAATTTTTCCCCAGCCACATATAATGATCAATTCTAAAGCCACAAGTGATATCAAAGGACAAAATAGGATCTGTCTAGACTTTCTCACTTACAAGATATTGATCATTCCAATGGTAAACTGGTTAGTATAAGTGTGTTTGGCTTGAAAGGTCATGAGCTTAACACCTGACAAGGAGTTATTCAACCTTGATATAAGTCAAGTTATTGCAGTGTTGCTGGAAAGACTTTCTGTAATAAAAATCCCAACCCGGTCTGAGAATACCTGATATTTGTCTTCCAGATGTCAAAAGAAAAAGCAGGTTGGGGGGAGAAGTCAAGACTTGCCATGGGGTTCTGCTGGTTCACCTCAATCTGGTTTTGAAGGTACAGGTCTTAGCAGTCAGTGACTTTCTGAGCAGACCACAGGCATCATGTGCTGCACGGAGAGCAATGGGAGCTGTCTATGATTGAAATGGCACCTTTGATCCCCTAAGAGCTTCTGGTGGCGTCTTCCAGCCTAGCAAGGGACCTTACTCCCTCCCCTTCATGAACTTGGGAGACAGAGCACCCATATCAACAGGGGCAAATAATCACCATTAAAAGGGGAAAGGTTGACTTTGGAAAGAAAGTAGAGGGGAAAGGGTCAAGCAAAGCCCTTCAGAGTGTGGGTGGGAAATGCTCTGCGACACTGTCCTCCAGCAGTGCCCCCTCAGGAAGTCCTGTGGGGCTTGAGCAGGTCCTTGAGACACAGCCTCCTCCCTTTTTATGGGGATAACTAGCAAGTGCTTATTAGGACTATTAGGAGCTTGATGTAACTTTGCTGGAGCTTTCCTAAGAACTATAAATACTCAATGTATTTTGCTTTATTCAGGTCTTTTTGTTTTGCTGATATGATACTAGTTAAGGTTAATGGAGTTTGCTTTAATATTAGACACAGGATCACTTAACTGCCTTTAATGAACACTGGAGTCAATGCATTGTGGAGTAATTCACACAGACATTGCCTCAGGTAAATCAACCAGAAAAATGTAAGCCAGTCAAATAAATAAATCTGATCGGCTGTAAATGTGCCAAAGTTTACACCAAAATATATTTGAAAGCCAATGACTTCGGCACATCTAGGATATTAAAATGGAGGGTTTGGAGTCTGTTTCTTTTCAATTGCTTTTCCTTTTTACTGTTCCCTGCACATCCCTCCTGTGCTGAAACCAAGCTGAGAGTGCAAGAATAATTATTTCCACAAGTGTTTCTAATAGAAGCAAAAGCTCAGCAGCTTTGTGCCTGCCTTTTAATTTGGAAAGAAAATGGTATTAAAAAGAAAAAAGGAAAGGGAAAAGAGAGAAGAAAAAAGAAGAGAAAAAGAGAAAAAAAAAGATGAAGAGAAAAAAAGAGAAAAAAAGCTTTTTATGCTGACTCTCTCACTATAGGCAAGTGAACAACAAAGAGGAGGCCAGAGATAGGGAGGGAAAAAAGATAAGGAAAGACAGAAAAAGAGAAAGAGAAGAATGAAAGAAGAAGTGAGAAAGGAAAATTTTATCTCAGGTGGAGAAAATAGTGACAGTGAAATTCTAGACAGAATAATACACTAACATCAATAAATATTTATTAAACAGAAATAGGAACCAGGGGAACCCAACCAACTCAGTGGAGTTACAGGGGTAGCTTACTTGGTACTAATGCAAGACAATGCTAACATTAAAATGCTTTTACCTTGTAGCTCTGAAAAAGTGAGTCATGTACAGAGGAAAAACACCTCCCAGATATTCTTTGAAGCAGGCAGGCAATCTCTTTGAGTACTGAATTCTCATAAAAGCATGCAATATTTCAGCAATAAGGAATGACGGGGTGTTCATTATTGGTTATTAATGGTTGCCTAAATGGAGCACAAGGCCCAGGCCTTTGGGGGAGTGCAGTGCTCCCTGCATCGCTTAATTACTGCCCCTTCTTAACCCAGCAATGCCAAGCTCTGATGCTAAGCTCTGCTGTTGTGAACTGGCTGTATTAGTGTGTGAGAGTAATTCTGTTCAGCTATGAAAAGGAAAAATAATGCATTTGAGAAGGCTCTTGCACAGGTGACAGGAGTTAATCAGTTTTTCTCCTCACATAAACTCCAGGCAACACAAGGAGTTGGACTGTAACTGTTACCTCACCTTGCAAACCCTTTGACTCATACCACTACAGTTTTCAGACATCAGATTATACCAGTCTCTGGCACGGACTGGCCAAAACTTCTAAAAGACCTAAAGAATTTTTTAGTTACTGCTTTTTCTGGAATAGTCCTTTTTATTTCTTTAATTTGCTAACTGTTTCAGTGCACGAGCAAGCTCATTAGGATGTGCTGGCCTTGGAGAAGGGGCTTGCTGCAGAGAGTAGAGAAAGATGTGTGGGCAGGATTGCCTGTTTACTGAGGGCTGTTGCTACACAGGTGGTGGAGCAGGTATAAGCAAGAACATATATTCTCGATTGCTGCTTTAGGAGAGAGTGTGCCATCAGGTAAGGAAGTGGCCAAGCAAAGGCTGCACTTTGAGCAGCAGTTTAAAAGATGCCAAAGGTTTGGGGAAAAGTCCTCATTTTCTCTGTATAAATCCAGCTCAGCTTATTCACCCTAGAGCTGAGGGCAGTGGCTTCAAGGCTCCTCCCTTCCACTCAGAAGAAATTTAATTTCACAGATTGAGACTTCACTTACAAAGGTTTCAACCCTTAGGTACAGAGGAGACTGAGCATCACCTACCTGAGAATAGCTCACACTAAACTAGAATTATCTGTAAACTCAAAAAAAATCAAAGATTTGACATAAACTGTAGTCTATAACTATAAGGTAAGCTGTTACACTGCAATATTGTAATTCTTTCCACAGGTGTGGGGTTTTGGTGGGAGGATGCTATGGCTACTTCTGCCAGGTGAATGCATGCCTTGAGTTGAACACCTCTGCAACAAATCAAATGTGTTATGATTGCAGATAAGAAAAATCATGGAAGGCAGACTGTTAGTATTAAATCATAAATAATAAGGAGATGAAATAAGCTTCTATTAACAATGTGTCCTTCTATTTATTTGTTTATATTTTGTCTACAGAAAATATGATGCTGGACTGGGGATGGCTTAGGACGACCTTCTGGCATGAAGACAGCTACAAAGCACAAAATACAAAACATGAACTCAGAACGAAACAAGAAAAAAACAGCATTTTCTTGGCATCAACAAGAAGCTCTTTATTTTTCCTGAAGTTTTCTTTTCTAAAAAAAAAATAATAAAAATGGAACTAAGACATTTGCAGAAATGAGACAAACTTGCTCTTCAGGTGACAATATTCAAGCAAGCATGTTGTTTTATTGAATTTAAATTGAAAGAAAAAAGATCTGAAATGGGATACAGTATCAGGAAAACTGAGACACTGAACTTTCAAAGAAAAAAAAACAGAACAACTTCTTAAACTATGAACTGAGAAATGGCTGGAAATACCACTTGAACCCTGATTACACCCTGTGTGTTGCTAAGGAGACAACATCATCTTTGCTAATGCAATGGTATTTAGGGAATGGTTTACAACATATCTTTTATTATAATCTTTAAAGAAAAAACAGAAATATTTAATTAGCTGTGACATTACCATTTCTGTTCTTATGTCTTATTGCACCTTCTTTTTCTAGACAGTGCAGATGTATTTGCAGCCAGCAGTCAAGGGCAGGAAAGATTTCTTTCCTTAATAATCTTTTTATTTGCCACACCCAATAAATTCTTTGTAGGGAA
>NW_009970717.1:5091294-5099601 GCF_000747805.2 Chaetura pelagica | reverse complement strand
AATCAACACAAAACATCCATCTCCTGATCAATACCTAAAGCCTAACAGACAGTAATTATCAAAATAAAGAGGAAATCCCATATTGGGCTACATACCTACCCATTAATCAAAACAACAGAAAATATCTGCAGCATGGCTTTTCTAAAATAAGACAAAAGATGCCTCCTTGGGTTACACTTTGAACAGGCTATAATCAAAAGAAAGAGAACCAAGACTAACTAAGCCCCAGGAAGCCGCATTGTCCCTTTAACCCGCACTATTCCCCATTTCCCATTAGTACTTAACATTTTTCACTATGTTGTGACTGCTATTATTTCATTTAACACTGGTTAATCTGTATCTGAGGTATATGGAAACCCTCTAGATGATAAGATTGGACAGGTTCCAGTGTTGGCAGTTTTCGAGCGTGCACACACTCGGTGTGTTTTGATCCTTCCAGGAGCTCCCTGCTATTTGGACTGCCTGCCAAGTCGTTCTTGGATCAGCCTCTCGCTCAGCTCCCACAGGGCTGCGGCCGTCGCGTCGCCCTGCGCCTGCTGCGCGGGCAGGCAGCGGCAGCAGTTGTTGAAGTACAGCCCTCCCAGGCCCTCCAGCTCCGCCACCGTGGCGCAGTAGACAGTTGTGGCAGCTCCTTGTTGCTGGAATTAAAAAAAAAAAAAAAAAGAGAGAGAGAGAGAGAGAGAAACCTTATATTAATATATAGAACGATTTTAGCATTGTAACTTTGACCGCAGTCCTCGGAAGCTGCCTGTCCTGCAAAACCCCTGGTGAAAAGCATCACGGCCGGCAGGGTAACCTGCCTGGTGACAAGGCTGAAGCCCTCCTGAAGGTGCTCCCTGCTTATTTATGAAACACCTCAGTGGGGATTATTTTCTTTTCCTTTCCTCTTTAAGCAAAAGAAAAATACAATCCTGAACCACAGCTCTGGGGTCTTGGGTTTTTCACCCCTTTTTCAGTCAGACCTTGGATGGGCAGCAGGGAGAGAGCCTGGCCTGATGCAGAGGGGCAGGGTCTGCCCTGGTGGGGTTTGAAACCAGAAAAGTTGAGCCAGGTTTAGTAGCAGCATCTCAAGACTTCCTGCTTTCCCCTGCAACACAGCAAGCACTTCCCATACCGCTGGGACACTCCCCTGCCTGCGCTTGGCTGGCAACGCAGGCTGACGCTTCTTGTTTGTTTCTTTGCGTTTTAAACCTCTTGTACAAAATTAACCTGGGCAGTCCAATTAAGACCCATCATGTAAAGTGCAATCAGGATTAGTGCCAAACCTGCCCATATATCTTTGATCAACAGTTTCACTGTGGCAGTTGTCACCATTGTCTTGTAAGAATGTTTATCTGCTGAGGGCAGAGAGAGGTTCTGATTTTGCAGAGGCACGAGGCTTTCCAAGGGATTTTTTTGTTCTGTAACAACCATTTATCATGTCTTATAATGCTTTAAGAAACAGAGCAGGTAGATAAAAGGTATTTGTGGATCAGGAGGGATTTTTTTTCTTTTTCCTTCTTCTTTTTTTGCTTTTTTTTTTCCTTCTTTTTTGCTTTTCTTTTTCTTTCACTTTTTCTTCTTCACACCAAGTGAATTTATTGTCAAGAATAAGTGAAGAATGAGTGTCTCTGAATTCCTTTAGTAACCTACAGAGCAAGGCCCAGGGTTGGGACAAGCACCCCTGTACCAGTGACAGGTTACTCCCTGGCACAGATTAAAAATGCAGTGCCAGAATATCTGTAAAGAGGGCAAGAAGCTAGTTTGCTTTGTAAACTATAATTAAAAATAGAACAACACTAATTTTAAACCGATACAATTTCTCTGGCATCTTATGATTATTTATGTACATATTAGTCCTTGCTGTGGTAACTAATTATGAGCTGATAGGAATCAGGATAAAGAGGCTGCCAAGTATGATTGAAAAAGTAAACTATGATAAATTAAATGTTGCCACATTAAGATAATTTAATGGGGAAAGAGAATGGACTCCAATCTCTTGTGATTTTCCCCCAGTCCTTTTTTTCTGGCCTTTTAATTGTCACAACCGAGGAAACTCAGGGTGCTGGTTAGGGGGTCAACCTGCAAGAGACCTCTAATTTGCATTTCCATCCTTCCAGGGCAGCAAGCTGGCTAAAAAGCCCCAGTTCTCCTTAATTGAGGCATCTCAATTTTGTAACTACAACGAAAGGCATATTTGTTGGCAAGACATGCGTTTTTCTCAGAAGAGGGGATTAAACTGATAAAGATGTTTCCACAGCTTAGCAATGATCTCCCATCACAAGGTAAACCAAAACTGTCTGTATTAAGTATTTTTAAAGGCTTGTATTTATCAACAGACCAAAATATTTTTAAAGCTAGTATAATACATAGTAATCCTCTTATTAAACCAATATCTTTTTTTTTTAAAAAAAGATAAAGTATCTTAAATGCAGTAGTAGAAATGGAAGAGTGTTCTACTAAAAATAATATTAATAGAGAACAATGAAATTCCTATGCTCATTTGAACTATCTTATAAAGCTCCACAGCACAGGTATGATCACTGTATTCAGCTGTTTAGAATGATTCAAAGCCCCTGAAGACTATTAGTATAGGTATATTAGTATTTTAATAAGAGTATAGTTTTTTGCAAGCAATTCAACTGGACTTTTATTAGAATGGTAAATTTAAGCTAAATGGCTCAATGCAGAGTGAGAGTTCTTCAGCTATTGCTGAGCAGCATCCATCCAGCCAAGCTAAACTCAGGCTAGCTGTAATAGATTTCAGCTAATCCATGAAATGGAAGTTTATTGGAGCAGTTTAAAATCCAAACGAAACAATAATTTATCTTTTCAAATCAGTCAAATTTGATGACTTTTCAACTAAATTCTTAGCAGGCAGAATAACGTGCCACAGTATAACAGCAGTGCTTTATACCTCAAACACTAACACAACCTAAACTCCAAAAGAAGAGAATAGTTTTTCCCTGTGTGAGCATAGGATATTTACTTTAAGTGATAAAAGATTATGTGGCTGGAAGCCCAAAGCACTTTATCTTGCGATGCCTCCAGTGTTTCACTGAGAACTGGATGCAAGCAACGTGCCATTTGCTTTTTGGCTGTGTGTATCTTTACTTCTTTCTAAATGTTTCAATTGTGTTGGCTGTTTTGGAAGAAGAAAGTTCAATGGTTTTATCATTGAAAGAAAAGTATCTTTCTTATTACTTAAGAGAAATGCAATCGTATTTATCCCTTCTTTGACAGAGGGTAAAGCTTTAATGTCTCAGAATAATGGACAAACATGAACTCATCAAGCCTAGGAGCTTCCTTCAGACAGCAAAACTACAAACCAAAAGGTAATTCTCAGATTCTCACAGCCATTTGAGCATCTGATTTTTTTTTGGTGAATGTGAACTAGGTGCATTCTGACATCTGAGGATCTGCCCAAGTGACTCGCCCAAAGACAGGGGAATGGGTGTCACCAAATCACAGGATTCAAATCACACTTTGGGTGGAGAGGGAAGTCAGGAGGTCTTTAGCCCAACCTCCTGCTAAAAGCATGACCCCTAGGAGCCCTGTATATGCCACACAGAATGGGAAGATCCCCAAGGGACAAATTTCTGCTTTGCATCTACAACTCAGATACCACAAACCTCTGGGAAGAGCCAGAGGTGCAGATAACTGCAAAGGCCTGCACTGCCAGCCATGCCTAGCCAGGCTGAGAAACCACTTAGTTTCTCAGTAAATATTGTTTGTTCCTCACGAACGCAGTCTCTTGAGTGACATCTTTATATGTTGGGCCTTATGACAGTTTAATAACAAGTTTTAATTTTTTGCTCATCAGCTTTCCTGTTCACATATCATCAGCATACGACAGCAGAGGATGTTAGGGAATCTAATTAGTAAACAATTCCATACTGCTGATACAAGATGAAACATTCTTAAACCGATAAAAAGAGCACTTTAATCACTGTTGAATGACTTTCAATGCCGAGCGGTTTGTGCCATGTCAGAACATAATTTGAAGAAGATTAGAGTACTATATAAAAGAATTAATGTTAACAACTTCGTTAAAAAATGTCTTAAACAATGAGCCTGTCAGTTGTCACAGACTCTCCCTGATCTATTGTGATTAACGCTCCCCCTCCCAACAATTTCAGCTGATAAACAATGCTCAAAGCTCTGGGCAACCTAAACATTTTTTTTTCCATACGTCCGTCAGTTGCAGCGGGTGCTAATCACCAGAGCTGGGGGTCAGCCTTCTTTAACCTGCAACAAAGGCAGCGGGTTGCAATGATGAATACACAGGATAAAGAGTTTGTGAGAAGCCCAACTGAATCTTTAATCATGCTTCAATGCCATTTCCGATCCAGTCAAACACTGAAAGCTGCTAGGCAAGCACCACGCTATCAATCTTTCTAGCGTACGTAAAATTACCCAGGAATCTTGTTTTGGATTAAGTTGAAGAGTGTCTTAGTAATAAGGGTTCATCATTCTCTTCTGCAAATCATTTGTCAGTTTTGTAATACAATCTTCAGCTGCAGCAGGGTGGGATTTATACAGCAGTTGCTGTTTATTTATAGTTGAGGCTCAAAGATCTAAATTATCCATCCTTCCAAAATCCTTTGTTGAGATGAAAATACTAAGTAGCTACTAGTTCACAGGCATTTATTTCATAACTGCTAGCTGTCAATTTGTAACTGATGGCACTGAATGCCAATTAATATTGAATATCTTAACAGTAAAAGAAAAGGGGTTCTTGATATACAAGTATACGGTAAAACCCTCATTAATATATGCAAGGCATCCGTTAGTATTCTAAGATACCATTTATGTTCCTGATAAGAAGACATATTACACAGTTAATGTTTAGTTTTCAGATTTGTCTACTTTCAAATGCATGTTTATTTTCTAAAATTAGATCCCTGTTTTGAAGCAGGTTTGCATATCAAGCATATAAATAATAGAAACAAAGCCATAGCTTACCTGTATATTTATCAGCTACAAATGAATATGATCCTCTCTCAGCTCTGTTAAGGGCACACAGATAGCACTAAACATTGCCAGTGAGATGGGATCAACTTCTTTGAAAAGGAGGTTTTTATTTTCTTATGAAAAATTAAGGATCAAGGCCAATTATCTTCCTAGCCTGAGGTTAGGTTTAGTACAGTGCATTTTAAAGATGGCCAGTGGAAAGAGGTGAATTCAGACTGACAAGAGAGGGGAGTACTTGTGACATGGGCCAGATTCAAAGCAGTGCTTCCTTAAAACTCTTCAGGCTGTTCCTGTTATTCACCTCAGGACTATTAGACAAAGCCAACACATCCCTAACACAAAAATAGCAGATCCACACAACAGCCCTGTGAACATGTAATTTATAGCTGAATAACATTACACAGCAGTGTGAAGATGAGGTTGTATGAACATACTCCAGACCATGAAACCAATGGGGTCTCCCAAACTTTCTATTTGCCTCTGAAAGCACACTGAAGAGTTTAAATCCATTCTGCTAGAGAGGGGCAAACTCTCCCCCAGCTAGCTTCACCAGTGGCCATTTCCTGATTTAATGGGAAATATAAAATCTCCTTGGTATACCAAACAGACTGGTATGGAGCCTATTTCCACAATGATCAATCAGTTCCAAATTTCCCAAACCAAACTCCAGAGTTTCAGCAATTTTATCTTCCTCAAGCCTCATCTTCACCAGGTGTAAATCAGCCCAGGTCCATTGCCTTCTCTGAAGTCCCTCAGATGTGCAGTTGCTGCAGAGCTACTCCACTGCTAGTTGCAGTCCTGGTGTTGGTGCTCAGGGCTGCTGGGATGTGCTGCCCGGCTGCTGGGGCCCATGTCTGTCTGAGTTGGGCACAGGCTGCTTGCTGTGGGCTGGGGAGCCTCTGCTCTGGATCTGCTGGAGCTCAGCAGCCCAGCTTTGGCTTACCTCTTGGAAGTACACTGCTCTCAGAATGCATTTGTTCCTTTTGGGATTGCTGGCAACCCCCAGCTGGGATCATGGTGCAGTGTCTTCTCAAAACACACTTACTCCTTTCTCTGTAATGTTAAAATGTTTTAACAGATGGCTTGAATGGGTAGTTTTTCCCATCAAGTCTTTGTTCACAATGCAGAGCACGATGACCTCTTCTGAAAAACATTAGCAAGTCTAAAACCCTCATGTCCTCATTTGAACCTTCAGGTTTCCCTAACACCTGAAGTGCTTTTAGGAGCAGCCTTCAAGCTGTTGGGTGGTATCAGCTATAGCTGAGGGAGCTACTTCCCAAAGCCAGGGGTTACTCTGCTCCATTTCCTTACAGGGTAACTCAGAGGGATAGTGACTTTTCATACAACGCAGGGAACAAGTTTTACTCTCACATGTGAGATGACAGAAGTGTTCAGTTTCTGCTGCACTCCTCTTACTCAGAGCAATCCCAGATGCACAGTTATCTTATGAGTAACACTCAGAATATGTATGTATTAGACTCCTGTAAAAAAACAGGATTCCCTGATTACTTTTTCAGCAAGGAAATATGAAATTGAGACCTGTCTTTGCTGGTTTGGGTGAGTATGATAAACTGAAATAATATCTTCAGCTAAAAAAAAATAAAACTTTGGAGCTGCCAAATATGATCTCAGAAACAAATCAGGCTCAGCTGACTTCAGGTCCCATCTCCACCCAAGTACCAGCAGGAAAACGTGACCTGAACTGACTCTGTAATTACAGTCTTTTCAAAGGTCTCACAGAACCACATCTAAACCAGAGATTCTCAACCACCTCCCCTTCCCCCAATCACCACATTTAAACCAGCAAAGCATCTCTTAGAAGATAATACAACGGATAAACCAAAATCTATAAGGTCTGCGTTTTTCTCGGATGTATTCCTTTTTCAGTTAATTCCCAACTACAAAGACTCAAAACTCCATCAGCTTCTCTACTTGCAAAGCATAGTTGGGTTTCAAGCTGTAACTTTTCTTAGCATCCTTAAGACCTTTACACATTTACAGAATTCTTTACATACATTATAGAAGATCAGTGTTCTGTGTTCTTTGAGTAAGGAAACTGCAGTAGCTCATGAAAGAGGATTTGTTTTCAACTGCTGATGCATTAAGACTTAGTGATTATTTCAACTACTCAATATATGCAGCTATATTTAACTTACATTCTGGGTTTTAACTTTGCAAAAGAAAATGTGTCCATTGTAATAAATGTATTTTGATAATACACCATGTTGTTTGTGTTACACAACACCCACATGTTCTCAATTATGGCAATGACAGTGCTTGAAAACTTCCAACATCCAGTGTCAAATAGATTGTCTGCAATCATACCACAGAGGAAAAAAAAACTCAATACAATACAGGACATCAAGTTGGGAGAAATGGGTTGGTTTTCTTTTTTCAACTTCCCAAGTGAACAAGTCACTTCAACTTTTTTTTTTACCTCACTTTTCCCATCTGTAAAATGGGGAGAGTACTATTACTTACCCACCTCACAGGGGTGTTGTGAGGACTGGTTCAGATTTCTGGAGTGCTTTCACAATTAATTGTTGAAAAGCACTCTATAAGCATCAAGTGTTATATTACAAACCATTCTTAAAATGCTTAGAAGACGTAGAACAAGGCTGGCAAAATAGCTGACAAAAAATACAATTACTTTTAAAAATTACTCGTATTCTGCTCTGTTGTACAAACTCAATTCTTTAACCTGGGAAGCTGTCTGCTACACTGGAGCCTAACCCAGCATCTTCCCTCACTCACCCATGCTCTGTTTCTTTTTTGCCCAGTTCACAGAGAATTTGGTAAAACTTTTGTAGCCAAAATACCACTGGGTTTTTCAGGGAGCCAGCCCTGAAAGGCTGCTCCATGGGTTCATCTCTCCTACCCTTTCCATATGCTAGAAAGAGCCACCAAGGCATACTGGGATGGGGATTCAATTGCCTAACATGAGTCTTACATCATCTGAGCCACCTTAGGATATTCCACATGCTCTACAGCTGTCCTCCAGAAGGGACCATCATCCCACGGGTCTGGCATTGTATTTGCCAGCCTCTCTCACAGGTATCTCAGATAAAGCTGTACAATGTGTAAGATAGCACCGACCTACATCTGTGTGACCCGATTATTCTTACTACAGCACCTGGAAGGGAGCTGGTTCCCACAGCCAGCATTTTATTCCTTCCAAGTATCTTATTCAAGTCCATAGTCAGCTTCTGAAAATTGTTTTGAGCCTGACACAGAGCCATCTTAAGCTTCAAAAACTTTAATGAAGCATATGGCTTTACCTTGCTCAGCGGCAGGAGCAGCAGCACGCCCCACAGGCTGCTCACCGTGGCCTTTTTACATCACATTTCCAGGCAG
>NW_009970717.1:5080980-5091283 GCF_000747805.2 Chaetura pelagica | reverse complement strand
CCGATTTACACTTTTAAGACATCATTGCTCCACTGAAGTGGCAGTTTTGAACACTGCATGCAAATTGCTACTCTCCAGTATTGCTTCTCTTTATCTTCTCGCCAGTACGAAGCAGTGGTGCACACTCCTGCTTCTTTCTGGATTTAGGAAAAATCCCTGAGGAAAATTTTCAATCTTCAGAGTG
Source organism: Chaetura pelagica (assembly GCF_000747805.2). Taxonomy (NCBI): domain Eukaryota; kingdom Metazoa; phylum Chordata; class Aves; order Apodiformes; family Apodidae; genus Chaetura; species Chaetura pelagica. The sequence goes on along the minus strand of NW_009970717.1, from coordinate 5,091,099 downwards.
TAAAGGGCTAAGGGTGTAATCAGGCTGACCATATTATATTGCTGTCCCCCCTGCCCTATGTGCCAACACTGGCCTGTGGAAAGAGGAGCAGAGAGCACCAAGAGAAAGTCCTTGGACATCACAGCAGCACAATCAGGAGCTGATCATGCCTGAAAATCTTTGTCACTCACTTTCTGAGATTTTACAATATGCATGTACATAAATATGAGTCCTATCATGACTTGTAAGCCACTGTCAAAAATAGAAATCCTTTGGAGGATATTGCAAGTCCTGAAACACATAGTCCACCTGCTGAGGGCAGGTTCTTCCATGCAAGGGTAATTTGAAGAGTTGGGCCAACTGGCTGTTGACAATAAACATATCCTGCCAAAAAGGCAGACGAGATATGCTGCTGCAACTAAATAATAGGGCTGGCTGGTGTTTGGGCATACGTAGGTGAGAATTTGTTGAAATCACTTCTGTTATTAACTTCTGCTGACTTGAAATGTTTTCTGTTTCTGCTGTACCTAACTTTAATTATATATATACTTTATATAAATGTATGTATACATATGGTACTGTATATGCTGTATATATTTATATAGCTTTTTAATATTACTACTAGTAAAAATTTAGACTTTTTCATATGCAGTGTTGCAAAGAATGTCATCATAATACTGACATTTGGATTCCTCCTTCATTGCACAGATAAATTTTTAGACTGACTTTTGTTTTAGATACAAGTGAAACCCACACACACAACATGATGCTTTTTAAGCAAGTGACCTTTTGGGACAAATATTTAACAAGCTGTTTGTTTAGATTTTAAAGACTTTTTTCATCCGTTGATACACACATATGCAGATAGACACACAGATACACATTTCAGTAATACAATGCATTGAGAAACCACAGGGTGTTATGATGGGGACGTATCATGGTAAGAAATTAACTACTAACACTGTCTTCCAGAAACTAATAAAGGGAATGTATTTTGCAATAATTCAGATCTAGCAAACAGGCCTCTAAAGTCTAGGCTTAGAGCTGTAAGCCAGGCACTCCTGTATTATGTATGTGTGATTTTCATAGATAACCTGCTGTAAAGCGTGCCCTGTTAGTGCATCTTTCAGGCTCAAAGACACTGGCCTTGTTAATATTTCATTTAGTACATACTGTAGAGTCTCATTTATATTACTTCTATAATTAATGGTGATAGCTTAGGCACTGCCTTTACAAGGAGAGATCCCTGTATGTTGGTCGATGGATAATGAGAAACAATAGATATTTCATTCACCAGCAGCTTGTTGCTAGTTAGTAGGAAATTATCGTGTGTACTGTTGCTTTAATTGCCAGGGTAAATAATGCTGCCGCTGTGTTAGTGAACATTTTAAAGCACTTGATGCAAATAGACTAGAAACAAAACACACAAAAAAAATTACCCTTATTATGCTATACTTTGGCATAGGGAGTTAAAAGGTATGTCTTAAAACATTTGAGTTCTATCATGCAAATATATCTTAATATGCATGTGCTGACTATTCAACTACTGTATTTTAGGAAATACAATTATGCTGCCTTTCTCTTCTCCTATGTAGACTGTAAATAACTGTAGATCTTTCTCTTGTTTTCCTATGTAAATATATGTAAATACTAACAAGCTATGCATGCTGATATTCTAGGCAATTTCAGGTACTTTTATAATCTGAAGGCATGTACTTGAACTGGTTTGTTTAAAAAAAAAAAAATCAACTCTCTCAAATCCTTTAAAGCTCAGTAGAAATTAAAGATTTCTTACTAGACTTGCTCCTTCAATCTCAGTTGCTTTTTTGTTATTTTTTCCCCCCCTGCTTTGTCAACATTGTCTGCCAAGACCCTCCAACGCTGCTTCCTGCACAGCATGGAGTCCCATCTCAGGGTGAGATCCCCTCCCCACCCCAGGATGTGCACCCCTGAGGTTCAACACCATCTCCATTTGGAGACCTCACCAGAGCCTTGGAGAGGGGGGAAGTCTATCTCCTTTGCTCTGACCTCTCCTTCTGCTTAATGGTGTTTTCAATTTCATTTTCTCAGCCCACAGTCCATCAAGTAAGGATCCTATACCACCAGTGCCAGGACTGGGTTTGAAGGTAGAAGTCATCTCAGCCAAGAGTTCTCCGTGTCTTTGCTCCTTGGCTGTGCCGGGTCCAGCTGCTCACTCAGACATGCTTTTTTCTTGGAACGTATCTATGTTTCTTTTCTAGCATGCTTATGACTTTGAGAGACTGTGAAAATAATTTGATAAATAGCTTGATAAATTTCCCCATCTCTTCCCTTCAGTGCTGTAACACACTGGGAACCTTTCAACTGAAGGAGTGTGAACAAAAATGAAATTACCTAAGATTATAAATCAAGTCACTTCCCGCATGCAAATTTGGAGGCAAGGTTTTCATTTAGATCTATTCCTTCTTTTTTTGTTCCTGTAATAAATGAAGATTCCTATGACGAAGACAGTAAGAAGAAAAGAGATGGATTTATTCCCCAATATGGTAAGATTGGGGTAAGGAAGGGGGTAATCCCCTCTGCATTATCTATGGAGACTAAATGCAATGCCAAGTTTTTAATTGAAAGAAAACAGCTTTCATGTCAGCAGATGCTTTTTTCCAGTGTAGATGTATATGAATAAACACATTAATTGACAGGATCCTAATGACTTTTTAAGTTCCTCGAACTTAGTTTGGTGTCTGGGTAAGATCTCTTTTCAGTCCTTGAAGACTCTTTTAAGATGAATGTTTCAAAAGCTGAGCTGACATGGGCATTATGTTCAAGTGCAAGCTGTACTATTCTTTAATAGAGGGCGTAGAAATGGTTCATAGGATTATTATCTTTCTACAGACAAAACCCATTACCTTCACACTAGGAGGGAAAAGCTAGTTTTTAACTTATATAAAACAGAATCAATTATCAATATCTTTGCATGGTTTCCTGGCTCTGCTGGAGAGCAGTTGCAGAGCTAAACACACAGAGCCATTTGGCAAAAGGGCTCCTTCCTACACTGTTACACCTTTCATTTAATAAAATCACATCTGCAGAAGCAAAAATAAGTAGCAACAATTTGTATGCAGGGCTTCCATCCTGAATGTCACAAGAGGAGACAGGAATCACATTTGCAGGCTGATCGCCTGGCTACTGCTACTTTAGACTTCTTCCCAGTAAAAAGTGAACAAGGGAATAAAAAGCAGTCACTGATGCAAAATCAAATGCAGTGGCAAACAGCAGGACAGGTCAGAGTCTTTGGTGTGGAAGAAAAGCACTCCTCCAGCAACTTCTGCTATATAAGCCTTACCATCCAGCCTCTGAATAATCCTTTTGTTGGCTTTACCAATGGCTTTTCACAGGTGCTTATGTTTCCAGTGAGAAGAGGAAAGCTGGAAGGTTAGTTAGGGCTTTTTATGGTGAAAAAGTCCACGCCCATTGCTTCTAAAACTACTAAGATTCTGTGATTCTGTGATTACTACAAGTCTTATTACTTTCCGTAGACAACACCTAATCTACTCCAACTCTCTGTCCCTCAACAGAGGGATCAATAAGTGCATTAGCCATCCTTAAAAAACAATGTCACCAGCTACTTTACTAGCACAGGCAAACTCAGATGGACATTTGCTGCAGTATGTGCAATGTATATAAAACATAATACTCTAGAAGCTGGTAATGGTATTCGGGAAGGAAACGTTCATTATTAGAGTCTTATCTATTTATCCCATTCATGAGATCTGCTTCTACAAAGCGCATAATGATAAATGGCACATTTGCAAATTATCTTCTGAGTGCTGATGAGAAATCAGCAACCTGCGAGTTACCGTGACTTTGAATGAGTACACTCCACTGCAAGTCTCGTTTGCTGAGACGCCTGCCAAATGAGTGCATTAGTATATTAGGAATCTAATAAATTGACTAACAAGCATTTGATGAAAAATAGCTCTACCATCCGTTACAGTTATCATCACAGCCAACAAGGCTACTGGGGTTGGGATTCTCAAGGCACCAGCTGCTGATAAGAGAGATGTTGCCACACTGTGCCACACTCTCAGCAGCATCTCCCTGCTAACTGTGCATCACAACAAACCCTCGGCCAGGCAGAGAACCTCCTTCTCCCTTCTGCTTCTTCATGACACTTAGGAGGATTTCAGCCATTGCAGCCTTAGTCTTTTCTCTTTCCACTGCAGAAAGTAGGATGTTGGGATGGAGGGGAAAACTCTGACAAGCCAGCACTGAATGAGTTTCTCTGCCTGGGGAAGAGGTGGGGGAGACTTGTTCTGTTATATGGCTCAGCACTGTTCAAACACCTGAGACTGCTTTCACATTCACAATCTGTAAACTTTACGCTTGTTAATTATGATCACAAACATGAGGCTAAAGGACCAGGAAGGCTTTGGCTATATTCACACTCAGCAGATAGGCACTGTGTTATTTAATGTCACATAATCAAATTAGTTTCAAGAGTGGCTCAAAGTCCTACTTCTAACTCAGGGTCTTACTGGAAAAATTAAAAGTCAGGAAATAACTTCATATAGCACTTTGTCTGTGTCATTCACTGCTTTGCTGGATATTTAAGAAGCCCAGCTGCTTTTATGAGAAAAACTGATGATCCCCCTTGTGCAAACATCCTCCCTGCCTGGGACGGCGCAAGCACCCGGCACATTCAAACCTACGCAGGACCCACAAACCCGCAGCAGGGTAATTAATCCCAGGGTTAACTGTGCCCAGAGCCCAGTGGGCAGGTTTGGTCGCTCTGCCCGGCGAGCCCAGCAGAGCCCACCCGATGCACTGTGGGTGCTGGTCACTCCCCCTGTGCCACCGAGGGGACAGCACATGGCAGATCACAGCTATGCTGCTCTGCCCTGGCAAAGCCCCTGCGAGTAAATCATGTCTTTTCAGGATAATTAATTCTAGTAAGTGCAATATACCCTTACATTCAAGTTTCAGAAATCTTCTGCCTGCCACTTAATTTGTTTAAAGTAGAGAGGAACCTAATTCATTATAAATGCCCATTTATCGTCTGCCAACAAATCCCCGTGAACCCTTTAAAATTATGCATGCATAAGAAAATCTCCTCCTGTAACTTCCCAAATTCTATCTCTGCTTTTACCTGAGACATTTGCAAGATCCCCCAACTCTGTCAACAGTCGCTCTCCAGTTTTGTTTAGCTTATCATCAACAGACCCTGCTTTTGTGAGTGGACAAGTCATTTGAGTGTGCACCACAGTTATAATGGCCTGACTGACAGCTCAGCCAGATAAACACGAGAGAATAACAGACGTAGGAACAATCTGGGTATTCATTTTGTCCGTTCAACCGGGTTGAAAGGATTTGCCAGCCAAGGGCACAACACTTCAGGCTAATTTGCTCAGCCAAAGCACTGCCAGAGTGCAAGGCTGCAAGCAGATGACTGATGTTGGGGAGATCGGCGTCCCCAGATGAGGTACTTACTATTCACCTCTGCCTCATGGGAAATGAAAGCACTATTTATTCAAAGCATCCATTTGAAAGAGGAAAACATATAGAAATGAACTTTGTAACAAAACTTGAACCCTTCTCACTGCTTCCCCACTTTTGCATTAATTCCAGCTTCTTGTCCTCATCGTCCTGCACACTGCAGCATTTTTATTTCCTTGCTTCTTCTCTTTTTCTTCTCCTTTCCTACCCCTTGGCTTCTGCTTTGCAGTTTTGATCCTCTATGTGACACTGGGCACCTTCTTTTTGCTGTTCATCTTCCATTTTAACATGCACCCACTGAGCTTTGAAAACCGCAGTGGCTCAACTCCATTTTCACAGTGTCCGGTATAGCAGCAGGTGCCCAGAATATACTCTTGTTGTGTCTCACACACTAGATGCCCCCTGAAACCTTTTGGTCAATACTATCCCCAGGCTTCTATGAGAGCCATGTGCTGGCAACGCACCACACCAATCACCACACCGTTACAGAGCCCAGCAATGTGGGAATAGGGAAATTACGATGCTGCCCTTCCTAAGGAAAGTTGTCACTTCCACATTTTACACACCCTGTGTTTAGAGTGACAGACCCACAAATCCACCTGCTAATCACGTAAAACTAAATGATGGGTAGAACAGCCAAGCTTGTACCAAGAAAAGGTAAATGCTACTATGACATATTCCTCAAGCAAGCAAACAAAATAATAACAGTTTACAGTGGAGGCGTGTGAGTTTGCTCCCATTAATTAAGCTCCATTTTCCAGCACGTTGAGTTTTAAGTCATTTTCTCCAGGATTGATTTCAACGATTCTTTTCTCCCATCAAAGAGCAAAGGCCGAAATCTGCTCTCGGTGACAGCAGCACAGCTCTACCAGCTTCAGCAAACTGTGGAGCCAAGACACGAGGTGCAGCGGTGCCGTGACAAACCCCAGAGCATTTCAGGAGCGTCCCAGCGGAGCGCGGTGGGCTGGGAACAGCGGCCCTCGCTGAGGTGACGCACTAACAGCCTCAGACACATCACGGCAGGAATGTAAAGTGCACCTGACATTTCTTTTGATCTACTCCTAAGAAGCATTAAAAGGCACATTAATGTGCTGCTTTAGTGCGTGTTCAATGTGATAGCTGGAGACATAACTGAGCCTTTCACCAAAGTCTAATTGGGGAGAAGAATAAACTTATTGTTTCCTCCTCTGGACATGCACCCTAGAACATAGGCAGAGTTGACATTTGCATGAAGTATGTTGCTGTTTTGCATTTTAAATCCAGGCTAGCTAACCACAGGTTGAATGATCACTTTGACTATTATTAGGAAATCAGTGCATGTCCAACAGTAATTCTACAGATGCAGTAACTGATATTGCCCAGTGGCAGGTTATCTTTCTGTGATGCTACCAAACACTGAAATTATACAAGTGTGTATGTGGAGATTTACATACATTTGTATATATAAAAATTGGTCACTTAAAATACCAAGTGAACACTAAAAAAGCTTCTGAGCCTACAGCTCCTAGAGCTGCCTCCCGTGCAATGGTTTCATATTGCTCACAGACATCCTCACACACAAATCATATTCACCTTTAGAAACAGAGTTTTGTGCATTGAGCTAGTCATACTTCTTGACCTCATCAGATATGAAGTGCCTTTGCATCTCTGTGCTTTCAGTTGCCATTTCAAATTTCCTTTGCTCTTTTAAGACAACCACATAATGAACAAGCTGCTACAACAAACCAAGTGGTACAGAAAAAGGAATGTAAAAAGAGAACCTTCCTACCCAGCTTAATCAATAATGGAAAAAAGGGAGCAAAGAAAGTCAGGTGTAAGTTCCATAGTAGAGGTAAGGTAAGGAATGGCAATCTGCAGCACCCTACACTTTGCTGAAGACCACTTACCCATTGCTCCTATCAGTTTAGGAATATGTTTATACATCTGGCCAGACCTACATTCAGCTGAACTTTACTTTCTCCTCTGTGCAATGCTCTTCTTATATCTGCTATGCTGATAATTTATGTGTCCCTGATTAGCTTTATGCAACGCCCTCAATGCTTTATCTCTGGAAGGATTAGAGGCTTTATGCTGCCTTCTTCATTTATCTGCATCACCTCCTTCCAGCCTCAGCTGGGCTCCTTGGATAGAATTCTCTGCTGCAGTACTAATGGTGCCAACACTGTTACACTAAGACATGCACCTCTTAAACTACTTTGGCAAAGGACAGTCTAAGCTGCAAGAACCATTAGCTTCTTTTCTTGGAGCTCTCACTCAATTTAGCCACAAAATCTGTAATGCAAGGGAGGAGGAGGCAGAGAAATGGGAGACCTGAGAGCCCTGCAGCTCAGCTTGGGGTCCTGGCAGTACCCAAAAAGCATGAACCCACACTGCCAACACATGCCAAGTCAACCCCAAGAAAAAAACGTGTCCTGATCAAGTTAGACAGGCAGATTTAAAAAAATATAAAAATTAGTATACATAGTATATGGATGCAGAGGTCACCTGGATCATACCACTGGACACCCATACAATTCTGTTCTTTTGTATGATATTTATAAAACATTGCCAGTTCTTTCTAGCTGGTATCAACTCAGGATTAAAGGAAACTCCCTTTACAAGTCCACACATGCCACTCAATGCTTTAAAAACACTTTGAAGTCTTTTCTATCTCACCTTTGGATGTCCACATTTTTTCTTGACAATAGCATGATTTGCTTCCTACAAACAAGATATCATCGTTGCCACCACAAAGATGAAAGGCAGTTTGTCTTTGGGCTACTCCTCTGGGTGATGTTCAAGATGGTTTCTGATTAACCCATCTTGAAAAGTGGGAAAAGGAGGGAAACCTGCTGAAATTTCAATACATTGCTTGTCCTACATGAAAACATTTGAAATACAAAACAAACTTGGAGAAAATGCCAGGATTTCAGCTAGAGCACACGAGGGTTTCATACACCTTCCTTTTAAATTATCTCCTTAAATAGACCTTCAAGAAGTAACCAATGTTGAAAATTTAGCTCTTGCAATATTTGGACCTGTATCCCTTTATAAAAACACACCCAAATCTTTCCTGAGGGGACATCTAAGATGCTCCCATGCAAAGTCCAGGGCAGAAGGAGCTGAGCACAGCATCTCCTGCACTGCTGGGGTAGCTGCAGGAGGGAAGAAGGACATGCAGACAAGAGTTGACTATCTCAGTATTTTTTTGTTTGCTTCATACAAATAAGAATGATGGTCTGTAACAAGATCTCTATTTCCTGTTTTGCCACAATGTCATAGATTTCTAGGATAATACTTTTTTGACAATAAATTTCTATCAAAGTGCAGTGTTCTCTTAAGTGGCAAAACCTATTTAGGTTGGCAACATGTGAAATATATTTATGTTCTGTCCAAACGCAGTATAGGAGCTGCATTATCTAACTCTCCTTACATACTTTTGATCATTTTTTTCAGCCTACTTATATTGTGGAAGGAAAAATTAGTCAGTGGTGTAAATGATACATAACTCCAGGATTTCTAGCTTTTACTTTCTGACAACTCCAAAAGTGAATTTGCTGTAAAATAATGAACTTAAGTGACCCCTGCTGACTTCTCAAGGAATGACATTCCATAGGGAGTCCCATCTATGAAACAATTCAGGTACAAAATTAATCTATTAGCCTCAGCTCTTTGAACACTTTCTTGGAAAAAAGTCATTCTTTAGAAAGTTATTGGTCATCTGAAATGGCACTTTAAAGTTTGGGATGGTCCATCTCATCATGAACAAAAGGATAAAGGGTCAGATTTGAACCCTTGCAGGAGCCAGACACAGTTAATTTGTTTTTCAGCAGAACTATCAGTTAAGCATAGGTGGAAACTGAACCACTTATATCTGCCCACATATCTGGCTAGTGCCTTCTGGCCTTCTGCATGATATAAGGGGCTAATAAAAGGTGGCAGTGCTTGATGCCAGATAGTTTGTCTCTGCCTTGTTTAATCATTCTGAATGGGATGATGCTCAAGCCCAGCTTGCATTCACTATCAGTCTGTGAGAGGGCTGCTGAGAGCTACTTCTCAGCAATCAGCTCGAAACATCGGCAAGACATCTGTCAAGTACACTTTAGCATCCCCACAGCCTTGAAGTAAGAGAAGTGGCCTTCTCAGTGTAGATACAATATGAAAGGCAGTTGACAGAAATCTTACATCCAGCTGCCTTTCCTGTCAAGGTTTGCAGTCCTGATCCCATTGAAGTCAGTGGGGGCCAAGCCATTGACTTCAATAGATCCAACATTACATAGCTTTCAAGATGGAACAACACAACTGGATTACTCTCAAACTCATTAAAAACTTAAAATCCTATTAGGTTATAGAGGTATCTTAATACTCGAGAGACACTTGAAACTGCAGAGACTCAGGCATTTCACACAAACCCCAGGATGTGTCCAAATGAGGTGGCATCATTGACATTGTGCTCGTTAAACTCTTAAAACACATGAGCTAGGCTTTCAGCACAAACCATGTTGTTAGGTCCAGTTGACTATAGCACAAACTTGATCAGAACATCTACACTCCAAACAAAAGAACTGCAAGTTCAGATGAACTTTCTCAGACTTTTCATGACCTCATTTTCAGCACTATAAGTGGTTAATGCAACTTAATTGTAAATGGAAATGTTTATCCAATGAGAGAGCAGACTTAAAAAAAAAA
>NW_009970717.1:5073056-5080889 GCF_000747805.2 Chaetura pelagica | reverse complement strand
GGGGGGGGGAGGAGGGGAGGGAGCAGAAAGTTCATCCAACTTCATTTTCTGTGCTGGTGTTTACACAAACTGAGGTATCACACGTGCTGGAAATAATTGGGGAATGCGTCGTCAGATGTATAAAACAATCCACTCATGTAGGCATATGCTACAAATGGCTTAATAGCAACCAAGTATTCTTGTACACTGCAATAGCAGATAGGCTTTCCTTGGAATTTTTCTTGGACTAGGTGTTAGTGCAAGTTATGATCAAGAATTTAGCACATCCATTCAAATTATACCTAAAGCACTAAATTCAGCACAGCAGTAATTTTCTAGTCTTTCATACTTCCCAACTTAATGAAAACAGACATTAATGTCCCAACCACAGATTAATTAAATGGAATCATTAAGAATTATTTCCCAGGTATCTTTTCCTAATACACATATTATCACTGAACATTTCCAACACTGTTTGGAAGGTTAATGTTATTTTGGAAGAATATTTACAGTATTGGTGAGGAAGGTTAATGTTATTTTGGAAGACTATTTACAGTATCAGTGACAGAAAACCCAATACCTAAAAAAATATTTTCCACCTGCAGCTATCTGTCATCCATCCCACACAAGCTTTGAAAGCTTTCCACTATCTGTCAAAACACAGATTTTGATGCAATAAAGACTGTAATTATTGAGCATTTACAAGAAATAATATTTTCCCTCTGGTACATGTTATAACAGTTGTTAACATGAAGTATGAATACTAATGCTCCAAGCCCACCCATACTCTTCAAAAATGATAAGGAATTTTTTGAATACAGATGTAAAGGCAAGTACAATAAAAGAGCAAGATAAGACTGAGTACAGGTCTTGAAAAGCAAACGTCAATCAGGATAAGGCTTCTAGAGGCATAAGAAGTTGATTCGAAGTAGACTTTGGAAATAAAGCTGGCAATTAGATCCAGGGATATAAGCACTTATTTTGTGTTGGAAAAAGAAATAAAATCTTCCTTTTGCAACCAAAATACAAGGCTACAAGATGTGTGAAGGAAACAATACTGAGTATGCATCAAACCAGCTCTGCAGACGCCAGGCTAGCAGATGGCTTAAGCTGACTGAATCACTGTATAAACATTTAACTGGAAGTTTGATTTTATAAGTATGGAAATTATACAAAACAAAAAGAAAGTGATTCTAAGAAGCACTTAAATTAGTAATTTGTAATTTGCTCTGCTAAGATGGCATAGCTCTGCTGCTTTGCAAGAGTCATTTAATGAGGGAATTCTGGAAATCTGAAGGAAGTTGCACACGTAAAAGGGAACTCATATGAACACACAAAACTAAGCAAGACACTTAAGGGTAAATATATACCTTTCCACTGCTGTTGCAGCTCAAATCCATTCCCACTGCAAGTTAATAAAAATCTACATGCTTCCCCACTCTCCATTTCCTCCTTCATGTCTAGATAACAAAGGCTGTGGGACTCTGTATCTCAGTAACTTCTACAGCAACGGCTTGTTGTGTCACTTGGGCCCAACTGTAGTATGTGGGCAGGAAGGCCACCAGAGAAAAAGGCTCTCTGTGCATAGGTGCCTTCAACAAGTACCAACTGGAAAGCAGAAAGACAAAAATATACAGGAAAGAAAAGAAGAATTAATACATAAACAATGTGGCTTCTTGCTACAGTGTACAGTCTGGAAAAATGGAGTATCAGTTCAGTTGCTGGGTATGGCCTGATTAATGCTTAGCTGTGTGTCTCAGATGAAAGTTTTCCAGCATTTTGCAAAGAAATAACAGTGCAGAGCAGGAGGCTGATGATGGGTGTAGGGTTTTATCCTGCTTTACTGAAAACTGTTATCAACCCTTCCCAAAACAGTGACAATTTTTATTTCTGGCTTTACTGATGACCAACCAGAACAGTTCTAGGACTGAGTCCTGTGCCAGTGTCCCATCTGACCCTTTAAACACGGTGTTGCTGCAGCACTGCCAGGGTTACTCTGCACAACATCCTCTTCAGATTGCTCCATAGCAAACATAACCACCACTGCTGCTTATGCTGCATGTATTTAGACATCACCACTCAGAAGGCTAACTGTTTTATATTCCCTGCAAAGCCATTACTTGCTATTCCAGAATGGAGATGGCAATTACATCAGGTGCAGATAGTACTAATAAAAGATTAAGTCAGCTTCTCCCTCAAAACCTCTGTTTTCCCAGCTGTCTGCATTCCAAATTCCCCATTTGGTATAATGATCAAGAAGAGCTAATAACTCCTCCCTTTAAGCAGTTTCATTGTGCCAGGAATAAAATAAATTATCAACCCACTTACATCCAAATGCAGAACAATTTCTTATAAGTCTTTCCTCCTGATCTTCACCCTTTTTCTCTTCCCATTCATTCCTTTGTTTATATTTCCTTCCCTTTCAGTTTATCCATTCTGAACCAACCACTTCTCTGCTTGGGATTCCCTGATACCATAAAACAGAGAATCTGGAAATCAAATTGATTTAAACCAACCTCATCCTGCAGGGTACGACATTTTAAATCAAAATGTTTTTCTCTCTAACTTATACCTGGTGTTGACCTCAGAGAGGCAAAGGTGAGAAAACTCCTTGTTGTCTGTAGATTATGGGAAGCTCTAGAATCTGATCCCATGGGTGATTTAACAGATTAACTGATTCACTTTGTCTAGCTTCCCTCTCCACCTTCCTTTCTGTTTCCATTCTTTCTAACTTTCCTCTGTCTGATTTTATGAACCCACCAAGTCTCACTCCAGAAATGGATTCAGGATTTGCATTTCTCTAACATTAATCTATGAAATGCAGAAGCTGGGGTTTATTTAAAATGTCTGGGTACTGGAAAAGCTACTTAGAAACTTATTTTTAAGGAAAACAAACTCCCAACAATTTGCTTCCATAAAAGTATATATGTTAAAATGCAAAGAAGACATTTGCTTAGAGTGGACCTTAAGCAAAGAAGAGATGCAGTAGACAAAACACTTCAAGCATAACCTATGATGATGAATATTGTGACAGAATGAAGTTCCACAGCATTGTCCACTTGAAACCCTACCTAATTAATATTTGATGAGAAATATATTTAATAGCAGGATAGACTTACAGTAACCAAACTATGACACATCTATAAACACACTACTAACAAAAGCCATTTTTGCTTGATCTTTGTCTGCTTAAGTAAATTATTTCTAACTAAACAATTAGTACATAGACCTAAGGAAAATGTTAACCTGTAAATTGCTTACCTCTTCTCTCCTTGAATGTTGTTGAAACTGTAGGGAAGAATTTTTGTCATGACTCAGGTCATAAATGATAATAAAAAAATTCCAGGGATGTTGCTACAAAGACCTTAATTCGACAGACTATAAAGTGCTATTCTGAGTGACTTTAAGTACCTTTTCTAAGTACTTTTTATGTGCTGGTGTACTGGAGGAGTTACAAAAAAAAGGTATTTAGAAAACTGAACTTAGACTCCTATGGCCAGAAAAATTAACAAAATGGTCATTCACATGCACTGAAAGCACATTTAAACCTTTCTTGTCTCCTGAGATGATCAGAAAAATAAATTAATGGGAACTCTGAATTTTGGTACACCTTCATGCAAAGCTGCTCTCTTTTTTAGGATAATAGCAGTTGGTGCATTTTTTCCATCATTACAGGAGCTCAAATACATTATTAAAACTTCTGGTTCAGCTACAGTGTTGTATATCACCACTACTCTCCAGCTTCTACATTTTAATTTCACTTCAATCAGAATCAATTATTCCGCTTGCCATCCCTGGCCTCTCTCTCAGCGCTGCAGAAGGAATATCTGCTGGTGACCCTGCCACCATGGGCTCCCACAGGCTGTCCCCAGCACCCCACCATCCCCTGCCCCTGAAAGGAAACCATCATGTTTCACCATGGTCAGGGAGCCCATCACTGCTCTGCCTGTTCTTTCCACAAGAAAGCTGAATGTAGAAACAAGTTATGTGTCCTGAGAGGGACAAACAATTGTGACCACGCATGAGGATCACCCACATGAGCCAGCTTGGCCAGGAGAGATGCCATCCCCAAACAGGGCTGGAGCTTAAGCGAGCTGTGAACTTCTGTGCTGTGCAGGTTTGGAGGTAGCACACGTGGGAACAGAGACCAGCACAACCACAGGCTTATGCGCAGTGACACCGGTGCCAGTTACATGTCACGTATACTTAGAAATCTCTCTTGGCAATTGAGAGCGATGAAAACCTGTTGTACAAGCTGTATTGCTTGTGACAAGTGAGATTACATGCAACATTGCCAAACCATGCTAGGAAAAGCTTCTGTAATTTATAGCTGATTGACAGATTTTTACAGGCATTATTCTTATATAGGAACAAACAAGGTAGAAAACAAAGCCATCGTATTTCGAAACAGTCCAGGCCACTGCTCAACGAGCAAAATAGGTGTTGGTTACAGAGCACAGGCAATCCTGTGTTGGTTGGCCACCCACGCTTCACTGAGTCATCCCAGTGGCTCTACATGAGTAAATGCTCACCAAGGTGAGGACTGCGATGAATTCCTCCCCAGTTCAGAGCTTAAATTCAACTTATTCTGAAACTAACAACTATGAGAGCATGGGAGAAAACAGGATGCACACCCTATGCCTTACATAGAACAGAAGAGAGAAAGGAGGAAACCAATGTATGATGAAATTATGTCTCTTTCTCATTAGGAAAAGTGACAACAGCAACAGACTTTTAAAGTGTATTAGAAATAAGACAGAGCCTTGACCCAGATAAACTTTAGCTAGTCCTGAATATGAAGACTTCTCAGAAGCCAGTTAGAGGCAGGGTATTCTACTCACTACATCCTAGTTTCTTTGGGGTATGGGCCTGGGTGTCATCCATTTGCTCAGTGTCAAGCTCCTGAGGCATCCTGATGTCTAAGGTACTCTTACATTTCATGCTTCTCTGTAACTAGGAATAATTACCATGTTAAGAAGAGTAAATTTCCATGGATAGGTGGTCTGGCTGAAATTGCTTTGGGCAGCCAAGTTTGATCATGTAGAGCATCTTCAGAAGTCCTTTATTGGCTGCTTCCTTGTCATGTAGAGATGTTGGCACCTCTGTCCCACGTCTTGGTGCTCATCATTACCTGTCTGCCAGCAGTTGCCACCCTAGACTGTCTGAGCTGCTCACCCCATCACTCCAGACTTGTTTCAGATAAAGACTGACGTAGCATAGACCTATTATTTAAGCTGTTGAAGATACCAGGCTCCCTTTGCAGGAACAATGTCAGGGCAGCAGTGGCAGCAGCTCTGTCAGAGCGGCCGTGACGTGCAGCTTGACGTGAGCCGGGGGCAATGAGCTCTTTGGCAGACGCAGCCCCCACCAGACAGCCATGCCTGAACACAGCCCTGGAGCTGCTCAGACAGCTCTGCAGGATTAATTACAATATACAAAAATCACCCTCGTGGGATTGAGCGCGTGTGAAAGCTCTAGTAAGTTAAAACAATAGAAGCAACGTTCCTGTTTAAAAAAAGGGAAAATAAGGGACCTCCAATACAAAGCGTAATAGGAACAATGAATTTAAAATAGACTGGGCAAACTCCCACATTTAAGGATTCCTGTAGGAAGTTGATGCCTTAACCTCAGTACTCTAAAATTATCAACTGCTTATGCTATCTACACTACAGAAATTACACAGAGTGGCCTGTACAAGTGAAGGAACTTATAGGAGGCAACAATGGGCCATTTCTGCTGTTGTTGGCTTGGGCTGCCAAAGCACATAAAAGTTCAGATGGCTCAATAGCCCAGAACTCAAGGAGTCAATTGAAGCCATGGCAGGAGCATCACCACCTTCTGTGAATGCTGGGCAAACTGCACTGGAGTGGTTTGAAGTTGATTTCTCTTCCTTTAAAATAAAATAGCCTGTGAATTGATTAGAAGTAATAGAATTATTGGATGTTAGCAAGGAAGGGGATTTAAGGAAGATGTAATGACACCATCAAAGCTTTGTTGGGTTGCTTTTATTAGCCTGAATCAGCTTAGAGCAGTCCTGACACTAAGAGGTTAGAGGAAGTCTGTTACAGGCTTGCCTATGGGATGAATGCATAACAAAATCCTTTCATAAGAGGAAAAAAAAAGAAAGAAAAAAAAAATCCCAGAGACACGCACCAAAAAAGAACGACAAGTACAGTACTTTAACAGGGAAAATTTCCTCAGAAAGGAAGCAAGCAATGAGGCTAGGAGAGGAATAAATGGTGTAGAAATGACAATCGCTCTTCAGTCAGGGCCCATGACTGCACTCACTGCTGATAAGATCCAGCATGTGTCAGTTGTCAAGTGTCTCTTGTCACACTTCAATGTGAACTTTACAGCGAAAGGGGGACAAGAGGCACTGAAGGGGAAAATGGCACGGCTCAGAAGGACTTGTGCACTCAGTGTGAAGCCATTTCAATTTTATATTCTAAAGGACTTTGTAGGTGATCCCATGAATGCAATTATTCTCACCTAATAAAAGCAACATATGCTAAGACAATTAAAAGATTTTATTATACATCTATTAATTGTATTTAGTTTTAGACAGCAGCTAAACCTAATTTGAAACAAGATGTTTGCAAGGCAGGAAGCAGAAATAATCATGGTCTGTATCTATAAGAATGTTAGTGATTCATTATATTCTTTAGATAAAAAGGTGAATTAATAAAACCTTCCTCTGCTAATGACAATTTCGCCCAGCAATTGAACAACCTAATTACAAAGATCTCATTAAAACAGCATAACTTTTGACTTATGGTGTCCAGTTTGGATGAGTGTACATTTAAGTGCCTTTATTACCCATCAGGAATGTCTATTTGCAGACATATTCCTGGTCTGACAAAACTCACACACTCACCCCTCTATCAAGACATAGAAGTTACCCCATCACAAATTAACTCCTCTTTGGGTAAAGATAAACTGTTGCCCTGGTGGTCAACAAGCCAAGTTTCTCTAGACTTGCATTACAGAAAATAAATGGATCAGCTCCAGAAAACAAGCTGGGTTGGGCTGCAGTTTACAAAGTGAGGAAGATTTTGTGCTGTCAGACCAAGCCAGGGCTTACAGCTGCTCCAGAGCTAACTTAGCATCAGGGTTAATTTTGGGGAGCAAAGGACACACTTCTGGGTAAAGGAACTTCATGGGTGAAGTTTCCTAGCAGACCTGGAGTGGAAGATCTGGTGCAGCCAGTCAGTGTGGAGGTGAGAAAGTCGTGGGTAATTATGGCAAGAGTTGCATATGACCATAGTGACTCCCCTCATTGAGGCAAATAAAGAGTAAAAAGGGACTCTGCTACTGCCAGTCTACCAGATTTAAGAAGAAATCTAGCACTTTTGCAAAAGGCACTTAGCCTCTTGACAATCTTAAAACAAGGGAAACAGAATCAACGTGACCAGTTGCAAAACAGCTAGCAGCATGGTGTCTTCAGCATGGTGGTAACAACCTTTCATGGCTGATAGCTCCCTAAATTCATGTGAAAAATACTATGAAAATCCATTAACAGTGAAAATAAAAAGGAAAAGGGAAGGGGAACAAGAACATAAATAGATATTAAAATGTGTGCTTCTTCGGTCTCCGATAATGTCCTGAGTCAGGTCTAAGTTTGGTGAAGCCTATCAACAAAGCACAGAGATGTTAGGTTTGTCCAGTTCTGGTAGAGTAGAATGAAACATTTATTCTGGGATAGCAGAAGAGAGGCAAATTTAAGGCATCTGCTTCACCGTGTGTGGAATAAGCCAGGTCCTGGCACCTCTCCCACAAATTCTGGACAATTGCATTTGAATGCTTTAGCGTTCCTGCTCCACCAGCTCACAGCATCCTCACAGTCACAACTGCAAT
>NW_009970717.1:5022006-5073024 GCF_000747805.2 Chaetura pelagica | reverse complement strand
GCTGGAATCTCTGCCACAGTGTCTGCTCTTTCTTAGAGATACTTCCTCTTCCTTTGGGTGAGGGCAGAAAAAGAAGTATCAGTCACCTACAGCAGGTACTCCAGCTTGGGTACTGACATTGATACCAGCTACTGTAACTGAGACTTGCCACTGAATAGAAAAATAATTCCTCTTCACTAACAGAGCCACATACAATTTAACTACACAGCACCATGTGTATGAAACCACCACAGGAATTTTCTCTGAGCTGGTTACAGTTCACGTCTGGGGATCCTGGTAAACACCGTGCTATAGGTTTTATATCACACAAGTCAGTCCTTTTGACCTGCCTACAGCAAGAATGAGAAATGATAAAACACAGAGTCAGGAGAGTATCAGATGAAAGTTTCATCTCAAGAAAAGTACCATAATTGCTGAGCACAGGTTTATAAATACTATTTGACTAATGATTTAGAACAGCAGAGCAAATGGAAAGTGTACCTAAACCTGACAATCACCAGCTATTTTCCCACCAGTACTTGAATATCTATGAAGTGAAAATATCACCAAAGATCTGGCTAGCATGAACCATGGCTCATTAATAATACAGATATTTATCAGCATTCTGTCATAGACACTCTTAAAAAATAACTGTGAATCCCGCCTAGCATAGGTCCTTTGCCTGGTTGGGGATATTGAAAAGTTTATCCTATTTGATCTTTGGACTGTGATACAATGCAGGAGCTCACTACTGTGTTACCTTCCTGTCCCACAGTGCTTCGAGGGGATCCCACTAAAGAAAGCCTCCTTTTCCCTACTCCAAGGCCCTTTCAAGAATGCCAAAAGCCAGATTTTCTTCAAAGGCTGTAAACACTTTTTTTGGAAGCATCTTGAGAGTACATGTTGAACTTTAATTTACTTTTTTTTTTTTACTTTCTCCATGCTGGCAGTCTTTTTTTTCTTTTTTTTTTCTCTTTTATTAAAGCCATGGTCCTCTATCCTCCTCCCTTGTGGGAAGGATTTCTTTATTAAAACTTGCATCATTATTCCCTTATCCCCCCTGCTCATCACCATCTCATATAGAGATCTCATAGAGGCACAGGCCTCCATGCTTCCTTTAAAAATAAAACTGTGTACATGGGTCAAAAGCTTGATGCAAAGCATAATGTGGATCATACCTTAAAGGAACCAAAAACTGTTCAAACTGATTTTACACTGTGAGTGTGTGATAAAAGAGCAGAGTCAGAGAGTAAAGTTCCACTTAGGTCTTTGAACTTACAGATTTGGAAAGAAAACATACGGATCATTCATTATTTATACGGGCAAAATCTCTTTCACTTGGCACCTCTTTATGATTATAAAGTGGATTTGTGATGTGCAATGATATTTATTAAGACATCATACTGCTAATATTTAGATTCAGTCACATAGCTGTTCTATGCAGCATTTTATCTGGTAAGCATCTTACACAACTGAAATATATACCACATAGCCCATGAACAAATGAGCAGCTTGGTGCATGATAGTCTGCATGGATTATAAAAGTATACAGGCATTTGATTTTCAAATGCTGCATTGATTGCTGGAAAACAGGGACACTGCACAATGTCACTGTACTTTTGGTATGGCTATACCATCAGAGTGTGAAGCAACTATTTATAATGTACCACAACCACGAATTTTATAGTTCCATGTTAATATATGGTCACTGTGTACTAGGCAGGGGGGAAGGCAACAACAACTGACTTTCAGGCTTTTGGTATTTTGGGTTGGGTGGGGTTTTTTTGTGTGTTTTGTTTTGTTTTGTTTTTTAATTGCCAAGATGGTCTGCACAAGCTTCATGTTCTGTTGGGGAAAAAAAAAATAAAGAAAAAGTAATCACCTGATCTTGATGTTGGAAACATGCCAAGCCCATCTGAGGTCCAAATCTATATGTACATAAAAAAGCAGGAAGCAGTCTTAAAAGGAAATGCTAATTAGCTTCCTGGGATTTCAAATTTTAAAAGCTTCTGTGATTGAATTTATTTTAGCAATTCTTTCTTTAAGGAATGTGAAAATTGGCCCTACAGTTGAGACTTCAAACAAAACAGGATGAAGAAGCAAAATCCCTAGTAATATTGCTTATTGCACTCAATATGATTATAG
Source organism: Chaetura pelagica (assembly GCF_000747805.2). Taxonomy (NCBI): domain Eukaryota; kingdom Metazoa; phylum Chordata; class Aves; order Apodiformes; family Apodidae; genus Chaetura; species Chaetura pelagica. Next base: position 5,070,900 of record NW_009970717.1, on the reverse strand, counting down.
TCATACATTGAGGACTGATCGATAAAAGAGAATTATACATCAGTATAATGAGTATAAAAGTAAAATGACTTCTGGTCAACTTTATCAAAATACTTAGAAAAGCTGGAAGAGTCTTAGCAATACAAAATACAGAACAACCAGCAGTTTGAATAAGGGGACAGAAATGGGCTCTCAGTGGCAAGAGTGCTGCAATTTTCACATTGGATGAAGCATAAATTAAGATCTTCTGCATTATTAACAACAGTGAACATGTCCTTTGGGGCACAGATAGTAATGAAAGTTCACATTTGAATTAAAGCATGGACACTGCTGAACAGAGACAAAAAAGTCAGGCAGAAAAAGCACACAGACCATTTATGAAGGACAACGTAAGACAAATACACTAGTAATTTGGGAAAGAGTAAACCAGCAGTTTGCAACAGCGCTCTTTTTATCTATATGATTATCACACCTACAAACCTAGCTCTGACCAAGCTTGGTTTTAACACTATTATATTATATAAAACTTGCATCCAGTGAACCCTGGATCCAGGACCCAGACCCATCAGTAGTGCATCCAGGAAACCCTCATGTATCCAGAACTAGGTGCTTAAAAGCCAGCTATGTGCAGAGGAGCCTTGATTCAAGCATCTGTGGATTCATCTTTTAATCACTTCTTAACAATACTTTTAGTTCCATACTGCTCTCCAAGAGAGAATTTTTTTCCATTTTCCTGGAGTCAGCCATTTTGCTAAATGCTAACAGCAACAGCACAAATGCAGATCAGTTTTCAAAAGCTGCTACAATATCAATTTAATATTCCAGGAACCATTTGGCTTCATAGTTCGGTGCATGGGACATCACATATATTAATATTTCAACCAGCTAAAACTCTTCTGGATGTTCAACCAGGCTAGTGGTGTTATGCAAACTGCCTGACAGTCTCTCACCTTGCCCTTATTATGAAAATTATATGTTTTGTCATGCTTATGCAGAAGGGCTGCTTTCAGCCACGGGCTCAGAAATGACAATTTTAAACACTTTAATTTTTGATGCAGGTCATGTTTTATAGAGGTGACAAATGTCAGTTACAATTGTGCATGTCTAGGTTTTGGAGCAGAGCAAAGTCAGTTTGCTTCCTTGAACACGTGCATGAAATGGTCAAACCACTTAACACAGTAAGGGGTTCAGCCCAGCGAGGGTGGATGAGACCCTGTCTATGAGTGGACAAGACCTGTTCTATGGGCATGGTCAGGGCCATCAGCTGTATCCATAGTTACCTTCTTTGTTACCCCAGGATGCATGAAGGGAGTCCAGGGGATCACAGGTGCTTCTCAGCTGGGGAAAGCAAGACGGGCCATGGCTGGGAATCACAGAATGGTTTGAGTTGCAAGGGACCTTAGAGATCACCTAGTTCCACCCCCCCTGTATGGGCATGGACACTTCCCCCTAGATCAGGTGGCTCAGGGACCTGTCCAACCTGGTCCTGAATAACACATACCACCTATAAATTCACTGAGCTAATTTTAAAGCAAGCCAAGTGAAAGCATTTTCACACAGAATCACAGAACTGCCATGGAAAGTTGGAAGGAACCTGTGAGGTCACTTGAGTCCAACCATCAAAAAAAAAATATACCAAAAACCAATCAAACAAATAAAACAAAACGAAAAATACAACAAAAAAGCCAACAACACACACACCACCAAAAAAACCCCAACCACAACCAACCACACACACCCCACCAAAAACACCCACAAATGAACCCCACGACCTCAGCCACTAGAGCATGCCCTGAAGTGCAACATCTACATGTTTCTAGAGTACCTTCAAGAATGGTGACTCAATCACCTCCCTGGGCAGACTGTTCCAGTGCCTGACCACTCTTTCAATATAGAAATTCTATCCACTTGTGAGGGTTGCAGGAGACTTGGGTCTAAGTGAATTGAAATATCTGTACCAAACAGAACCACGCAAGGGTGAGACTTCAGAGCAGCGTCTTGACAGCTCCCGCAGAGAACTGGGAGGAATTAGAAGTGCCTTGTTTATTCCACTGAACGCTAAAGCCCTGAAGAGAGACCAAATGAATTTCTCCAGTGGGAAAATCTGCCTAAGGGAACAATTTAGCCCTTGAGAAAGATAAATTAAAACAAAATTAGTGCCCTGTGATTGTTTTGCCTGATGATAGACAGATACTTTGTGGAGGCTTTAAAAGATGTGGCTGTGCAAATATTAGGAATTTCCAAATTAAATACTTAGGCACTGATGTTTTTTTCTAAAATCCTGTGTAAGGAGAAGTTTTGAGAATAAAATTCAGATAAATGTAAAAATAAGGTAGACAGGCTCACATTTAGAACATATTTAGAAAAATATAGTCTGAGATTACCTTTTTACATTTGAAACATCACATGTGACATTTAAAGGATTTTCGAAAAATTAAGTGACACATAAGATCAGGTTTCCTGATAAGCTTTTCTGTGTGAACTGTAGTCAGAGTCTTGGAAGTTTTACTAACAGTTTATTCTTGATTTCTGACAAGTCTATCTTTATTTTAAGGTATGTTTAAACTTGTTTTCACAATCAAGACATCAAGGTAGGAATAAAGCTGAACTTCTGGGTTGTTCTAACATTTGGCTGGTATTTAATCTAGTATTTGTTGCCATGAAGCAGCCTTTTGAAAGATGATCAGTGTACCTGAAATGTGTATAGTTATAAAAATGGCATTAATTTGCTTAGACCGGGAGATTTTCACAGGAGAGCAACTAGCAGAAAACATTATGAAAATGTCCAAGAGGACTGGTAATTGAGTTGATTAGTATGACCTTGGTTATGAAGGTAATAGAAGAGTGAACGGTGCTTAGACTGAGTTATAACCCTGCTACCTTGCTCGGAGATGTAGTGAGGTATGTAATTTGTTCAGGGTGAATCCGAGTAGCCTGGCCTCTCCCTGACAGGGTAATACACTCTGCCTAGCAGAGCTTGGCCAGCCACTTCTCCTACCCCAAAAGAGTAAACAGAGCAGGGTCGGCCGAGGGATGATGAACTGTGTGCTTCCTTCAGTTCAAGATGGTAATTTTCTGCTGGCAGACACTTTCTGTTAAAGGTTTCTTTTAAAATTGGGCAAATTTAAATTAATTTTTTAAACTTTAGAATGGAAACTTTCCAGTTTCCCCTTGAATTAAGCTCCATACTAAATGTATCTTGACTTACATCCTCAACCAATCACACAGTTCTGATGTTGCTTTTTAACCCATCACATTTCAACCCTACAATAACTCCCAAAAGGGTGTAAAAAAAGCCAAGGCTTGTCTCACAGAACGGGGACTTTATTCGTTCAGTAAAGACCCCAACACATAAGTGCTATGATTACCTTTTTTTTATTAGATAAACCATGATTATTTAAAGATTTTTTAGGTGGCTTACCTTTACAGGGCAAAAAGGCATCCCGAGCAATTAGACAAAGGAGGTGAAGAAACAAAATTCTAGTTGCTATACTTTGTATTCATGCCCTTGTCAGTAACCTGGATGTGATATAAATTATCTATCAGGCATCCATAGAATATGTTCTTAGAGAAAAAAAGTAAGTCACAGAAAGGAATTGTTAAAGTTCTGTGAGTAATCTTTAACCACTAAACATCAGAACATTTATTTTTAAAAAGTCAAAGAACAGACCAAAAGCAGTGTCTTCAAAGTCAGCACAATTTCAATATTACCCCTTTGCTTCCATCCCTGACAATCTGTCTTGCTCTTTTATTGCAAGTTTCACAAACGAATAACTGGCCAAGGTTCCCTAGAAGGAAAATGCCTACATAAAAGATTCAATTAAATTGAAATTACTCAGTTCAGTCTGTGTGTGTCCAACACAAACTCTGCTTTACTAGGAAATCAGGCACAGATATTCAGCTAAAAATTGCCACACATTAGACCTGTAATTTCAGACCATATTTCCCTACTAACAAATCTGTGCTCTTTTGGTTTCGTAGCTATCAGGATGTCATCATATTCTTTTTCTGAGGAAAACTGAAGGGATGAAAGGAGGCGCTTAGGAAATAATTTTGCATTTTCTCTTAGAAATTAAAACTCTTTCATTTCTTCTAATGTATTTAAGTACCATGGAGAAATGGGGTTAGAAATGGATTTAGAAAATAATCCAAGACATCTAAAGAACACTGTAATCTCAATAACATTCCAAATACAATCATTTCAGGGGCAGAAGAGCAAAAGCAGCTTCTGTGTGTCCACATATTTGAGAGACATGCAAAAATACAAGACTCTCTGGAATCAGGTGTCATCTATTCGTTTCTCATTTCACAGAGCTAAAATCAAACTGAATATTTAATTCTAAGTATAAACTAATGACCTGATCCCAAGTCATGTAGCATGAAGATAGATTACTGTTGACATGCAGAGTCCTGCTGAAATCCCTGGCATTTTGTGTGAGCAGAGCAGTCTGCCTGCGTGCTACACAATGCTCAGAACAGTAATGTGGAAAAGGAGTTTGGGATATTAATTCACAGTCACAGTATTTAACACCATGGTTTTAATATAATTTCTCCTGTTGTTTTGAAGGTCAATGGACCTAGATGAAATTTCCCACCCTCAAAACAGTGTGCATGGTATCAATGTAATCACAACCTTTCATTTTAAAGTTCATCTGCTGAAGGGTTTGTATCTCAAAGCAAAATAAAAAACAATTCCAGCAAGCCTGTTGAGGTGTTTGTAAGTTTGCAAGCTACAAGCAGGACAGATTTACCTGTGTTTTACCAGTACTGTGTGAATGCTAGTTATCCCACTGTGAACTTTGGATGAAATCCTCATCCCATTGAATTGACAGGAGCTTTGCCACCGACTCCAATGGCACCCAGAGTTCACACTCTGGCTTAGGATCCATGCCACAGCCTAATAATTTCTGCTCAGTGAGGCCCATAAAGTTTATCTTGAAAGAAAAAAAAAAAAAGTCAACTTGTATTCACTCTGATTTTTCTCTTTTTGGAGGGACAGCTTGTTTTAGTCCATACTGCAGTCTCCCCTCGGCACTGCCAATGGAAGCTGCTCAGGCATCCTTCAGGGAGCTCTGCCGAGCGAGCATCCTCCGCACTGCTTCAGCTGGCATATTTAGTCAGCGCTGATGGTAATTTATTAGTATGCACTACCCAAATTCAAAGACTTTCCAAGGAAGTTTGACTGCAGTGGTAGCATTCTGATTTATGAAGCTGGGTTATCATTTTTAAACCACAGCCCTATCCACAGCCTGACTCGACTGACAATGACATATACCTGGGGTGTGTGTCAAGCCTCACAGGCTGACTTCTCATCCCTGCGGCAGCTCTTCCCCACCCTGGGACCAGTTACACCAGTTACAGCCCAGTCCCCTGCTGGTGGGCACTTTGACACCTGTCCGTAACTGGCTCCAGCTGTAGGTATCAGTGCAAACCTCTGCCCATAAGTAATTCATCCTCCAAAAAAACCAAATCGGGTTTTATAAAATCAGTTCTGTGTAACTGAAGTCTGCACTGCAGCCACTACTGCAGAGTTAGGTATTTCCAGACAAACCAGGCTTGCAAAAAAAAAACAAAAACCCCATCCCAAACCAAAAAGAAAACAGAAATCTAATACCAGACATATGACTACACATACTTGCATGCCAGCATGGGTATTTGTTGGCTACTTCTAAATATGGATGCTAAATGCTCCCTCTCCCTCTACACCAGACCACCAAATTTTCACTAAACCACTTCAGAACATATTTGAACATGCCTACTTAATAGCAGCAAAATGTCATACAACCAAAACATCCTTCCTATGTGGAGAGAGAACACTCCCCATTACAAACATACAGCAAACTAACTAGAGGAGGTATGGGTGGTTATGGAGATCTAAGCAACGGAAACAGGCCTGCCCAGAGTCCAAAAGAATTACATTAAAGATGCTCAAGTGTCATTTTAAGAGTCTGCATCTTGACATCAAGCAACCAAAGATGCTTTCATGGTCTTTCTTCAAACAAGAAAGCAGAAACACAAGTAGGGATTTTCTTTTATGCTCAGGAAGATAAAACCTGAGTATAAACACTGAAGTATTTACTCTCACAGCAATCCCATGAAATGCACTGTTATTCCCATTTTACAGATGAGGAACTGAGTCACAGAAAGACTATCTGGTTCATGGTTTTAAAGGTGTTTTAAAAAAATAAGCTGAGGATGCTGGGTTCACATCCAGTGTTTGAGCCACAAAACCAGAATTCATCCTTCATAATAAGGTCAGCTTTTCATTCAGGAACTATGAAGGTGCTGAAGGAATTCAGTAAATCCTTCTTCTGTAAAAGACGCTAAAAGCTACATGACATTAAGATGAAAACTAGTAAACTTAATCTCTAGTAACATCCACTCAAGCAGGCTCCAAAGTAAATGTGGAAAATAGGTGTTTCATAGCTGAGGCAAGAAAGAGAAAAACAAAATGTATTTGCAAATGATTTTGTTTGTGTGAGCAACGTGCTTTTGCTGAAAGACTGGTGTGTGCAAAATGGGTATTTTTTTGGTATGTCAGCTTCAATTATCAGCAATCTACAAGTGAAAAGCGACAGCCTTCTCCCAACAACCTCCTCCAAAGAAGATGCCCATCAGCTGAAAGCCCTGCTCCCTGGCGTGACCTTTCTTGCTTTGTGCCTGGGCATAAGGGCACACAGCCATTTTATTTAAACTTGTTTTGAGAAAACTGCTTGTTACATGTTGATTTCCAGCAGCCACTGCCCTCTAAAAGGAATATTCATGGCTGGGATTTCACTTTGAATGCTAACAGGATCAATTTGAACCCCCCTACACTTTATACCTCTCTGTCTTGTTTCGGACATATTCATGGCCATTTACATAACTTACAGAAATATGCTTATGAGTAAAGATGCACATCATCCCAATTGTTGCCGGGTTTATTCCTAATATGCACGTTAGAGAGGGAAGCAGAAAATGGCCCTAGCAGGCAAGCTGGCTCCCAAAAGAGGCAATGCAGAAAAAAAATCACTCAGCCTGGAGCCCACTGCACTGCCAGGCAAAGCAGCTGTGGCACAAGTTTCAACACAACACCTAATAATTTTGATCAGGCAGCTATTAAGAGCACTTCCCAGCCCGCTCATCTCCTCGCCGGTTTGTTTTCTCTATTTAAACAAAAATTACGGTCTCAGGTATCACTCGCGTGGCTAAAGGGCCCCGTAATGCACAGTATCCTTGGCTCTGTCACTGTGCTTGCTGACCCTACAGTGAGCAGGCTCTGACCACCAAATGCGAGCAGAATAAATTATCGCTGACACTCCAATATTTAATTATGCAGCTGTCAGAGCGGCCCTTTCGAAATTCATTTTAATAAAGTGGGAACTTTTTCCTTTCAAGGTTAGAGTCAGGGGAGTCACCTTCTGTGTCAGGCTGAGGTCTCCACCATGAGCTTTGCATTCTTCCCTGAGAAGCCTGTCACTTGGCCTGATAGAAGGACCAGATAACGGCACCGATGTCTATTGGCCTCCCCCGCCCTGCCTGAATGAACATCCTTCATTTAAACCCACAATAATGAGGACCTCAAAGTCAGACAGGCAGCCACAAGGGCAGCTCGTCAGGAAAAAAAAAAATGGCTTCTTATTATAAAATTCACACGGTGTTATAGCTGCAATCTAAAAGCAATCATGTTCATCTCACCGTTTTAACTGGTTAACCAGAAATATTTAACATGTTAAAAAATGTGAACGGAAACCAAATGTACAAAGCTACAGCAGCCTGGATTTATCTGCACTGAGCTCAGACAAGAATATTGCTTTGTGTTTTGCTATGAGCGAAGTATCTAATGAGGTCTTTTCTTTTTTTTTTGCCAAATAATTAGAAAAAAAACCCCAACAACTATACAAGGGAATTCTTGATAAACATGTAGAGCATAACATGTAATGCACTTACCACCATGTGCACAGTATAGTGCTCAGATGTGCTTTCTAAGATATTAAAAAGAAAAGCTGCTGTGTGTGCACACAGCTGTGCTGATACACACATACACATAGCCTGTGAATACATATATGAATCAACCCTGGGGAATAAAGTGCTGGCCATAAGAAACCTCACCTTCAGGAAATCAGAGACTGTTTTAAAGCATGGTCATCTCTCAACTAGATCTCCATATTTGCAGATCCCTTATTTCTAAACTTCTGATTTTTGTAGTGTGAAGTTGGGAGAAAAATAGATTCAAGTTTACCACGGACAGCCCAAAAATACGTGAGCAAGAAAGTAGTTGACCTAAAATAAGAGAACATGAAAAAGAAAAGGAAAAAAATCCCAAACAACCTACACATATTCTAAATTTCCTTGTTTCTATGTGACACCACTTCTAATTTCCAAATGAAAATGTTAATAACAACTTTGACTTACAAACTCTGTTTTTACCCCAAGTTTCTATGGTGTTATAGGAGCACTGGAGATTTAGATATGCAACGTTTTCCCAAGTATGATTATACATCTTTAAAAATGAGGTACTGAAAAACACTTGAGTTGTGTGTGGGCTGGGAATTCAAGCTCCCTGGGAAACCCCACATCTCCCAGTTTAAACCAAAAGTTTTGTTAATGAGAATGAAGTTAATGGAATTCCATCCCACACCCCATAGGTGCTAAGTAATCTATCCCAAGACACAAAGTGTCCCAGGAAAAGAAAAAAAAAGCTTTTTGCAAAAATATTCTTAACTTAATTTGATCCACAGTGAAGTCACAGCCAAGAGAGAACAACATGACTCACTAGTACAAAATGTTTTATTTTCTGGATTCATTAGTGCTAATGAAGAACAGGTGTGAGGTAGCAGGGAAAATGCTGTGCAGAGCTGTTCTCCAGCACATTCTCCTGCCCACATCATGCCTCAACAGTTGGTCTCTCACTCTCTCCCTGCAAAGGGCTGCACTTTGCATCTTCCAAATAACACACAAATAAATCACTATCTGCAAAACTAGAAGAAAAAAAAACATGTAGTGCACAGAAAAGTGGAAGAGTTCACTCAAGTTTCACAATTTTCCCAATATGCTGGGCTGTGCTTCAGGACTTCACATTAAAAAAGTGGAATTAAAACAGCTCACTCATGGGCTGTTTTCAACATGAGATCAGACCTTCCACAAAGATGAGATCTCCCCCCCATCGTTCCCTTCTGATTCACTTGTTTGTCTCATACCCACCTAAAATGGCTAACAATGTACAACAGGGCTTACCTCATCCAACATTAGGTACCTAAACAAAAACCTTTGGGCAAATGTGGTTACTCTTGTCCTTCTTTTACCTGTGGACTTATCTGATACCTTCAGAGGCTGAACTAGAAGTTAATTGAGTTGAATGGCCTTTCGGTGGTACCCACTGCACTGGGTTTGTGTACAACAGCAAAGGTGACAGCTTGTATCTTAGAAGCCTTGATTAAGTAGTCTAAATCTGGCTCTTGGACAGTTATTTATTAGCTGGACATGAAGTACATATCTAACAGGGCCCTGCTTCCAACTGGTCTATGCGTGTTTCTGTACTATAAATAATAACTGCCAGCCTGTTTTTTAAAATATGCTATGATTATCTCCCACTGCTTCTGGCTTTAGGGCCTCGTGCTTTATTTTTGGCTTTGTCATTTAATTTTGGTAGAGACAAATATTTTGACACATGGCTGGCATGTTGGCCTCAGCATGTACAAAGTTGCATGCGTCTTTGCATTGGGTTGGAGTTCACCACAGATGCTTACTGTACAGAGACCATGCCCCAGGAACTGAAAGTAAACCTCTAACACATAAAAAAGAAGTAGAATATTCTATCATTAACCTGAGGAAATAAATGCTTTAAAAGATCAGAGTTTTCAGTGTGTTTTTAACAGCTTCAGTATCACACAATCACAATACACTGGAGGGTTTCTGATGAACATTTCACTCAAAGCAGCACAGGTCACCTCCTGGTATCAATCCAGACAGATTCATTGAATCCTACTTGTCACTAATTTTTGCAGTGGAAAAGTAATTATAGAACAAAACATCAGGAAAATAAAATAATCCTATCAACTCGGTGTGACATGCACACATAAATGTGCCAAACATCCCAGCTGAGGAACTCCAAAAAAATGAACAATTGTTGAACGTAGAGAACAGAAAAGGCTGTGATTCTTGTGCAATAGCTGGGAAAGTGCAAATAAATTCTGAGCCAACAAGAAGGTTTACACTAATCTGGCATTGCAAGAGTTTTCAGTCCACAAATTCCTTCACAACTGAGTAAATTTAAAGAAATAAAACTAGATTGAGCATTGCTTTAATACCTGCTGGTGTAGTTTCCCACACTGTTCACTGGCTTGTTAAATATGAATAAGATTTGCCTTGCAAAGCCACAGTGAGAAATACAGTCACAGATGGGTTAATTGTCCACCCCTCAGATCTTAGCATTTTTATTTTGGTTTAAATAGAACCTGTGATTATAACAAGAAAACTCCCTGGCCTTGTGTACAAGACTCAAATATAATCAGCGATACCACATTGTCCCTTAATAGAAGGTGCAATATAAAAAAGATCATTTAAGATGCCAGTAGCTTCCCTCCTGACCCTGCCTGGCTGAGAGGCAAATTGCATTAGAAAATGACATGCCATTCATCTCACGAGTAGTTGCAGGAACATTTAGCTAATTAAATGATTAATAAATTTAACACTGCTTTATAATTTCATTTAGCCGTGTTGGAAATCACACGGTGCACTGCGTGTGCACCGAATGAGATTAGGTGGGAGTTGTGGGTTTCACCGGCTGCCCTGGTAATTGAGATTAGTCTATTACTACAGTGACCTTTTTAACTTTTATATTCTCTTGTTAAAGTGAAATAAAATTTTATTCACTTTTAAGGCATATTTACTTAGTGAAATTTACGTGAAATTAAAGAAATACGAAGCTGAGAAGCATTTTTGATACCTGTTCATTCTCTCTTTCATCTTTTAACCTTATTTTGCACCCCTTTTCCAACTCCTGCTTTCATTTGGCAGCCTACTACCGAAACAGCACATTTTGAAACAAACTCCCTTTATCACTAAAAAAACAAAAACAAAAACACCCCCAAATGTTGCAAAGCCAAATGACACTGAATACACTCAACATCACAATGGTGGGTTTGGAGCAGGGAGTTTGGTACACACAAAGCAGCCATAACCTAGATATATCTATATATTTGCACTTGTTTACTGGAGCTTTATCTGGAAACTACCTCGGGAGTGGTAGTTAAATGGTGACTCTCTCTGTTCTAGCACAGTCAGCAGGCTGTGGCTGCAGGCAGTTGTGGAGAGGTGCTACGTTCCTGTTCTAGGAAACCACTCCTCTCTTTGTGCATCCATCCTTGCACACAACTTTAGACAAAATGATCCCACTTATTCACAAGAATCACCATTTGCTACATAATTATTTATCTGAGCAATCAGTGCCTAAACTCAGTTTCTGAGGAGTAGGAGGGGATCCTGAGGAAAGCAACAGCTCACTCTCATTTTACCCAGCTTATGGTTAGAATGAGAGGTTGCTGCTGATGTGTGGCATGCCTCAATTTGGTACATTGCATCAAAGAACAAAAATAAAATCACAATTTTGTTGTGATTAATAATGAACACTTCTCCTAACATTTCTGTATAACAATTGCGGACACTGTGTCATCAGGAAGTCAGCACAGGTTAGATAGTTAATACCCAGGTAGTTCAAATAGCCAAAGAAACACAAAATCCTCCCCCCAAATAACCTTTGTCTATCCATGCATGGCTTACAGTTATCTTACTGTTAAAAGCATAAACATCTATCCACATGAAATTAATTTAATCAGTACAAGGACTCGTTTTATCAGTTTTTGGAAAATTTCTCAAGATTCCTGACAAGTCAACTGAGAACAAATTTTCAATCAATATATCTAATGCTAGGAGGGATACTTAATGTGTTTCCTTTTTGAACAGGTATGTGTTTATAATGTAGAAAAAAAAAAAAAATTGAAATGCATGTCATTATAAAAACTGATTTCTATCTGAGACCATTTCAGAAAGTATGTTTGAAAAGGACAAGTCAGAACAGTGCTGACTTTTCCTGAGATCCTGATACTCAAGAAAGGGATAAATTACTTGATAGGCTGTTCATACAATATGGATATAAAATCCACGGTGGCTGAAGTGAAAAGATGTAATGGAAATGGGATCTGACAAGAGTAAATAATGTTTCTGCTCACTTACTCTGGTAAAATAAAATTCCAATACAGATGGGCCCAACATGTGGGAGAAAGAACCTATTATCAGCAGATGCATTAAATACAGCAACTACAGCAACTATTTCATCTTGGAGGCAAAAAAAGGCCAAACAAATTACAGGTGATAATTCTAACAGCTATTCACTGTGATAATTGGAAGGGAAAAACATTTCCTAGATTTCCAAACAGTACCACCACCACAGATGTGAAGAATCATCAACAGCACACAGAGGTACATCAGTGTCTTCGTGTAGAATAATAAATTCCAGTTCTTTGGACTTGTGACTGAAGTCCACCTGGGTTTCAGATGGACTGGATTTCCTCCCAACATTGTGGGGCTATTTTTTTGTCCTCAGGGCAGCAAAAGCCCAGCTCAGAGCCATGAGGGACCAGTAATACGGGATAAACGTCATTTCCCCTATTTTTAGATGTGACTAATATAGGTGTCTGTATCTCAGTTTAATGTCTAGACTTCCTTTACCGTCAGTGGAGAAAATGGCACTTTTTGAGAACTATTCATCTGACCTAATTTAGTCATTTACTCTAAGGTGAGATAAGCTGTGGTACAGAAGTGCTGCCTTCTCTTCTTGGACTACAAACAGAACTAAAATCTGTTAATTTAATGAAAAAATTCCTACCACTAAGTTGCAAGTTCTGACAAGAACTGAAACAAAGTAAATCCACTCTGAGGCCTCCAGAATTAAGCTTTTTCTCTTGAACTTTGTGTGGGATCAAAAGGTGCTAAAACACCCCTGTGATGAATGCATGATATTCAGTGTATTCACAGATTTAGCAGCTTTGACTTAGGAAGTCCTTTGAAAACTGATCCTTATACTCTGGACTGCCACAGGAATGGCCAGTGATGGCATTTTGGGGTTTGTTTGTTTGTTTAATTATGAGACTGGTCACTGGCGTTTGGATGGATACATTATTTCTGTCAAGGAAGCTAACATATGAAACTGATGATCTGATGACATGAGCTCCTATAGACAATATTTTACAAATGTCAGAGGGAATACTATTTTCTACAAAAACAATAACATGTATAACAGAAGCTCTAAAAACACACAGCTTGCACATTGAGCTTTCTAGAACTGAAAGTGTAATGTGATTTTTTTTTTTTCTTGGAAACAGAGATTATTTATGCTGGTAACTACAGTTATGACAGGATCTAAATAGCCATTATCCACTCTCACCTGTGGGAAGCAGGAAAACCCATCCAATTTTTCCAGGAACTTATGTCCCCTAGTGTCTCCCTAAGTAATGAATCACTTTCCTTCAGATGAGATCAACTGCAGGTTTTATTAAAAGAGAGGTAACCTATAGAAAATCATGTTGCAAACAAATACACAATTTTTAACAGAAAAGGTTGGCAGAACTCATATTGGGAAGAAATAGGGTCTATGGAAAAACTGTGACAAATTTTGAGTAAATTAATTGTTGGGTTTTTAAATTTTATTTTACATTTCTGGTAATAAAGTTAGATCATTCGAGGAGTGAAAATCATCATTATCAAACTAAGCACTTTGACCTTTTAAAATATGGGTAGTTCTGTCCACTTCTACTTATATAGTGTCCACTTTTGCATCAAGATAAGTCAGGATCCATATTGTTTTAACCTAAACATACCTTAAAGGCTGCCTCTACGAGTTTTAATAAAGTGCACTGATGTGGAACTATGGTCATTGTTTCTTATCATTTGTATTGGGAAACAGTCTAAGGTTAAGCTTGTGTTTCAGTAAATAGCCTTTGATACAAAAGATGAAGGCATTTTGAATTCTGACTTTGGCTTCAGTGAAGCTATGACTTTACCTAAGGTTACTGAATGTGCAGCTGCATGTGCACCTACCTGTACATACATTCCAGGCTCTGTAGTCTAGGATTTCAGATTGCTTGTTGCCAAGTGGAATACAGAACCTTAAAAACATCTCATTCAAATGAGGTACAAAAGCTCTGCATGGGAGCTTGATATCAATCACCTTTCTCATAATCATCATATGTACCAAATGAGTTTAGCCATGCTGGTAAGACTGTGTCATCACTGGCAGCAAAGATTATGTGGGTCAAAGCCACACTGAGCTACTTTGCCTTGAGTTTCATTTCCAATGGTGATTTAACAGCTCAGAATTCATAATGAGCGTGATCTGACATCCTGGCTATTGAAAATGGGACATTGCAGAAGTTAATACAACAGATTCAAGTACACTAAGGAGAAAGCATCCCTAAATCTTGTTGGTGTCCATAGCAGATTGGGAGCTTTGCATGGCAGTCTTTGCCTCTGAACATTCCTGAAGTTCTAGGAGGAATCCATGTGTTGGCTGAAATAATTCTCCTCAGACAACAACAGCCTTGACTTCCCAGCCCTACTGTGAATAAAGACATGTTGCAGAATTTTTTACATATTGTTGTTTTGGTATGTTGTCCATAAAGTGAATTCCAGCCTAAATCTATCCATGTAGGTCTCACTGCTACTCCCTTTCTCCAAAGAGTACACTTCAATGCCTCATGAATGGCTGCCTCAGTAAAACTGTTGGATACGCTGTATGAGTAACACTATTAAAAGCAAAGAAACAAACCTTGTTACTTCTGTTTAGGGAACCCTGGCAAATCTTGTAGCTCACAGTAATGTGAGTTTAGCTGTTTTAATTTCTTAGGTTGTTTAATTTTAATTAGAATATTGATTCCCAAACTCATTTTTGTGCCATCAGTGTCAAATCCCTGCCTTATCACCACCGATCAGCCCAGCTAGCTCAATGCATCGAGTTCTGCTGGGTCTGACTCCACCTCAGCCTGACATCTCTTTCAGGGTTATGACTCTCATTAGTGGGATATAATCAAGGCTGAAATCTCCGTGAAGCCCCAACACAGTGGTTTGTGGCCAATGGACCTGCATAATCTTGCAGATCTACACCAGATGCCTCTACTGGCTCAAGCTCAAAGCACCCTTCAACTTAGTGTGCAACCTGGCTGCACCACACAGAGGATGCAGATATTCCCACAAGATCTGCCATTGCTGGTTCCACACTCCTGGTGATGATGGATGATTTTCACTCCTAATGAGGAAGAGAAAGAGAAAATGAGTGTGTGTTGGTTCCCTTCCAACAGCCTGTCTTGACTGACAGCTCAGCCAGTGCCTATCCACTTGAAAATAAGTCTGAACTTAAGATGGATTAGAGGTCACGCAGGCTCTCCAAAACAAGGGTTTCCACAAAACTTGATGCTGTGCCTCAGGGTCCATTTTAAGCATCAAACTGATTTTTTGCAGCTGAAAAGAAACTGTGTACCTAACGTGCAGGATGGTTTATTTACCTCATCAGTCACAGAAGGGGACGTGCAGGGCTATCTCTGCTACCCTTGAAGAAATTGTCACCAGTATTAAGCAAATTACTATAAACAGGAGAGAAATAATCAAGGCTGGGAGCTTTGGTGGGTGTAAAGCCCAGTGCTTTACACAAGGTGTGCTCCTTAATACAGATTTAGCATTGTTTAGAGAGATCAGCTGTAATTACTCAGAATTTGAACCATTTGACCTTACTACATTAAGCCTCAATGTTTGCTGAATCCTGTTAATAAAAAGCAAACATCTTTCTTACCAGTCTCTCACTGTCTGGAACAAGTGACTATGTGAGGGAATTCAACGTGCAAGTCTTTATAAAGCCAGTCGTGGTTTAGCAAACCAGTAAGATCAGAGGTTTCTCCCCCCACGATGGGGGACTCTCAGCGGCGCAGGTGTGGGGCTGCGCGTGCAGCGCTGCTGCCGCGGCACCAACCGGCTGCGCGTTGTGCTCCGCTCATCCATCACCCGCTCTGTCAACACAGGTCAACTAATCCTGCTCTGCCTGACCTCTGACCAGCACGCCAAAGGGAGGCAACAAAAATTCAAATGCACTGCTGAGGGAGACAGAATTGTTAAAGCTGCCTTTTCTTCTCGCCGAGACAGGGTAAAACAAACTTCTAAATGCTATTAGAGAGCAAACCTCCGTAAATGAGGAGAAGCATCTCTCCGAGCCTTCCCCTTTATGATTAATACATTGTCAGGTCCTGCAAGTGCTTTCCCAAAATGTAGGTATTTTACTGGGTTTTGCACTTAAAGACTCCTGTCACAATTCAGTCATTTTATCTCAATGTTTCATGGTTAAAAAAACCAAACAGAACAACAAAGGCAAGGAGAGGCACAGCCCAAACCAGAGAAACGGGGACTGCAGACACACCAGATGAAAGCTGCTAACTCCACTGAGGGAGAATCACAGAGTGGTAGGGGTTGATAAATGTTGATGCCTGACTATGGAAGGTGAGATAAATAAATGAAAGTTAAAGTGAAAAGACACAGGCCAGCCTCCTGGACTGGTGAGTCTGGAGCAGGGTTGTCACACAGATGTTTACTTCTAGATCTGGGGACAACTCAAGGCCAAAAAGGCTTTCATACTCTCCTAGTTTGAGCCAGGATGAAGCCAGTTTTCTTTTTACTGATTTTTTTTTTCTTTTCTTTTTTCCCTTCAGTGAACTCTCTTTTAAGCAGCACACTTGCTGAAACTAGCAGCAAGTTTTCAAGCTGGTGGACTGATAAGGCCTGAATGTTTATGTTACTGCTGAGAGACCAGGGACACTTTGCTCTACTTGTCAGATTTGCTACTTTGGACACTACAGGAGCAGAAGAGTCAAATCTACAACCCTCCCAACCAGACAGATGGCAAAACTGGCCAACCAAAGTATTCCATCCCACATGTAATGCAGAGATCAGGGAAGTCAAGCCCTTCTCCTTTTCCCTTCTCTTCTGTCCATGGCCGGCATCTGGGAAGGACTCCATCTGCTCATCACCATTGATCCCCAAGCCCATGCGTTCCTGACCCTCAGTGCTCTCCTCAGCTCCTGTCTGCTCTGCTGCTCTTTCTGGGAGCTCCAGGACATTTTGGAACTGCTCACAGCTCAGGAGATGCTGCTGGCAGGAGTGGAGGGAGGTGCTAAGGGTCTTACACATTCCTGCACATACTTTATATATTTGTACATATTTTCTTTTATCATTAGTATTTAATTAAAGCTGTCTAGTTTAGTTTTCAATCTGCAAAGTCCCTCTCCTTATTCCCTCTCTCCTTCCCCTGCCTGGAAAGAGGGAGGGGATCAAGAGCATTATTGCTGCCCATTTAATTGTCAATCCTGAGTTCAACTGTGACACATACTAACAATAACAGTAATCTTATTCAAAATAATAGCATGGCTCCTCATTCGGAGAAGTTTCAATACTGCAACAGCTGAGCTAAAAATATTTTCACACCTCAACATTTCTTACTTATCGTTGGGGCAATGAGCTCTCAATATTTTGAAAGACTGAACAGAAGAAATCTCAAGACTCATAAACAAACCAAGTGAAGACTTTTCGTGCCTTAGCTGTCAAGGTAGTCACATGCATCATGTTTTTATTGAAAAACTAAAACAAGCATTTAAAGCAAATTCAAAACACCTTCCCACTTCCTCCAGCTACTAACAATATAGTGGAAAAATATACACATTCACTTGTATGTTTTTGCTTGCAGGATCTGTGATTGCTTCTGTAAACAGGAGGCAAGATATGGAAATTCCTTTGCATTGCAGAGAAACTGAGCACAATAAACACAGGATAAACATTGTGCTTCAAGTTTTACAATGAGTGTTGCATTCACAGGAATCCTCCCCTAAAGACTCACAGTAGTGACTGGTGGTGATGACAGGGAGGAAGGTGATTTTACAGAATAACTTCCTGAGCAGGTAAAATTGAACCCCAAATGCTGATCTGGAGAAGGTAAATGGGATGACCTGTTTGCAGTGCAGCTGGTCCCAATACTCTATCACACTCTCAAAAATTGTGTTTTAGAGCTTATTCTGGAAGCTCTAAAATATGGGTAACTCTCTTATGAACTTGGCTTTTCAGCTTGTTAAGAAGGATTTGTTTTTCAAATGTAACTGGCAGTTTGTTTGTCCATGAATACAAATACAAAAATTAAGGTGATGCAAAAAGAGAGTCAATCCAGCATAAAAATGTGGCAAAACCTGAATCTGAAACTTAGATGCTAAAGCCCAAACTATTTGATAACTTTAAAGACAGAGGTATTTCCACTCAACCATTTTCTCAGGTTTGAGCTGTGGGTTGTGAAAAGGACAAAACCACTCTCCATACTGGCACACTTACTAGGCCACTGATGGCAGTTGGAAGGCAACCTTTCACCACAGCTGCTAGTTGCCAGCAAAATGGTAACTATTCCTCTCACTCAGATTACATATCACAGTCCCAGAAAATATATGTTCTTACTGAACTTTTTATTACTAGTATGTGCAATTTTCTGATCTATCACCTAAAATTTCTCTAAGACATAACTTTTCATATGAAAAACTGGTGGAAATGCAGTCCTTAGGCAGAGTTCTAGCTCACATATGTGCACACAGCTTGCCACTGATTTCAACAGGAGTCACATTTAAACAAATTTAAACTAAATGTTCAGCTTCTGGTAGTTCCCAAGATAAACACGAGCAGGCCCCTGTGGTGTGATAGCCATTAATGCAAATGCACAGTGATGTTGATATGTAAAACCTTCTAAGAGCCAGAAGCTGGTTATTCTTAGTCATCAAGATGAGATTTGAATCTTTGGGATGTTTGTCTAACCCTGTAGGCTTAATCCATTCTGAGTTACAAAATATAATATTCCAGCAGTCAATTAGAATTGAATCTGAATCACTGCAACATGTAAAGTTGCTGGTCAGATTATGGGCTGACCCTACATTTGAAAAATCATCAATAATGTAATTACCAAAAGTACAACCAGAATCCTGAACAGAAATGGTTAGATGGCTGGAAAGACTTCTATAGGAAGGGTGAAAAGGCAGGAACTGATTAGCTTAATGCTAGAAAATTGAGTTCAAAGTCATCAGATGTGCTCAGGACTGGAGGGGTTTTATTGGCAAGGAAGGAACAAGTGAGAAGCTGCTGAATGCAGCTGATATTCCATTGATAGCTAAAGTAGGAGACATCTTTTTAAAGCTGCTGAAAAGAAGTTTAAATAGGTCTCCACAATTCAGGCTGAAAAGCAATCTCATGTAGAAACCACGTCTAGCTTTGTGCATGGCCCTGTTTCAGCTGGTGGGTTGAGAAGCTCTTCCACTCGTGTTTTCTTTTGTTGTTGTTTTTTGTAGGACGCTTCCTGTTTAGGAAGTGAAATGATATTCAAAACTTGGGGGTTACTGTAAGTGATTTCAATAACGTACTTCTCCTCCTACCACAACCACAACTCCCGTCCCTGTCTCTCCAAAAACAATAATAATAATGAATGGTGAGTTCATGACATTTTGCCTCGTGATGCAAGTTGGCAGCAAGAGGAAGAAACAGGAAGGTTGGCTCCATGTTATTATGGAGCTAAAGCTTGTTTGAGCATTTGTTTTATCACTTAAAACAACTATAAAATACTTGCTTTAAGTATATTCCTTCCACCCCTCCCAAATTATCCTCACCCAAACAACATAATAAGGAGTTTGCATTTTGTCTAAGAGTCCCTTTTAGACAATGCACAGATCTGCCACCTCTACCAGAAAGGCATGCAGACACAGCCTTTGATTACTGGCATGCAACCCAACATTTGACAACATTTGTTATCTATTTGTTCACCAATGTCTTCTTTTCACCCTGTGATTCCCATTATATTCCTAAGTACATTTTACTACAGTAAAATAACCAGGATCCAAGAAGTGTTTTCAGTCACTTGTAGATTCCTAACTAAAGGATCACAGTTTTGAGAAAGATTATCTTCTTTTCCATATATGAGGGTTTTAATTTAATCCTAAATTGAGTTAATTGCAAAGGAAGCACAAAGATATGATGAATTGAAAAATAAACTTCAACAAATGAATTAAAAGGAAATATAGCAGAAAGGCTGCAGATCCACAAAGAGCTGCTGGCATGTTGTGAAAAGGAAAGAAAAGCCAGGAGAGTGTAAATAAATGCTATTGCAAATGTCTGATCTATCTCCACATTACGGTTTTACTTTGGTATTAAAGTCAGACCCCAGTACACACTGCAGTAACTTGGAAATGACATTTCCTTACTTAGTACAAATGATCATGTAGAATTCAGAAGAAAAAGAAAAAAATTATAAGCCCTGTGTTCCAAGGATCAGGGTACAGCTGGAAGTACTCTTCAGCTCAAGATAAACAGTGACTAATAATCCCTGGTGGTCGTTAAGAGTCTCAAGGTACATTTTCTTAAGCATAAGGGTGTAGAAACTGTTGTCCTGGGTAAAGTCCAGCTCAGAAACTTCCCCTGGTCTAGGGAGGTCTGGATGTTTCCCCTGCATACAGCACTGCTCCCCACCACGTTTCAAAAGCTTGCGAGAGCTGTTATGCACTCCTAACTGACACTTTTCAGGGTAAATGTGGATGCTCTTCATTGTTGGCTGGAGTGACATTGTCCCAGTGCATTCACAGGGAGTTTGGTCTCTCATGGTGCTGTTATATAGGGTCCAAGGCCTGTGGGGAGGTCGCGGGGTTTTTCTGGTGTTCAGCACCTCTGAATACCAAACCATTTAAGGGAACTTCTTAAAATAGAAAGGAAGATTACTCTACTACAAAATACAATTTAGTGAAAACCAAACCCCTTTTAAATTATTGTTTCAGAAAATATTATTATTATTTTTTTTACATTACTATCTGTTTTCTGGTAAGAAACATCAATTTTGTTTCTGAGAAGGGACATTCTGTTATATAGCTTGAAATAAAAATGAGAATTTTTCAAAATGTTGTGATTTCAGTAACTTTTGATTTTTTTTTCTATTCTCACCTTTTGACCTCTAATTATGATTTGAAACAAAAGCTATTTTTAAAATTACCACACTTCTTACAGGACTTACATTTTTTTCCTATCTTCTCCCAGCAGTAAGTGCTTAGAGACTCTTTTGGAGGAGAAGAACTGTAGAAGTTCACATAACTTCTCTGAAAAAAGTGAGAAAGAAGAAGAGATACAATGTATTTTTAATCAAATTGCCTGGATTCTTTTTTTTTGCCTAACTTGCTCGTCTTATAACATGAAAATGCAGGGGAACTGAATGATCAAGCAACACCCCATTAAAAAAATGCAAATAACCCATTTTTAATTTAAAAGATAAGCTAATTAAAAATAATGGCTGAGGACAGTTCCTGACAAAGCACTTCAAAAACAAGAAGCATGTATTTCATGAGACTTTAGTGTTTTTTAATTAAGATGATTTTTTATTTCCCCTCTTCTTGGCCTGTGATAATAAAAAGCTGCAGTTGGAAACCAAGCAGAATCCTTTTTCCAACTGAAAAGTATAAAGAAGCAAGACTGATGTTGCCCCTAAATGAGAAGAGCATAAAAATCCCAGACAGTTCTACTTGGGCTTAAAAGCTGGCCATCGTTTTTTAATCAGGGAAAATAAAGAGGAAAACTGACTGTTCATCACCCAGCAGTAAAGCTGTGCACTGGGGTTATCTCCCTCCCTGATGGTTGGGTCCTCCAGCTCCAATTTCAGTGGCATTCACAGCTCTGCCTCTGCCAAAAACTTTCCCTTTCACTCATCATTAGCTGTAGGCCCCTCTTCCCTTCTCTGTGATGTCACCTGACTGTGATTCTTCATGAATAAAAGAGCTGTCTCCTGCTCTGATGCCAACAGTAGAGCTATCTGATCAAAACATCAAAATACAGATACTTCTAACTTCCGTTTATGACTACAGAGGCTAATTCCCCCTGTCACTGGAGTGAACTTTCTTAATCTTCCTTAATCCATTAGTACTGGTACAGAAACTACTAATGGGAGATGAGCTAGAGCAGGGCCACGAGCGGGACGGCGACAGACAGGGGGACTTTGGCAGCCTCAAGAGGAAGATGCAAGAAATAAATGCAGGAGCCTGGCTCTCACGCCCTCATCAACAGCTGAGCAGTATTATTTGGGTGCTGATTTGCCAATAGAAGGGTGACAGGATCACCAGTGCATCTTGTCTCTTGACTCATTGGCACTGCCAGTGCTGCACCGAGGCTTGGTGGGACAGGAGTCCAAAGGGCCTCTCCCCTCCTGCACCAATCCAGGCTGCACTCAGCCTCATGCAGCAGCACCCAGCTCTGCAGGGCACAACGCCCGTTCTCAGGCTGGATGTATCAATACACTATGATTCTTCTGCATTACTCTGGAGACATGAGCCAGTGTAAATGGCAGGCTGAGGCAGATTTCTGTCTGTTTTCTGCCAACACCTTGGTGCAAAGCAAATAAAGCACACTGATCTGGACCCTGCTGTCCATTGGGCTGTTTTCCAAAGATAGCAAGCAAGAACAGGAGACATGGATTACAGCAAACAGACATAATGCAAGAACATAATGTCCACCTGAGCAGTGGAGGATTAGAAGATACACAAGATGTTTCTTGGAAATGTTGTCTTAGTGGTCATAGTCTTAAAAAGAGGAGACAAAGGGGATGAGAGAGACTACGTGTGAACCTGTAGGTCAGTGATACAGCTTATGACCAGAAAAAAGTAGCAGCTTTAGGGAGGGAACACATACAGAGCCCCCAAATGGCAAAGCAGACCCCAGCTAGTGACCCCACATCCTTCCAGCCTAAATGGTTTTGAAATTTGATGATCATTTGTCTTTCCTGTTCATCTGTGCCATCCAACAGTGCTATTTTACAGCTGTTTACACAGTTTAGACAATATCTTGCCAATTGCAATACCATATTGAGAAGTCATCACCTATTTCTAATTCAGACTTATCCAAGAACTCTCCCACTTACAGCTCTGGTGTAGGAACTCAAGAGAGTCTGAAGCAAATCAGATGTTATTTGCCATCCACCCTCCTTGCCCTGAAAAGCACAAATTCATAAGTCTCTATTCATTTGAAGGCTTATAACTGTGGGGTGAGAAAAATCCCCTCATGCATTGGAAAGGTGGGGTTCACGAGCAATCAGGAAAGCTTTGTTGGCTTGTAAAATGTGAGAGGCATAGCTCTGCAGCTCAGAGGTCATATATTATGAATAGAGCCCACAGTCATTATACAATCAAATTTTATAGACTCTAATTGACTCCTTGAAAGCAACCTAAGGCTTTTAAAATGTGAGGCCGCCAAGAAAAACAATGCTAGAGTATCTGAAGATGCTTGTAGTGCTGTTAAGGAATTCATTCCAGTTGTGTTTCTTGCTGCAAAATTTATCAAGCTGAGAGAAATTTGTGCCTTCAGTTTTCAATCAGAATAGTTAGTGGTACTAACACTTTTCCAACACTAATACAGAGTTTATAGAGAAAGCCTGCTGAAACTATTTCCCCCTCTTGCAATGCAAGAAGAGCTGATTTCTTTTAAGTTTATTTTTACCAATTTAAACTTACTTCAAAGTTTGCTTTCTTCTGTATTTTCAAGGCAGAAACCCAGACTCTACAGGATTACAGCCAAATACGTGCAACATCAGGGTACACCTGGAAGCCATTAAGACCTGCATTTCAAATCCTCCTGCAAGGGGTTGTGGAAGACTACATCCTCCCCCATCCCCGTGTTGACACCCTGCTTCTATTAGGGTAACCTTGAGCCAAAGGTGTTCAAAATAAGGAGTCAAACTGCAAACAAACACATTATAAAGAACTCTGCAATACTGCTCCAGGGAAGGGTCAGAGGCCAATTATGTCAGGCTGAGA
The DNA here is from genome assembly GCF_000747805.2 of Chaetura pelagica. Taxonomy (NCBI): domain Eukaryota; kingdom Metazoa; phylum Chordata; class Aves; order Apodiformes; family Apodidae; genus Chaetura; species Chaetura pelagica. The sequence goes on along the minus strand of NW_009970717.1, from coordinate 5,047,045 downwards.
CAGACAGAAACCTCATAAAGGACCAGAAAGTTCCCCAAGAATAATGTGAAAGCTTTCAGTGATGTTTAAGCATGTGAATATTCAACTTTAAAATGCACAGGAATAATTTTACTTTTCTTGATCGTGTTCACTTAAAAATCATTACTTGAAGTTAAAACATAAAATCAATTATTTATTCTTCCATAGTAATTCACTTGAAACTCAGGCACAATTCCAGAGCTTTTTTGGATTTATGTTTTAAAAACCAAAAATGCAAATGTAATTTAGAACTTTTACTTTTTATATGTATATTTCCTGGTAAATTGTGACTTGATATAGATATGAAATGCCAGATTGTTGGAAGCAAAACAGAAATTGCACTGTGAACTGCCATACCACCTGGTAACCACATTTTCTAGAAAATCTGTGGGCAGGCTGTCTTGAGAAAACAGAAAGGGAGCTAAAATTGTTGCTATTTTTGTGTGATAAGTAGATAACTGAAAAGGCAAAACACAACTATTCACATCGGAAGTGTTAGTTTTCTAGCTATTCATGTTTTTTTCTCTTTTTACGTTGGCTTTGCCACAAAAAAAAATATGTTAATCCTTTTTAGCTTAGATACATACGTCTACAAAATCAGCTTTTCATACTCTATGTATCTCACTGCAAGGGAGGCACAGGACCCCAACAAAATACTGTAAAGAAATTAAGGGATGGCTGCTGAGCTCAACTTTTGTACTTGCAAGACAGCATCTTTTTTTGGAACTCACATTGCTTTTAACAAGCACCACCATCATTGTGCTGCCATGTTTGACTTACGTGCCTTTATTACATGAACAACTTGATTACTTTTTTTTAACATAAACCCCTTGTTTCTCCATTCTCAGAGCAAGCAGGCTTTGTTTCCTTTTAAAGCAGTGGAGATCTAAACAGAGCCCCAGAAAGGCTGGGATGGTACCTCCTACAGCATGCAAAAAAAATCCTTGACTACCTGACCTGCAACGCATGCACATGAAACTTAACCCAGCCCTTTAACTCCAGTGGGAGATTGTACTTTTTGCCTAGGACACGGAACCATTTTGAGAAGTTTGAGACATGAAACTGGTTGAAGGGCACCAGGTAATGTCACGCAGGAGAAGGGGGTTTATTTTTGCAGCCTTCTAGCTCATCCTAGGACTGTGAACTGCACAGCAGACATCCCAGCTCCTGGCTTCCCCAGGGGAGGATGGAGGGGCTCGTGTCCCACTCCCTATGGGCAGAGCCTGTCCCCATTTGCTCTCCCCAGGGCCCAACCTCTGCTCTGTGCAGTCTCAGGGCTGCTTGGGAAACACCCCCAAAATGGCAAATACGAGATTAAAAACCAATTCTGAGCTCTGAGCAGCTGTCTAGCCACTGCTCCTGGGTCACTTCCAGGTAAACAGGGACAGACTTTTGGCACTCAGAGGCAGGTGGGGGAGACTGTGATAAACCTTGTTTGTCCAGGTGCAAAGCTGGACATGGGTTTTGCTGCTTTTCTTCAGAAAATGCTGAGGTGGCCCCATGGACTCTCCCCTCCACCTGACCAAGGGGCTTTTGCACCATCCCCACCACCCCTGGAAAATTTTCAGGCTTTGAGGTTGTTAGGGAAAAGCCTTGTTCAGTCTAAACAACATAAAGAAAAGGCAAAACGGATCCTGCACCTTAACCCAGGTCAGAGGGCAGATTTGCTGGTAGCAATTCTGCCCCAGCAAAGCCAGATGGCTGAATGGGGTGAGAGAGCAATGTCTGCCTCTTAAGCATGATTTCATTATTATTATAACTTAAAGAAATGGTTATTAAAAGCACATATTTCAGGGCTAAGACCATATGCAGCCACTGCTGGAAGCACCGTGAAAAAGTGATAAAGGATGAACCAGAGCAGAACTTGTTGTAAGGCAAAGAGACAAATCAAGGTTGTGACTGACACGGTTGTGCCCTGGAAGTGTAAATACATGTGAGACATAAAGGGATTTCACTCCTGAAGTCTTACAAAGACTTTGAAAATTGAGAGAGGAAGAGAACTTTTTTTTTCTTCTCCACACACAGAGAAATGATCCACCCCATGAAGCTACATGCATTTTTATGCTTTTCTCTGCAGCACATAACCTTGTGGACACATAGCACCCTGTCTGGGTACTGAACATGAGTGCAAAATACTGCAGGGTGAAGTGTGGCCATGCTTGCATGGGAAGTAATGGGAACACAGAGCAACAAGGTCTACAGAAGGGCCTCAAGATCTCTCCTAACAACCAAAGTGTGGCCAAAAAGAGCAAAGGCACCTGTTTTGGCAGGAGATGGACCTCTTGGTGAAGACAGGAGAGCAAGGGCCAAATGACTGCACTGCTGAGTCCTCAACTAATTCCTGATTCTTCTTGGGGTGGTTCAGTTTTGTATTTCTCCCATCTTGAATTGGGATTTAGCTTTTGAGAAAAACTGCAAACACTGAGGTGAGTGCACTGGTTTGTACACAGCAAAGCTGAGCTGCCTCTGAGGGCAGCCTCTGCACAGAGGCATTTCACACTGGCTTAGCAAAGAAAAATGCTTTAAAACTAAAATCTTTGAAGGGTATCAGGAGCAAATCCCCTTGTGTTTAACACTGACCTCCGGGACACACGAATACTGCAAATAACCGCAGTAGTATTATCCAGTAGCCTTAAGGAGCTGGAAAGCATTTAAGCAAGCACCAGACTTTTCCCTTGACTCCTGTTTTCTCAGGCCAGCAGCTCTAACCATCGGACTAAACCACTGTCAAAAGCCAGGCAAATATAAACTCACATCATTCCATGCTTAACTCCACATATTTAATTACACAGAGTTAGCAACGTAGTGTGTTTTAGTTAAAATTATACTGACAAGCAAAACTCTCTGTAGCATTTAATACAACTGAGCAAATGCTTTCCTCCTGAAAGTGCCCTGGGAGGTAAGAGAGAGTAGGTTAACTAAGGTACTTAAAGTGTGAAAGGCACATGTAGGGTATCACCAAATATATTTTGAGTTGCATAAAAGATGTGCCTTGTTCTAACAGCTAACTCTCAAACTCTTAGAAATCAGAAACACCTGCACAGTGTCTCAACGCTATATTTATTTGTCTGTGAATATTTATAAGTATTTAAACTACTAATGTTGTTGGCATTGTTAAATCTCGATTGTGAAGTTTGTAAATATTCAAAAGAAGCAGATGTTTACTAATCTCATTTACCTTTAAGGGGAAAAAATGTAAAACTGGAATGAAAGCAGATTGCTAAACTGTTTTCCCAACAGGAACAACCAAAATAAATTACTGCAATCTGAAGACTATAAAGAGTGACTTCAAAGGTCAAAGGATTAAAGACAGTCTAAACCATGAAATGCATTTTATTAGATTAATAAAACATATGATTTTGCTAACTTAATTATATGAACAAATTAGCTGGAAAGGAACTTCAGAGCTTGCCATCCCAAATGAACACTGGCTATAGGGAAGGTGCAGCAGCTACTGCCCTGCTCTCCGCTGGCTCACAGGCTTTGTGGAGAAAAAAGAGCCTTTTTAGGAGCATGAGGACAGGACAGAGGGAGCAGGGCTGGCGGGAGTGAGGCCAGTGTGAGAGCAGAGCCCCGTGTGGAGCAGCTGCCAGGGCCATTCAGCAGCTTCAAAGCCCTTGGTACCGCTCTGGGGCCGAAGCTCAGAGCAGGCTTGGCCAGTGCCAAGGAGGCCGACACTTGGCTCTGCTGAGGAACCAAAACACTAATTCACTTCTCTGTTCATCTGTTTTAAATCATGCTTTTAAGTGTATTTATGTGATAAAGAATTGAAGCTGTTTCTTTTGGCCATCTAAATAATTGGGACACTCTCCTTTTCAAATAGATTGACATTTAAGTACAACAAGCACATTGAAAAGTGAATTTTGGCTCGCAGAGCCTTGAATTTGCTTAACTCTTTCAGAGCTTAATAGTGGCTCTTTTCAAACTCAGGTTTCTCAGGGAAATATAAGCCTTCCATGGCCCAAGCCTGTTCCCACAGAAGTCAGGGAAAGCTTGATTTAAAATGATCTCAAAAGGAGTGTTGTAGGGTGGACTGTTTCACACACAAAAAAAATATCTTCAGATAAAAACCCACATTATTCTATTTGTAAAGAAACTCCACCCCAAACCAAGTGACTGAAAAAGCAATAATTTACTTCCACTACATCAGCAGAGATTAAGAAATCCAAGGAAAAAAACCAAATGCCTCTAAAACAGGGTGGTAACTTCTCAGGAGACAGCAGCAGAGAGAAATGTGATAGGGCCATGCTTTGCAAGATCGCTCTCGTTAGCTTCACCAAAGCTCAGATTCACTTTCACTTGGTTAATTCACCCACACAGATACAGCTGGAAGTGCCTCTGCAGCTCCTTCTGCGGTGACATTAAACATGGCAAGGTTATTGTTTAATATACCCTCACTGAAGAATTGATTTATGGCCTTGGAGGGGTGGGTCTCTCTTTCCCAATACTTTACAATTTGCTTGGACAACACTGGAAACAAACCCTTAAAATTTCTTAAGTAGAAAAACTTGCTAGTGCTAACCCCAATAAAATGAGTTCAAATTTGTTTTGTCCTGCAATGCAGCTCAGTACAGACACATGCTTTGCTGATCCATTTCGCCACTCACTGTTTTAGATTTTACATGCTGGGCTGAAAAAAAAGTAATAATGAAGGTTTCACAATTTCTATTTATTATTCATTCCTCAGCCTATCACTGTCTTGTGACACTGAAATAGCATTTCACTGCCATAGCATCACCACCACGTGCTCACCCAACAGTAAGCCCCTCTCAGAACCCACTAAGTTTCAGCCTAGCGAGATGTGATAAATTGATGCAGTGTCCACTAAAACTAAGGATTAGTGTTGTTTCCAAACGAGAGAATGCTTTGTAGGGCCCTCCTGATAGCTATTGTAGTCTGCATATAGCTCCTCACACAAAAACAGACTGTGTTTTCTTTATTATTATTTTTTTTTTAAATAACACCCTAATGTGTCATCAGCTTTGGATAGGAAAGAAGATGTATGTGATTCCATTGTTTTTAATTTTCAAGGTCATGCAGACCAAATCATAAAGGAAAAGCTCTCTTGAGTCCATGCAGCAGCAGCTGAACATGCAAACAAACAACTAGATCTGGAAACAATTTCAGCCTGATTTATTTGGATTAACCTTACACGGACTTGGGAATTTTTGTCTAACTGGAAGGAAAGCAGAACAAAACAAGAACTTTCACTTTTTAGATTGATGATACAAAGTAATTCCTTATTTACGAAGTGCCATCTGGCTCTGCTTCCTCCTGAGAAGAGGTTTGGAGAGCTGTGTCCAGAGCCAGGAAGGCCCTTCCAGTAAAGCCACACGAGATCTCTCCTGGCCACAATCGGATACCATGGCAGCATGATGGGACATAAGGAACAATGTTTTCTCAGCATGACATGGGCATGCAGATCTCCCTTCTTAAAGTTTAACCCCGTCTTTAGCTGTCCTTACCAACTTTTGCTTCTGTCTTCAATAATCCCTGAGTCAGCTGTACACACAAGCCCAGACTCAGCCAGGTAGCCACCAAAAAGTGTACATTTTGCTGCCCACACCACGACATGTAGCAATACCTACTTTTGCTAATGGTTGCCCTTAGGGGCCTGAGAAGACCATATTAATAGTAATTCATGTTGGGATGCTCTGAATCAGCAAGACTCATAACAAAATGAAAATAGCAGCAGCTTTGCATCATTACAACTCTACCCCTTGTGGATTTTCTGCTAGTGGCAATCTCCCTGAGCTGGCATAGACTAAAATATTCTCCTCTTAATACCATTCTCCCTCTCTCTAACTCCTACACTCAGAGAAAGCTGAGTTTACTAAGTGGCATTACTTTCTTATTTTAATGAGTGCATGCAAAGCACATTTATACGAGTGCTAGATTGTGGAGGTTTAACATCAAGCTTTCTCATTGTAGGTCCCACACTGTATTCACTATTGTACAGCTCTTATTCAAAAGAATCTCACACTACAAGCACAAGTCAGAACAACAGCAGGAACAACAGTCCATACTATTTACTGTATTAGCTCTACCAACACTCTTCTTGTCACCTCTAAGGGTTAAACATGGGGATAACAGTCACTGATAAAACATTAAACTGCATTAGAGCTTCATGCGAGACCAACTGCAAGATCCTCACTCACAACCCTTTGGTAGAAAACATGCAAGGGTTTCTTTGTCAAGCTGGTAAGTAGCTAACCTTGTTTATCTGTGAATGCAAAACAACATTCCCTATCCGGCAGTGTCACTCTGACCTTTGTGTGGAACCTCACTTCTCCCCATGCAGCATAACAATGCTGCTTTTGTGCAGCTAGTGTAAGGCCATGGGAGTCAGGATTTACTGCTCCCACAATTTAATCAGAACCTTCATATTTGGTGGCTTATTCAGTTCACATTCTAAAACAAAATATATAAAACAGCAGAACTTTTTCCTTGCTTCTCATATCTGTTGACTGATATTCATTATCACTCACTTTGCAAAGACTTCTTTTTGCTACAAATACTAGAAAGAAAACCCCGGAAACAAAATGCACAAAATTCTTGCTCTAGTAACACAAAGTGAAGGATATAACTCTAAAAGTTTTCACTGAATTGCCTTTTTGTGCACCATGCAAGAAAAACTAGCTGTACTTAACATCCTAACTATTTCTAAGCCCACATTCAATCAATCTACAGGAAGCAAAAGTTACAAACCTTTTAACATTGGAAAACAGGCATTAGAATAGTAATTTTGTAACCTTTATTCATTGCAATGGCAGGCCTTATGTGTATTTAAAGTGCATTTTTAAAGGAGATACACAAATAGCTAAAGCAGTGGCTCTAAACTGCAGGCAGCCATAAGACAGGTAAGGTAACATGTAAATGCAGAGTGAATATTACAGAAATGAGCCGAAAACCTACGATCCAATTAAATCAATAGAAAACACAGCTGCTCGAGCACTCTGGGGCCCAAGCTGTAAATCTGAGCACTGAACACAACCTCTTTTTTTGGCTTGTTTTGTCCCAGAGGAGGTTACCTGCTTATCCAGGAGTGGCATGAGTGGCACAGGCTGCCTGCAGCGGGGCAGCTTCCCCGGCGCACTCGCAGGCAGAGCTCAGCCCTGCAGGTTTGGCTTGGGGGGGTCCTGTGAATGCCTCCTTTCAGTTTCAGTCCCATGTGGTTTCACACTTCGACCCCACAAGTTCACTTTGAACTTCAGGTTCAAATGAATGCAAAATCCCAACACAAAAGGCAGTCAAAACCACGGCTTACTGTGGGAGAACCAAGCCTAACCATGTATCAGATGGTTTAAAAAAAAATAAATAAAAAAATCTCAATGTTTCAATGGATGTTTCCTCACAGCATGCTCTGAGAACAGGACACTGCTCCTTCTTCCTTAGCTTCAATACAAAAGTCTCAATACCATTGTGTTTTTCCATGTGCTGCCATCTAAATATATATATATGCAACCATTGTTTCATACAATTACTGTTCAAAGGTACCCAGATAGTATGTACAACTGCAGTAAGATATATATATATTTTAAATTTCATATGGCTATAAATCTGTCTGCACTGGATTTATGGACAAATATAAGTCAATATTATGCTAGGTCAATCCTTAAGTTGCACATGTTTGTATATTTATATCTGTATTTGTATCTGGGAGACAGGGAAAGGAATGGAATTTATAAGTAATTAACCAGTTTAATGAACATCAGTCAAGGGATGGAAATCAAGCTGAAGTTCAAGTCTATCCTTTGCTCCCAATACCAGAAGAAACTTTGTGATAATTTTGGTTTTTCCAGCAAATCACACAGGCAACGACTGATAACATCCATCTATTCTATCTCAGGTTGCTATGCAAGTATTTGACTAGGACTTAACCCTACTGAATTCCAAGTAGTTTTAGAGTTTTACTGCAGGGAAGTTTTAAGTCCTCTCAGAGGCAGTTATATTCCAGCACTCTTAACGGTGTTTTGATAATGGCAAAGCACTGGGCTGCTTGTTTCATATAGTTCAGCAAAACAAAACACTTTAGCAACTTAAAAGTGAACACACAGCTTCAACTAGAGCCTGATAATCTTGTATACTTTGTGCATCTAATTGACAGGTTAAGTTTGGGGATTGCATGGAAAAAAATCATATGAATATAAAAAATAGAATATAAAAACAGCCACACAACATTACACCAGTCATCTGCAGGCAAAAAATACAAGATTTTGTTCACAATCAAAACAGCCTCACAATCAAAAAACAAGCCAGGGTGGCTACACCTGCTGTGCTAAAGTATGAAACTTAAACTTTTGAAAAATCAAGACTTCCTTCCATATATAGTTGCCTTTGGAGAATTTGTTTCAGCCTTTGCATTCAATATACACTTGCCACATATTGATTTTTTTTTCCCTTCAAAGCTAATCTTTTGACTTTCCAACTGCAAAGAAGAAACATTGTCAGACCGATTATGAGGAAGCTCACTAACAGTTCATGCATTTGATGCTCTGGCTATAATGTTGTACAAATCTAATGTCATGAGTCCTGGATCATGTACAAATAAAGAAAACAGCATCAAAGAGGCAGCTTTTCCCCAGATATTGGTCTTTCAGCCTGCAGAAGACTCATTCATTTCAAAACACACGGGAATAACAGACTGGCTGCACTCAAGCCCGTAACTACCTTTTTATATATAAGCCTTTGTATGACATTATTGAATGTCTTGAAACATTTTAAAGTTTTATTAGAGTGTTTGAAATCAACAAGGCAATTAGTGAGACCTGAGACTGTACTGGTCAAACAAAACTGCCATCAATAGTACTTTGTAACAGTCAATGGATGTCTCAGGTTTATGAGCCAACTGTGACTGTACCCACAGATACATCTTTTCATTTAATAACTATAGTTTAGGCTTTCAGAAACAGTCCATATTCCCCAAATCATCTTTTTTCATTCTTTTCTGATATAAATAACAGCACGGGTGAGAGAGAATGGAGATTATTAGACCTGACAATGATATGGGTAGAGGAGTGTGGCTCTGCCCAAACTCTCAAGGCACTGCAAAATAATAAACATATTCTTATATTTTAATAAGACCTTTTTCCTAAGATATCAAAGCAGTTGAAAATTACCATATATGTCCAAAACCACCATGAAAAGTGCTATGTGCTATTGAAAAGAAAACCAGCAATAAGACTTCTACCCAGACCAGCAGAGTCAAATTTGAAGGTACAGTGCCAGATTCCTCACTTGCAGCCATGGGCTGAGACAGACATTTCAGGAGAAGTAATGTCCACAAAAAAGTTTTTGTAATGGGAGGGAGGACTTCATACACATCTTTTACATGAGCAGACAAAAAACAACATAGATTTCCTGGACCTTTAAATATGTACAGGAGATATCTGTAATCAATGCTACCCCCACGTGCAGCTCGCTGGCTATTGGTAGATGACATATGTTCCCAATTCATTTCCTGCATAACCAGAAGGTGTGTTTACTGCTACAAAATCAAGTTAACATTTACAAAGCACAATTATATTGAAAAAATTACTTTACCATAACTTTCAACAAACTCAAAATAGACTGCAAAAGTAACAAGGACTGCTGTATCTTATTAAAGTTAACATTTTATGGAGCAGGTGGAAACAGAAGTCAGCTGTCTGTTCTTTGTTTCTTTCCTCTCCGACCTCTCCTGGGAAGGGATCTATTCTAACAACTGAATAACAAGTTTATTCTGAGTTTTTGTTTTTATTCTGGTGTAACTCTGCTTAAAAGCTTTGATTCATAATAAGGAAGATCAAAACCAGAAAAATGTGAGTGCCTTGCAGGCTAAAAAACTCCCCTACTTTGGTTTCTATCCAAAGTTTATAAAATCAAGCTGAGACTGAAGCGTATCAAAACAGCCAGACACTGAATGTGAAATTAAATGACAGATAAGTAATCTACTAAGACAATCACAATGACAAGAGTTTATTCACCCCTGTTTTTCAGAGCCATATCTACCTATAATTTATGGCATATATATTTTCAGAATTTGATACAACATTTACATTAGTTTAATCAAACACTTTCAGAGTGCCTGGTTCATTACTTGTGTGGCACTATATCAATTGCACTTTACTTACTTCCCTAATCAAACAGTATCTGAATTCTTTGGACTGGACAAATGGATATAGATTTTACAGGAACTGAACAAACTAAATGCATATGCATTATTTTAACTGCGAAGCATTTATATTCTGTCAACTGGCTAAGACTATTCACTGAAAAATCACATTACAGTACAGTAATTTAAGGGGATAATAAACACATAACACAATAAATAGTAATGTTCTAAGCTCTTGCCATTCCGATAAAGCTGTGATTCAGTCAAGTTCAACTAGAGATGTGGCAGTAAAACACTGCTATTCATCAAAATGAAAAAAAATCATATTAAGAGCCACTGATTTCAGTGACATTTAAATACAAGTTTAGGTTCTGTGTGGACGAAAGGTAAGCACCCTCCTGAACTAGAGCCCAAGGACATTCACACTGAATGTTGCCAGAACTCCAACATTACTTCAACTACTCTCTGTTTTAAGTTCTTTCAACAAAATCTTGTCATTTCTCTGTGCACAAATCCTTTGTGCATATCACCCATGGCAAAAGGTGGCAGATCACGTGTCATATCACTTCTGTTCAAGACTATCCTATTGCTTTATCTTGTCAATAGCCCATAGTTCTACATCATAACATTCATTCTGTGTTTTATTACCCTACCCAACAAGTGCTGTAGCATCAGAAAACCTTTACAACTGCCATTAAACATGTCTAGACAGAATTCTTTCTTAATTCTTTTCATTACAGAAATGTCCTTTATTTTTCTTTAATGACAGATTATAAATTCACTTTAGAAGAAGACATGCATACTGTGGTTGACACATAAACTACTGGACAAAGTCTCGTTGACTCTGAGGTGTGCTTATATAGTTAAAAATTACACTTACTGGATACTTTAAGTCTGTCTTTCCATCCTCCCCTTTTTTTCAACATTCAGTGAAAATTTATGGAGCATACTGAAGCTAGCTGAGTCTGACCTGTATCCTACATCCCAGCTCAGCGTGAGAACTTGCCATGCATAGAGCAGGCGACTCTAAACATGAGACATGCAGAGGTGCTGTCCTTTGACCCATGAATCCTTTCCAAATCTGCAGCATGGGAGAACTGCCCAACAGCATCTATCAGACTAATGGCCAAAGGAGTTCCCAAGTTGGGCTCTGTAAGATTAAGGAACTTTTAAAATGGATACTAATACTTTGTACCCCAAAATAAATACATTAAACATTTCCAGGGCCCTTCTGGTTCACACACGCAACTGGTCTGAGCCTAGAGGTTCTACCAAGCCTACACACCTGCTTGGACACTATTGTACTGTGCTTTTAATACTTTCTTTGCATTTTACACCCTAAGGTGTAATTCTACACCCTAAGGACTTGCCAACTCTACTGATGTTGGTGGTAAGATGCTATTCCTAAGAGCAGTTGGTCACCCTGGACCAGTGTATGGCTGGCAGGCTGATGGCCACAGCATGGGAGTAGAGACTCAACCTAGACAAATGCCCTGACCAACACCAGCAAAGGTTTCCAGACCTGCCAGCACAGCCAGCTCTGTCCAGTGGTCACAGGAAACATCTCCATTTCTAATGCTGGCAGAATTTGGTTCTTCCCAAAATTCTTCCTATGTTAACGTGACCATAAAGGTTAGGAGGGGGAAGCGGTCAAGGCAGAAGAAATTAAAACTATTTTACTCTATATCTTAACTTCACAATATTTTGTACTTAAAGCATTTTTGAAACACATGCAATCCTTAGTTAGAGTACCTATTTTTCACATACACCAGCAAATACATTTTTGAAGAAAACACAAGAAACAGGGCAGGAGAAACTGGGCAGATTTTAGCCCCCAATATTAAATATTAATAGTAGTTAATGAATTTCTGAAAATCAATATTAAATTAAAATTGTATTTGTTTTGTAGCTCCATGTGGCACCTTTTCCTTTAATACTGGAGTTTTTATGTGGCATTTAGAAGCTTTATTGTTTCAATAGCAAAGGTAAAGAGGTTAATTCCTCTTTAACAAGGGGCTCTCCCCCCCTATTCCCACCCCCCTCCTTTTTGGCTCAGCCTAAATTTCTAACACTACCTTATGAAATGTAGTATACAGCTTTTAATTGTGCCCAGAGGCAGTACAACTTCAGAGAGGGTTTGGAGCAATTGGCAGAGGATTTGCAGAACAGCTGTGTTCCGGGAACATGTGCAGCACAGTGCAACAGCCCCGGCAGCACCTGCGCCTGCTTCGTGCACCCGCTCCCCCACCCCGCGCGCTCCACATCTGGGATTAATCACCCCTTTTAAAGGAATTAATACTCTTAACGTTTTTATTTTATTATACCTGTAGGAACATGATGCTATATTAAAATCTGCAGCTTATAAGTAGTATTTTGTTCAAGCCAGAGTTACTGGGGGGAATAAAACCTCCCTGTGCTTTGCCAAGAATGAATTGTTTTAATATCCCAACATTCAATATTATTTATTATTAAAGTCAAGTGCTGCTTTGGTGAGTTACTGGCTTTCTCATGCTTTAACCTCCTTTTCCCCACTGAACTCTACCTTACAGTTTCAACATTTGCTGGAAAATAAGCCCTCATAGTTCCTCGCCCCCATCATTTGCTCAGTGTATATTATTCATGTTGGGAGGCTCAGAAAAAAGTCCTGTAACAGTGTGATATTACTTAAATGTCATTCAGTTCCAACTGCGGTATTTGCTTACATTGTTTAGACAGCACAAAACTCTATTCATGCATGAGTTATGCCACATTAACCATTTACGATAGATTTTCATGTTAATTCTACAGGGGAGGAATCATATTAGATTTGCCCATCTTGTGTAATTTACAACGGAATTCAGCAACATGAGTCCTGCTCATCATAGTGATGGGGACTAGGAGAGGCAAGCTGAGAAGAGGAGGGAAATCAGCTCTGCTATTAATTCATTTAAACACACAAATTTCCCAAAAGTCAGACACCCAAGTGAACAATTTTGAGGCAAAACCACAAAGATTTGTCAGTGTTGCTGGCATTTGGGAGTGTACTACAATTCAGTTTCAATAATTTATCTGAATCAACAGTTTACCTCAAAATCTGATGCACCAAAATCCACAAGCAATAGAAAAATATAATGCTAATAATTTCTGCATTATTTTACAGAGCCAAAAGGCATAGTGTTACACTTGTGTCTTGCAACATTTCACACTAGGAATGTTTTGGTTGGTAAGCATGAAAGTTTTTTGTCTTGAAACCTGCCATTTATCCAAGAATTGGATTAGAAATATTTATCCCCCAAAACCTTTGGGTAAATACCACCCCAAGTTTCTCAATACATATTTACTTCACTTGAAAATGTAGTCTGCAAAAGCACTTATGGCATGAAATATTCTGAAAATTAAGCACGAAAGCACAACATCCAAAACTGATGCAAACATTTTGCCTTAGGATTTGTTTTCCCAGCAGTAGCTGCAACATTGTCCTTTTGCATTCCATAACTCAGTCCCTTAATGTTGTTCTACTGAGCTGGAATTGTTCAGAGGCAAAATAACTCTTAAGCCAAAGCCATATTGGTCATAACCACTCTTAAGGCTAATTTTTTTTGTAACTGAGAATTGGCCAAGCTCAGCAGACTTCTGCTCCCATTTATCTATGATGGCTTCAAGCAGAGGGACTAAAGCACAAGACTCAGGGTTTTTTTGGCTCCCTCTGCCCAATATCTTTACTGACTCTGCTCAGTTTTCTCCCTTCAGAGCAGATTTCCCTATTTCTGTCATAGTGCACAGTGTATTTATAGTGAGTGTAGCCTAAAAATCCAAGCACTTAATTAAATACGTGCAGTTCTATTTTGAGAATTCCCATACCCTGCTTGAATATTATGCACATTACACATTTTAACAAGGAAGAGGGAAAATCTTGCTGCTCCAGCCCATGCTGGCAGAGAAGCCTTCCTGACTCACCCAGTTTCTCACTCCCCCTCACCTGAGGAATAGCCCCCAGGAAAAATTCATTCATCTCCATAGGATCCCTCAGTACCTTTTGTTGGGACTTAATATAGTGGTTCTGAGTGTGTTTTTAAATTTAGTTGGTATTTCTTTATTATTCTATCAAGATTGTGTATGAGGGCATGGCAGATGACGACCAGTGATGGGGATAAGAGGGTGAACAGAAGCACAAATCAAGCATTCCTTATTTTACCAAATTCTACTGAGGTTTGGGGGCAGGGATGTTGCTTTTTTTTCTTTGAATACTTTCCTCACTGCTGTTAGGATGCCCAGGGATGAAACTGGCCCTGCTCTTAGCAAGCAGGACACTAGGTGACCTCCACAGGTTCTCTCCAGTCTAAATTTTTCTATGAATCTAATGAAAACCATCAAGAGATGCTGAATCTGGCAATGCCAAACATACCCAGGAAATGTAAAATTAGAACTGATTACCAAGACATTTGTAAACCAGAACCCTCTGATGCCATTATATGGTCATCTAATACTTGGACAGAAGCCTTTGCTGCCTGAAAAATGTTGGATGGAGCTGACAAATTTCAACACATTATTTGCTGCACTGCCAGCTTTTCTCTATGGAAAACAAAAGTGCAGAGATCTTGGGAACTGATAAACCTGCCAAGCTGCAAGTCAGGTTATGAATTCAGAACACAGTTTTTTAAAAAAATATCACTAATTAGACGGTAAGTTGAGAAGTAAAACTGCATCTCAGAACTACAGGCATAGATTACAACATTAGGCAAGAAGCAATGTTTGCAAAAATACTAGAGTCATGAAGGAGCCCATATTTTGCTGCTAAAAATAGGGACGCTGGCCCTCAAGGCCTAAGAATAGCTCTGCACTAGGAATTTATGTCAGTGTAACAAAATTGTCTTTGAACATGATTCTTTTGACATATCTCTGCCATCAAAAATCCCAGTTTGTACAAACATCCTGGGGAAAAGTGCTTCTACCAGTCAAGGAACTCCTAGTAGTTTTGTTGGTTTTTTGTGTAGTTTGTTGTTTGTTTTTTTAAATCATTAGAAGCTGTATCTAAACCAAAAGGAACTGCTATGGCAGCCATGCCTGTCAATGATGACAGCAGACCCTTTTGTGACCCCCTGTCACACTTGAATTTAGGCATCTTGGTGCTAAATAAATTTGTTGTTTTAGGAAATTTTAACAAGGAGCAAGATGAGTGCACGTTGCTTAATAAAACACTTTAAAAAGAACAAACAAGATCCAGGAGTACTTGTACGATTTGTTTCCCTCCAGAGAAAGAAGATTCACATCTAGGTTCAGTTATGAAAATCTTGTGACTAAATGTCAATATAAAAGATCAATTATTTTTAGAAACAAGGTTTATCCCACTCCTTTGAATAAACCTCATAAAAAGCCCAAAAAGCACAGCCTGCAGAACCTCAGGTGGCCAAAGACATTGCAGGACGAGGAGAGCTACACATCACCTAGGAGAAGGTAAGGTTTTCAAAAAGTCAAAGCACTATTTTTCCCCCAGTCTTCAGCCTAATCTCCAGGTGTTACTGACATATTTTACTGCTTTCAGGTAACAACAATTCTGATTTGCAGACTCCCTTTTCTATTTGGCAGAAGACAGAGTCACTCTTGATGGGAAATCATTTGTATTCTGGAAC
The DNA here is from genome assembly GCF_000747805.2 of Chaetura pelagica. Lineage (NCBI taxonomy): Eukaryota > Metazoa > Chordata > Aves > Apodiformes > Apodidae > Chaetura > Chaetura pelagica. The sequence goes on along the minus strand of NW_009970717.1, from coordinate 5,031,325 downwards.
CAGATTTACTTGCCAAGACACTGCTTAAAGTCGGGTTTATAGAAGCAGAAAAAGCAAAAGGCATTTGAAAGAGATTGACAGCGTGAAGAATTTACCTTTGGTTTAAAACCAGAGTGGTAGAGCCCTGAGCCTGTTACACTATTAATTTGTTAACACATTTCTGTACAGTAAGTCCGTGTTACACGTTACCAGTGGGATCTCCCAAAAGCCTTCTCTGCTGCTTCAAGAAGGAGAGGCAAGGAGGAAAGCAAGCTTTGCAGGAGCATGTACTCAGTCCTGACTCAGGTATTTTTCTCTGTACCCTAAATGGAAGATGCTGAATCATCATATTTTTCCCCGTATACCGAGATATTTATCTCGGTTTAAATTCTACTCACTTTTTCTGACCTTCCAGTTACTGGAAGTATGGATGCTGTTTAAGACAAACTTTGTGCAACGCTCTTGTTTCTAGATGTCTAGTAATCTGTGTTCCAGAGCCATCCCATAACTCCATGATTTTTTCACTCAACAAAAATGATTCTACAAACACTTACCCTCTTCACAATTATAACAATTTCTGCCAGAGAGAGCCCAGGGCTGGTAAAGTGCCAAGCAGGGCTTAAACATACTCAAGAGCTTCAAAAAGAAATGCACACAATGCTATTGATGTCAGCCTCTCACTTTAACAATGCTTAAATTCACAGCATTAAAAATAAGCAATCAAGGGTTTTTCTTTGCCATCCCCTCTCTTACAGCAATCCTGAAATCTGTGTTAAAGAAGAGCACTACAACTAGTGCTTCTGCATGGCACTCAGCACACTCCAAGTCACAATGTGATTTTTCATTAGAAGGAGAAATGTTTGGAAAATTGTTATATGAAGTCCATAAATCTGAAGATAAATAATGAAAATGAAACTTCCCATGAAATGCCCCAGCGTTCATTTTATTTAATATTCTCCATTGGTGAAAATAAATTAAAAATGAACAAGACTTGTTTATGCCTGCCTTACACTATTCTCTGTGTTTGAATAGCAACTGCATATTAATTTATCAGGATCCCATAAATTATAATTAGCCAGGAGGATTAACAACATAAATCCTTGAATTTAAAACCAACTTGCCCTGCTCTCTCTTTCCTTAGCCCTAAAGTGAAAAAGAGCCATAAAACCCATCACCGCTGTTTGATCCATTAAACTCATGAGACACTCTTATTTCAGCTGAGCTACTGGAGGTAGATGCTTTGCAAAATCTTTTTTAAAGTCACAGCAGCCTTCCTGGAAGCAAGAGAGAGTGTATACAGGAAAGGCCCAGCCTGGCCATGGTAAATGAGTCTTGCTCTTTCCACTGCATCACTAGCTGACACCATGGAGGCTTCTCAGTATGCAGGAAATGGGAAAAAGATCTTACTAGCAAAATAGGTGAGAGACAGGGGTATCGGTTCCTAAGCACACCTATGTGAAGGAAAATCCAACGCAAGTGTCTACACGTGTCACTGTATGTGCAGAGCTGGTAACAGTAAGGGTGTCCTGCGGGTGCAGCAGATGCACTAGAATCAGGACACAGCCATTTAATGACAACTTTAGTACCTTTAAAGCATCAGTTAAAGGTGAAACAAGTAATGTCCCTACATTCACACAAATCACTGAGGGTATTGTACTGATACTAGTACATTTGCATGTGTAATTGGGAACTTCAACCATAAACACAAACGTGAAAACCCACTTCCTTCCCCCTCACTCCTGAAAGGTTTATGTGACAGTTGTGAAATGCTGGAGAACAGCAAAGCTGAAACCCGCCAACCCCACCAGAATGTTTGGGTCTCCTCTGGCTAGCAAAGGTGCTGCTGAGCTGCCACCCTGGGACAAGCCTACACCAAGGCACAACAAGAGTACATCTTGTCTTCCAAAAGAACACATTAAATTGCAGTAGTTGTTAGTTCAATACATTAGATAAACAATGAAAACAGAAGTTGGTTTGGATGGGTTCATTTTTGGTAACAGACTGCTTTGCAAGGGTCACGCTGCAATGTGAGCAACCCAAAATCTTTAACAGGCGCAGCAATTTATATTAAGAACTTGCTTTTTTTATTTGTTGCTTGAAGGAGTTCAAGTGCTTTTGAAGCCACCAATCCTTCACGGTCATTATCCCAGTGCTGCGCACAGGGAGCAGGGATTAGGGAGCAGGGCGGGAACCGTGCGCTGCACCAACTGCGCTCACAGCTCTGGCACTGCCCTTTGCGTGGCCAAACCCCAGGCAGCCAGCACCTCACCCCCTCTGGGAGAATAAGCACATTTTAAGAACAGGAAAGGAAAGTTGCCCAAGGCAGAAAAATATTAAATTCAATCCTATGAGCTGAAATTGAAAAGATACAAGGGGGGTACTGTCAGTTTGGTCCTCCCCATCCCAGTGAGAGCATTGAGGAAAGTCTTGTCTTGCAGTGTCACCCAACAAGAGGCCACCTTCCAGTGCAGCCCTTTGTCATCTCAGGAACCCATGAGGGACACAGATGTGGCCAGGGCAAGCCTTCACACCGGCATCAAAGCTTCTGCTAGCCAACTTGCCAGGTGGTCTGTGGACACCTTCCTCAAGAGCCTGAGCTGGTGTCTCCCAGCCTTGGCTTCCCGGCTTTACAGAATGCTGCTGAGCTGCAAAGTGAAAAGCCAAGATAACTAACTGCAAAAAGGATGAGCAGGGAGAGAAACAGCAATATATGCCAGTGACAGCCCATGTCTCTGAGGGGTGGGCTTAGGAACAGCTAAAGGTAGCAAGCTTCAAAGCTATAGCCGGGCTCTGATGATCAGCCCTGATGTTAATGCCTTTCCACCTTGGGATCTATTCTGTTGATACCTCACAGGCCTCCTGAGCTGTGGAAAACCTGTGACCTGAACCCACAGAACAAATCCCTCGCAATACTGTTGACTGAGACTATTTTTCCTCCTCATGATTAATGTTTCAGGGTCTGACAAAATACAGGGGCAGCATTTTTTGGAGGTTGATACGAGTGATCCAGGGAAAGGCTGCATCAGGCACACATGGTGTACGTGAAGATAAGGCAGCTCAGATCAGCGTGTGATATACCTGCGTGTGCTGAGCACATTAGATGAGCTGAACATGACACAGAATATTTCTGTTCACTTCACACAGCTGATATTTATCACGGCTCCTTTCAAATGCTTATCTCCATCCTTTGGAGTTTGCTTATATGGCAAACAAGGTAAATTCCCAGGTGGAACATTAAGCCAAAGGTATCTGGGGAGGTTTCCATTCAGTAAAACCAGGGTATCACCTGGTTTAGAGAGATATGGGATACACACTTCAGCAAAACGTGTTTCTATATGATTCTTACATGTACAAGTATTATAAATATGCCCAGTATGACATACACAAAGGAAAATAACAAACCCTCTTAATTACATATATCCATATATTAGGATTCTCTAAACATACATGCACAAAACCCTGCCTGGCTCTTCTGTTTGCCCTTAATAGTAAAGGTGTAGCAAAGCAGCTTTCATTTTTGGTATTTCTCCTTCCTTCTCAGGAAGAGAAATGAGACCTACCAATGTAGATAGCTATACTTAGTTGTCCTTGCTAAGCACCAAAGTGAATGATTTGACTAAGATTATGCAGCCAATGGGTTATTCACCTCCCTTAATCAAAAGAAATCACAGCTGGAATATAAAATACCTGTCCTCTTGTATTTAAGGAAAAAAGGAAAGGAAATCAGGTTGCATACAAGAAGAGAAAGAAAGAAATAGTTAGGCATACAAGCAAACAGCTTTGCAAATAGATGCTGGAAATAAGCATCTTCTTAAAAAATTTCATTGCAGCATGCTGTAAGGGAAGCTCCTGCATTCATTCCATGAGGGAATAGGAAAGTGCACTCACTGTACAAGGCTGCAGAAGAAGGAAAGCTCTGTAAGCCCATCCTAACTCCCTTAATTATTTTAATTGTAGCAGTGTGATGCCAAGGTGCTGAATTACCCCCTCAGGCTCTGGCTGCTTAGCCAGGAGGTACTGAATTAAACTGTCAGAACATGCAGAAAAATTGCAATGGTGCCTGTCAATGGTATTTGTTAAGAGACATGGGTGAGGCTAGTGACTTGTATAGAAAAAGAGCTGCCAATGCAAAGTCGTCAAAGCAGAGCACTGGAACTAATGGGGTATTCAGAGGTCTTGTTCTACTTCATTGGTTAAAGCCAACAAAACTCCTGTAATATTTGGGCCGGTTTGCTATTTATGGCTAAGGTAATAAAGGCCAGTTAAAGCTGCAAAGCCAGCCTCTGTTAGTGGTCCCACTGCTTTATTTCTAAATGGCTGAGGGGGCACTATTCCATGTCAAGCTCTGGTTTTAATAGAGAGAGATAATTATAAAAAGAAAGGGGTATCTAAAATATGAAAAATTAAATACAGAGGGGTCTACAGTTTTACAATACACTGATCTAGTGAAAAATAACTACCTTTTGGATGCCTTACCCAGAGGATTTTTAATTCAGTTTTGTCTTAGATGCAAAGAACTGGCACACAGTTGACAAGATGGCCCAGGTTTAGCATCCTCTCTTCTTCACACATGGCACTTTCTTTCCAGAGACATTTACCAAAGCTGAAGCTTTTGGTTTGATACCAAAGCCTACTTTGTAACTTCTAAACCCACGCAATTGCAGATAGCGATCAAAGCCATGTAAATAAGTCCTACTTGCTGTGGGTCTACATAGCTCTCTTTCAGCTATTTTTAGGAATAAAATCCTGTACTTGTGAAACTGAAAGGTATATAACAATGGTTAGAGTGGGCGTGTGGGCAGGTGCCATGCAAATACACGCTCAACACGCGTGCTGGCTCCATTTTTTCAGTCCCCCCCTGAAGCTGTGTCCCTTTGGGGAAGATAAAGCCAGCTGGGTTTTGGGCTGGGTGCTAGCTTCTGCAGAGGGGCACACAGAGAGATGTAAGCTAGGTGAAAGCAATACAAGATTTATGCGTGGTAGGCCAGCTAAAGGTCTGATGTAGCAATCTGTAGGCTTTTAAAAGAGCTAATGAAAAAACCCATCCAACTTCTTAGCCCTTCCATTTTTGAGAATCTGAGCACTCTCCATCTAGAGACTGCAGAGAACGAATGGTATACAGAACAGAACTCTGATCCAGGTATATGGTTTAGCATGGCAGTGGAGATGGAGAAAATGAACATTTTTGCATTTCTTCTAAAAATGCCTCTCCCTGTCAATGACCAGCCAACCAGCTCTCTGCCCAGCATCATCTCAGTTTCCCCACAGTCTACAGGGCTTTGAGAAGTGCTACGTGTCCTGCCCAGTTTCCCTGCTGCAGTATATCCTAGCTCAGTATGCTTCCTGGGAGTCTTTTTTAACAGGTCTATATTGCCATAATCCTATATGCACTTAATGTGATTTTCACTTAGAACATAAGTTCAAGAGAGGTTAATGATCCATTAGTGTATATTTTTAACTAGCTCATTTACATATTGAATAGCCTGTATTTATTTTATTAAAACCAGCTCAATATATTCAGCTGACTGAATTATGTGAGATATCACATGGATTACATGAGAATTGTTTAGCAATTATTTTTTCCCAGACATGATATGTAGTTATTAACTATATTTCTAAACAATTAAAACTGTGAAATGGTCTCTTAATGAAACTGAAACCTTTGTTGTTTTAAGGCCTTTACAATTGCAATGATCTCTTAGCTTAAGGGTTCATTTCTGTAGTTCTTCTGGAACAAAATCCATGGCTATTCCTGCTACATAACACAGTTTAGCAGACTGCAGGATTTACAGTTCATGCCTGGTTACAAACACAGTTTCTAAGCTATGTTTGTAACTGAATAGTGATGGTCATGCAAAAGTGCAAAATCACAAGCTCATATTCCCTTCTTGCCATCTGGGAATTAAAGGACAATCTTCATTAACTTTAATTAAAGATGTTGCTTCCTTTCAGATGAGGGTGACAATCCAAGTATATATTAAGCAGCTCAACCCACATATTCCCCTTAAGCATTAGCCATGGCTCTGTTTCCTTTGTCTGAAAATTTAATGTACTGTTTCACACACCAAAAAGGGAAGGTAGAGTGATGGCTCCTTAGCTCTGAAGACCACACTCCACCTCCATGTATCCATCTCAGTAGGTTCACCACAGTTAACCATTAAGCCACTTTGCTGTTTTCCTGGCACACAGTTTACTACAATTGCATGTCCTGTCACAAGCTTGGAAATCTGAAGAATGAGAGATATGAGATATGGGAACTGCGCCCTGAGCCTTCGTGGTCCCAGTCTATGCAAACGCATCTGGGAGAGTCCAACCACTCTCCATTTATCAGGGCACAAATCTGAATGAGATTTATCCTCTTGAATCAAGAATAAATGAGCAAACCAGCATTTACAAACAGCTAAAGTGCTCAAGTCTTTTAGAAGGTAAGTCATATGCTGACTACCTTGTACTCAGAAAATGCCTTCAAAGTTTTAAACACTTCTGAACAAGTTTCCAGGATTAGCACTGTTTCTTTCTTCTCAAGACAGTGGTGCCACATTGTGAAATGCCTCTTCCGTGCTCCTAGCCAAGATCAAAATCTCTTCATGTTGCGTGTCTGAATGTCATGCTCACAGGAACATGAGAGGATTTCTGGTTCTCAGTTGGAGAGTGTTATGTTTTACCAAATGCAAACAAAGGATATTAAAAAGCCCGTAGTGCTCATTATACCACAGCAGCCCACCAGAAACAAAAGTATGGATTCAATTTTCCACCACATAATGACTACGTTGTGTACAGAAATGGATGAACGAATTTATTACTTTGGAATTGTACTAATTGCTGGGCCCTTCTGCCTTTGGTTGCAGTGACACATGCAGAGAAACGCCAGCTTTGGGGCTAAACACAAATAGGATCTGTCATAACGGAACACTGTCGTTACCCGACCAAATGTCCCATCAGCTCAGCATTAGCAACAAAGAATGTAAGCAAAGACAGGCATCAAGAATTAAGATACTGTTCTGCAAGAATAGAAAAAAAATTAACATTTCTAGGAATTCAATTAGTCTGAAGTTTTGTTTTCAGTGCCAAATGAGGTGCATTTGCTGTTGAGATTTGTTTTCCAGGGTAAAGACAGCCTTGTCTCTGATGGGATTCAAAATCAAAATACCTGAGTTGGATTAGACATCCAATGATTAACAAAACAAACACTATTTTTTATATATTTATTTATTTTTATTTTTTTTTGCACTGAAGCCATGAAAATGTGGAGTGAAGGAGACTTCCTGGACCATCAAGTCTCATATCTGTGTCATTGCAGACACCACGTCATAGAATTCTTTTTACAAACATATCAAGCTAATCATAGTCCGGAGAAATTTCTACAATGACGCTTTCAGCACGATAGTATCAGCAATGTGGACAGAAAAACCAGCAAAATTTCCTTGATGCAAATATTGGTTTGTACGACATTTGCTCTCATTGTACCACAGAATTTCTGGGAAGAAATGTCTGTGTTTGTTTCCAAAACGACATTTGAAGCTTTACGAAGCCCTAAGGTATATATTTTTGTCCATGTCATATCATAACATGCAAAAGATTGCAAGGAACTAAACAACTAAATAAAACCCCAAATACTTCTTCCCACTAATATAGCTTCATTTTATTGTTTGTTTGTTATTTTTTTAATGTAGCATTGCATTTAATGTAAACTATATTGTTCTATCTGGCCTTCCTGAGAGCCTGATGTGGCACTGAAGCATTCTTCTTCATTTAAGATGCTGCTTCTCAAACAAATGCTGAACCATCTTTTGCCTGAAAATCAAATTAGCACTTTCTTAAAGGTACTGTAAGACATTTGCATGAGTGTGAAAACTCATTCAAAAGTAAAACTTGAGTGCAGGACATTTATATCCTTGGCTTGCCTGAATAAGGTAGTATTAAGACTCAGATTTGCAAATATATTTCGATGCAGATAAGGTGCTTAGTGGGGCATTGAAAAAAGCCTAAGATTTTTCAGTCCTGATGATTCATTCTAATATACATTTCATTTACAAGTCAGCAGTGCAGTGTTGTGGTAGAAGAGATGTGATAAAAAGTAAAACACAAGAAATCACAATATATCAGAGAGTAGAAATCTGGATACAACAAAGACAACAGTGACGGTCCCAGTGACTTTAACTCAGACAGACTTTCACCTAGTGTTTCATCCATACAAACACCTCTTGGTTGTTGGGTTTTTTTGCTAAAAGCAGAGAGCAATGGAAGAATTATTCCACCTAATGACATGCCACAGGACAGCTGTTGCTAGAAGTCAGTCATAGGTTGATTATCCTCTCCTCAATTCTGTTTTACAGCACTGGACTATACACTGGTGTAAATTAATCTAAAATGAACTCAAGAAGAAGTTTGCTCTTTCTCCTGAAGTATGAGTCATATCTACTGTCTTCACACAGTTCAGGCTGATGAGGCTAGACCATGGCATGTCTCAGCATTAAAGCTACTTTTTGCAGATTGCACCTGTAGGGGGAAATACGTCTATATATGAAGAAAAGTGATGGAGTGAATTAAACTCCAAACACAGCCTCCAGCTAATTTTTTAATAATCTGAGTGCAAACCAGGGCCTTGAGGGTAGGCAGAGCTTTTCAGTAAACCAATCAGAACTGGATTTTATTTAAACAACTGTAAAGTCAGTCCCAGAGAGCTCAAACACTTGTATACAGAGCAGTCAAATCTCACTGAGAGTCTGTACAGTAGCTCAGCATCTCAATTTCAATCACAGTTCATTCCCTGCTGGTAGTTTTTGTCTGCAAACAAGCTGAATGTGAGCTGACAAGGGCCCCCAGAGCAAATAATATGAGCACTGGAGGAAGAAACGCACTCGGACACGATACTGACAGTTGTGCAGCCAATTCAAAAAAATTGCAAAACAAGAACCCAAGCAACCATATCCTCTGGTGTAGTAGCTGCACAGCACAGCAGTAATAAATAGATAAAACTTGATTTAACAAGTTTCACTTTCTGAACCACAATTTAACTTGGCAAAATAGGTATGTTACATAGTAAAAGGCAAGACCTTAGGTCCTTCTGCAAGGCTAGAGGAGACAGGCTATTTGGTGAAGCAAAGATGATCTGCCCTGCAAGTCCTGCCTGCTCTGTAGGCCTGCAATGGATCTGTGGAAGTTGTGCCCAACCTACAAAGACTTTCTTAAACTGAGTTTTTTCCAGTCTCACTCTGGGGCCAGTGAGCCATAAAGGCTCTTCTGCACTTCTGGCCAGTTTCTCCCAGGGATGCTGGTCTCCTCCAAAGGATACCAGGATGTCCGTATTCTCCATGCCAGTCTACCAACATTTCCCTAC
>NW_009970717.1:4983448-5021977 GCF_000747805.2 Chaetura pelagica | reverse complement strand
GAATATCCAGAGGTGGGAAAGTCCTCAGAAAGGAGTAAGATCATGATGCTACACAGTACCACCTAGTACCACCTGTCCCTCCTTTCCAAAATCTAGGATGAACAGGTACCAAGCAAAAAGACATGCTAGAAATATGCTACCACAGAAAGGAAAGACACATTTGAGGCAATAATCCTGACAACTGCACTGTGCTAATTACACTCATGAATTAAACACACACATCTCTGCAAACAGGTTTAGAATGTGCACCCATTAGATTGCAAAAGACTTTGAGACAAAACCTGCTAAATAAACGGAAGCAGCTACAATTACCAACTATAGCTGCTATAACAGACCCACCTAAATTGCTCAATGTGGAGACGAGAGAGATTATTTATTTAGAATTTCCAGGTTTCCAACATTACCAGCTTTAAATGGACTTTTAATATGATCATATTCACTGGTAATGACATCTCTCCCTTACAGGGGGAATGTGGCATCTATCTTAAATAGAACAGCGAGGTCTTTATTGGGAAAAAAATAATCTTAAGACTATATTGGGTTTATTAAGAGAAGATAATTTTTATTTTTTTTTCCAGATAAATCCCAAAACATAATTTTTGACCCTAATGTCCATTTATTGGACTACTGCTCATTTAGGAATTATTGGATTTTTGATCTGAGAAAAAGAAAAAATGGTTATACAACGAACTGCTGGTTTAGAGTTAATTTCTTCTAAAAGGTCTGATTTTCAAAGGGTCAAGATACATAGAAAATAAACGTCCCTATTTATTTTCACTAACAGGACACATAACATATAGACATTGTCCTTACAAATACACCTTTTTTTCTTTCTTGTCATTTTAAAGATACTTCTGCAGCCAGCACCACTAGCAGAGGAAAGGAATACAAGACTTTTCTCTGTACTTAAGCTATACCTGCCACAGGAGCTCAGTGTATGGAAGCCACCCTTGGAGATGAGCTAATGTTCTCTTTACTTAGCACCATTCAGCCAAACCAGAGTTTATAAAACAACAACTTTTTATGAGATTTCCAGTAACATTAATTGTTGGTCACAAAACTTCAAAGAAAAACAGGTATTTATAGCTCAATTCATGTTTCTTTCTTTTTTCTTTTTCTTTTTTTTTCCGCACACTTTTACCACAACACTTTCCAATTCAGTTCCCATGAGCACACTGAAAACAGAGTTATACCCACTTCCTGCTGCAGCAACCTCCTTAACCACTTCACTCCTGGTGCTTCTTGCTGGTTTGTTTTGGTTTTGGGTTTTTTTTCCAGTGTTCACATCTTTTCATTGTTTTCCATGGTGTGTCACGTTTGCATTTTCCTGCATCACTTTATCATTAATCTTTGCTCTATTCAGCCACCCACACAATAATTAAAAAGGTATAGGAAATGAACTATATATATATACAAACACACATCTGCTTGTGTGTATAAATATATACATAAACAGATTACACTGGGAGAAGTTATTCAAAACAAAAACCTACTTTTCAGTAGAACAATTACTTGCTTACCCAACCTTTACAAACACAGAAGAGGGAGGTGGAAGTTTTTCAGATACGTATATTACGCATTTCCCTATTCATAAACATTTATTTATAACAATGTAATCAGCATATTGATTATATTAAGCAATCCCTGTAAATCTCTATAAGCTGAGGTTAATGATGGCTTTTCAAATGCCATTAACTATCACCTTGCAGCTTACTCTCTATTATGTACCATAAAGCTAATCATGTGCAAGACAGTTTTTCAAGAGAAAAAACTGCTACACAGTGCAATGATCACCTTGGTATTTTCCTAGAACAAAGGAAAGGTCTTTCTTAAATAGGAAAAAGTCTCTGCCATCAAAGAGTGAGTGCTGGGCAAGATAAATCATGGGTTTTCTGCAAAATTTCTCAGTTTATTTCATTCAAGGCTAAACTCTCCAGACCTTTCTTTTAGCATTAAAATCACTGTGCCTGTTATCATGAAATCAGCCAAGACTTGGGGTTTTGTAGCACATAAACTGCACTGGTGTGAAGGCAGATGCTCTGCTTGAATGAATGGGTCTCATAGAGAGAGGGCAGAACCCTTCCACACTACCTTAAAGCAAGGTGGTCTTCTCAGACAGGATCACAGATCATCTTCAAGTTTCAACGTTTGGAAACCAAGTGTGAGAAGACTTTATCTCTTCCCTCCACTGAGATGTGGGTGCCAAGACTAAGGTAGGTACACAGGTCCTCCACTCAGCACCCACGGGGCTCTGTATTAAATTCTCACATAACAGGAAATGTGATACAATGCAATAGGCCACTGGCATGTATAGGAAGAGGTTGCTTATGTAAATGAAAAGCTACATCCATAAATCATGCCATGTAAAGTCACTGACCACTGACTTTACACAGTAATAACTTCTACAGGAGATCATTCATTAACAGAGTCAACTATTTAATTACATATAACAGCAACAGTGTCACACAGAAAAAACCCAACAGATTATCTACAACATATTTTTCATTTGCTCACCAAGTCTATATTTATCTCCATCTAAAGTAAATTTGTTAAATTCATTTAACGTGGAAAAGTAACCATGTAGCAAGCACGAAGCAGCAAAGTACCATACACTGCACAGGATATTCAGGAGCTCAGGACCTGCAAAGCATTTCACAAGAAAAGCACTCAGAAAAACATTTCAATTGATCTTTCTTTCCCCCCTCTAAGTTCCTTTGGTAGCTGATTTGAAACATAGGTGCCAAATTAAGGTAGCTCTAAGGTTTCTATTACTACTTGGCACACTAAGGAGCCAATGATTTAAGACAATATGAGATGTCCATTAGCTGTAACAATGAATTCAAATGCTTAGAAGCCAGGCTATAAATCTACGCTCTTAGAACGATTAACCACTGTTTGCCTAAAGTTAGCAAGTCCATCTTTGACCATAAAATGCAACAATGATCCCTCGTGCCAGTTCACTTGCCCCCCCAGAGTACAGCCCATGAGCTGCATCCCACAGGAGCAGCACCCAGGACAGGGGAGCACAGACAAACCAGTTGGGAAATTCAGCTTTTGGACCCTGTAATCTCAGAGGATTAACTGAGCACAGAGGTTGGGTCCCTCTCAGATGCTCTCAACTCCCTCCTGCATTCCTGGGGCCATCTTGTCAGGACACCTACCCAAAAACTCCTGGAGTTCAGTGGTCAGGACAGGCTCTAAGAAAAAAACTATTACAGCAGAGGAAATTACCAATAAATTCTCTCTCCCACCACTGCAAAAATACCCCAGGGCTATTAGGGCTCTGCAGGCAGTCCTGAAGGAAGACATGCTTCTGTGTTACCCTAAAATCAACCGTTTCTGATCTTTCTTCCTCTGAGTTCCTTTGGCAACTGATTTGAAACATAGTGTGCCAAATTAGAAACTCTTAATGAAGATTTTCTGATCTGGCTTCCTGTACATGGCTTGCCCATAGTTTATGTCTTCCACTGCTAGGCCAAAGGTAGTTTTTAATTCTGATTTTTGCTGAATGTATTAATAAATAAAGTCTATGACACAGGTAATGGTGAAATGGAGCTGCTCTGTACATCTACTGTCTAGGATGGCTGAAGTTCAGCAACACAGGATGCTGGACATATGGCAAATAGTAACTCACTGCTCACAGCAGATAAGTAGCAGTTTGCTGCTCTAGGTGCTAGAGATGGCAGATAGGAAAAGGGACCTAAGAATGGATGAAGAAAAGAGTGGGATAGAAAAAATAAATATATTTAGTCTTACTGATATGCCTAGATTGACCACATGTCATTCACTTATCTACTGGACTGTTACATCATGGACAACAGCAAAAACTGGCAAGGAACATGAATTTATTACCCCCATTCAAATTTTGCAGTAGGTTTGGGGAAGCTGCTAAAGCTGCTAATATAGCACTTATTGTGTTGATGGCCATAAACTCATTTGTAATACCATGAAACAACTTTGTATGATATCCACAAATCAATTGCTCCACTTAGATGTTACTTCTTATACAAACAAGTAACTGTGATCTTGGCTAAGAAATCTGTCAGAACCAAAATGGAAAAAAATAATCTGGGACAAAAGAAGAGCATACAACTACTCCCAGTTGCGTTCTCTGATCCTCCCTCCATCCTTCCACAAATGTCTATTCCCAATGTTACCAAAAATAGGGTCAAAGTGAGTGCTCAAAAGGCAGTTCTGCTGGATGCTGCAGGCAGGCCTGTGGATATCATTTGTCTCAAGAAATAGGTGTTTGCAACAGCAGCAAATGCCAAGAGTAGAAAATGAAACAGTAGTTCTCAACTGTGGAAAAAGAAGAAACCCACAGTGCAAGGTCAAGAAAACAAAACCACTTCCTCTGAAAAGCTGCTACTCTCCTGTTTATGTTAGAACTAATGTTTTGGACACCCTTACCTCACTAGCCATGCTCACAACAAAGCTTTCAAGACTTCAGAATCAAAAAAGGAAAAGGCAATTTAAAATAAAATCACCTAATAATCTTCTTCAGCAGACAACACTGCATGCAGTTTCAATGGTTTAATTATTTGCTGGAGCATACAAATGCAGGTGTTTAACCTCCTAATTTGCAAACATGAAGGGAAGATGCCAACACAAATAAATGGTGTGTATGCAAACAAGCCCCATGCCCCACACGCTGGCCATGAAAACTCAGGAATGCACCATTTGATGTTTCTTTTGAGCATTATTTGTTATGCCATAAAGAAAAATGAGGATGCAGAACTTCCAAGGCTGGAGCACAATAACATAACATCTTCTAAATCCACATTTTACAATCCCTCCCTGTGTTTCTCTCACATTCTCCCACCACAAAGTAGCTCACAAATGATGATGTTCTAGATGTGGTGTTTTATAACAGCAGCAAGTGGTTAACCAATGTAAATCCCACAGAGAGAGCAAGGGTGGGCTCTCAGAGTTAGCCTTGTTTAGGGTATAGTGGTTCTTTCTATGAAAATGCAAATCAAAAGCAACTGAAACCCACCCAGCTATTATAGGAAAGAAATTTACTGTCAGCTTACACAAAAATGAAAGAAAACATTGGTGATTTGTGTACAAAGGCCAGAACAGCAAGACCTTGCAGTGTTGATGAACAAGTAACAACCATCCTTTTTGCACTGTTCTTACTGAACACCCCAATACTTCTACATTAAGAAGTATTATATTCCTACACCTTAATTAAAAAAAAAAAAAAGTTATAATTTGCAATAGCTGCAATTTTAAAGACATATATAGCAACCAGCACACATCCCTCCTACTTCACAGAAACATTCAAAAAAACCCCAAAGATCAAATGCTGATGCATCTTCCTTATACAATGACTGTGGTTTTCACAGAGACACTCAGCAAAGTGACATCAAATACTGTTTTTAATGAAGTCAAGCATAACCTTTCAGTTCTGAGCAGTAGGTTTATGCCAACGTTGAATGATTTGGGGGAACTCTTAAGTTATGGATTTTTTTCTTTTTAATTAATTTGTCAGCTGAATGAGTTTGGCAATCTGAATAAATTTTCTGGTCAGACTTGTTTATACACTTGTAGCAAAAAAAGGGCATCTAAATTCTTTTGCACAACAGCTGTGTTATGCTGGTACCTGCAGAGCAGCCAGGCACTTCTGAATGCTAAAGGGCTGCTGCAAAACAATCACTACAAGTAAGAGTGATAAAAAACTGCTCCAAATAGTCAAACACAGGAATAAAGGGCTATCAAACAGTTGAATAAAAAATAAGTGATCTAAGATCTGGCCATGTGAATGAATAGTTAAAACACAAAGAGGGAGTGGTGGGCAGACTGCAGGCACACACCCACCTCTCCTTCTTGGTTTGCAAAATAATGACCAAAATAAGGTAACGAGCAGAGAAAACTTCAATCTAGGGAGACACAGGAGTGGGCTGTGGGCCCTGCAAGCTCAGCTCCACTGTCTTGCTCAACCCAGGAGGAGGGATGGGGTCAGCCCAGCAGCATCTCCTCAAGTCAGGCAGGCTCAGGCTGCTGTGGGGCAGGACAGACAGGGGCTGGAATGGGAGCGATGGGATGGGGACTGTAGCCCCATGGCAGGAGGGCCCAGCCAAGAGGGGCAGGATGAGGCCCTGGATGAGCAGTGATGTTTCAGAATAGTTCTGGCCCCAGGAGCTGATGGCTTCTGAACTAGGATAGCTTTTTAGTTCCTAAATGGAAAGTTTTATAATTTATTAAATCTACTTTTCTAGTTATCTAAAATTATTAAGGCGATTGTTAAAATTCACAGCTTCCAGTTCTTAAAGAAATGTAATTGTTTTATCTGGATTTCTATTATAAGAATAAAATGTAACTCTTTGGATAAAAAAACGGCCCCAGAGTTTCATTTAAAAATAACAGCCTAATTCACTAATATGAAGTTATTTTAAGTGTTTTATTAATATTGTCTTCTAAATGCACATAAGTGTGATCCCCCTTTAAGTGCAATATCTTTAGGGCTGATTGTAATTGTATTTTTCTTATCAGTTGCTTGTGCCTGCATTTCAAATATCCATTGGTTACTTCAGGCACTTCATTCAGACAAGAAAGAGTGGAGTGAAAAACTATTTAATCTGGACACTATTTGAATATGAAACTTTCTAGTACCCAATATAACAGTTCTCATGCCCTTTAAGCAACTAAAACTACCACGGACAAAATTCCTATGGTGCGTATTAATCTCATCAGTTTCGTCTGTTAAAACAGTATTATAGAAATAAAAATCTATATGAAAGACAAAAAGCCATCCTGACACATGGAATGAAATCTTCATCCTAATCAAGTCTACAGCAAATTAAATTACATACAAAGGCCATGACTTGTTTTCCTCTAAGTTTAAGCACCTACCAGGGGTGCCTAGTTTCAGATCTTATATACCTTGGAGGTCCTCAGCAGCGGGTGGAGAAAGGAAAGACATCTCTAGTTGGCAATTCTGATTGTATTGGGTGCCTGGAGGCACCTACTGCTTTCCCTTGACTGGAGGGCACCAAGAAGCTCAGCTTTTACCTTAGGTATGCTGGTCCCTAAAATTAAGTGGAGGGTGGAGTAGATCAGTTAAAGGAGAGAATCATGTTTCTTCTATTAAACTTGTCTTAAAGGAGAAAAGGATGCTTTTAGATTTTTGAGGAAGCAAGAATTTCTCTCACACCATTATTGTCAGACAGTTATCAATAAGAATGAAGGGAAATGGGAAAACTTTGGAGAAGTGATCAGTTCTTTGTTGATGCAGGATACAGGGCAGAGGAAAAGGCAGCACAAACTGCACTTCAAAGTTTCCAAGCCCAGCACACGCATCACATTACACGATGTCTTTGAATTTGTCTTCGCAGGGTCACACACATACAGCTGGGAAACCACAGGAGGGTGTTGTTATAATTTTACAGCAAAATTCTAAAATGGAGGTGTGTGGCAAGCACATATTTTCTATCTCTATACAAAAGTAGCTATAATTAGATACTAATTTTCCCCAGCGACTCCTCTATTGGCCCTGTATTCCTGAGACACTTGGCCCTCCTCACTCCTCTCCCTTGTGCTCTGGGGTTATCAAGAATGCAGCAGGAGGAAGTCTCAGGGATCTTCTATCTACCACATTACATGAGCTTTTCTGCATCTTCACATTGCTTCAGGAATGCAAAATGGGGCCAAGCACACCTAAGCAGAGAAGTTGGGTTAAGGAGTTTTAAACTGTACTTTCTAGTTGGTGAAGTTTTATCTTTGGACGTCTTAGCCAACGGCACTGATCGATTATTGCTGAGTAGGATTTTCCCTTTCCGGAGAGAATCCCAAAATCAAATTTACTAGGAGGCAGTGGGAAAAGTGCAGCTCAGCATTCAGATGATCCACTCAAGTTATTTATATCAGGGCCAAGGCTCCTGCCAGTACCCCTTTGGTCTGGATGGCACAGCACAGCCCTGGTCACCTACCACAGGTCAGACTACCTGGAGCCCTCCAGGTAAATCTAGATGCTGCGTCTGGCTGGGGGAGGGTTCTGTTACAGGGCTTATGATTTAATATACCCTGAGCACCGGGTACCCCTGGGGCAGAGGACAAAAGGACAAGATTACATCACCTTCCTGACCTGAGAAGGGCTTTTGTCTCCTTGCTTCAGGGCTCCTGTGTCTGTATCTCACAGCAGACCTTAGGGGCTAATGTTTACAAAACTTGAGGTAAATGCATTTTTTTTTTTATTCCCAGCAAAAGAGTTTCAAGCAAATAACAATGAGAAAGAAAACAACAAAATTTCTTAACCAGCTCAAAATTACTTTCCCCTTTATTTATGCATTAGCTAGCTGAAGATGGTAATCCACAAACAGGCCCAAATAATTATTTTTTAAATCTTTTCCCATTCTAATTCCTGAAAACACTAGGCCACACTTGCTTCATGTTACTTGTCTATTTTCAACAGCTTTCTGAGGAGTAAAACTGGCACACAGACCATTTAAAATTTATTTTTAAGTCTTTTTTGTAAGTCTTTTTTTTACCTCAGCTGATAGCTTGACTGTTCTCCTTAGCATGATGAAATCACATAAGACTACTAGATGGATACTCCTCATATGTCTACACATACCAATGAATAGATAAATAATCCATCTCTGCATACTTCAGATTTATGGAATGGCTGAATAACAAAAGCATGTATGAAGAGTTTTGATGGCAAATTGGGATTTCAGAATTTATTTTGCTTTTTAGTGAAGCAGTCCTGTCTGTCAGAGGAATAAAGCTGTTTTGAACACGTTCCCAGTCATTTGGCTCTCTCAGTAAAGCTGGTGTTTGCTGGTCATGCCACAGCTTGGTGATGATTAATGTGAAGTTTACAGTGTCTACACAGAGCACAGAAAAGAACTGGTAACTCAAAATGATATTCATCATACTGGCTCTCATGCTGGTGCTGCATGCTGAGGTTTTCTACGTTCAGATACACGCTGTCTCGAGTAAAAATCCACTAAGTCAGAAAATATCTCCTTTTCTTTACTTCATAATGTTCCACAAGGGAGAGTTATTTGTAAAAACATAGCAGGAAACAAAATTCATTTGCAGATAATTTGTATCACTCTGTGATCTCCTGATAAATCATGATTACTCACCAAGAGCTTTAAACTGAAGTAGACACAGCATGTAAAATAGAGTGATTTAATTTATATTTAATTATACTATTAAACTATGTGCAGAAACGAGAGGGTCATATTTCAGAAAGTCTTATCATAAGAGAATGGTTTAACACAAATAGATTCCACTTTTTTTTTTTTTTTTCTGTTAAAAGAATTGGATATTAAAATTAACCAATCCAGATAAATTAACCCAACAGCTCACAGAGAGGTTTACTGGATACAACATACCCTGAGGTGTCTGAAATACAAAGGCTAGAATACATGCTCAGGGCACCAAGCCTCCACCCTGCACCCCTAAGAAGATGGAGAGGCTGTCTCTGCCCCTTTCAGAAGGACAGAGGGCACATAAACCATCACTGATCCGCATACAAATAGTATGCACATGGGACCTGGGCCTTCCAGCATCAAGGGAACTAGAACCCCCTCCCCCCAAGTTAATTGAAAATAAAGCAACTTCTGTAATTTACTCTGTTTAGTTGGCAGGAGCTACAGTCCAGAAAGTGACTTCCTTGGAAAGGGAACTGCACATACTACAACCCTGGCTTAGAAACCAGGCCAGCACACTTCCAAGCATTTTCCCAGCCAGACCTGGCTGATGACTGAAGGCATGACTGCAATAGAAATGGTAACTAGGAAAATAATACACTTCCTAAAAAGAACACAGAAGTATTCTGTAACAACAGTCATTTTATTACCTGCTCTCACTGATTACGGGTGACACTACAGATGCTCTGCTTCGCTGAAAATCAGGCTCTAATCATGGAAAACTTGAACCAGGATACAAAGGAATTCCTTGAAAACACACCTAAGAGCATAACTATCACCTGCAGTACAGTCAGCCTGGGTGGCTTGTTCCACCCCACCAGTAAGATGGACAAGGTTGCTTTCCATAGGACAGTATTGCCAAAAAGTAATGCATAAACTCCCAGAGATCAATAGTGTGGTTTTCTAATGTGTTCTTAATATGCTTCCCAGAGGATAATGTACTTTCTATAACACTTAAAAATTCAGTAAAACATCTCTATATTTGCACTGACAAAACAGGAGAAACTCTATTACAGGAACCACAGGCTTGGCTGTTTAGAGAAGGTTGTAACATACAACAACGTGGACAAAGCTAAAAATGTAGCTTAAGAGGAATGAAAGAAAAAAATATTTCAAAGCACCTCCCACCTACACAGAAACTGCTGTTATTCCATTGACCATATCCCACATTCAGCATTCTGCAACCTGAGGGACTTCCAAGGTTATTGGTTAGCATCATCCAGCCTCAGTCATTTTCCTTTAACCCTTCTTTTATTGACACTTTTTCCCTAATACTTTGCAAAATTTTTTATAACTTTACAAACATCAGTCACACTTCATTCCAGAAGCTCTATTGATTTCCTCACTTGAACTGTACCTGGTTTACTTCAAAGATATTCTACATCACATCTAGCATATGTTAAACAGAAAAGTGGCTCCATAGCCTGTGCTACATGGTTTTACTTATTCCTTAAGAAGAATACAGGCTCTTCTCTCCATCACGTGAAAGTGCTAAGTCTTTACCTAAGGACATTAGTAATAACTGCAAAGAGTTCAGATCACAAATTATTCAGTATGTGTAAGTGACACACAAAAATTCTTAGTGTTGTTCTATGTGAAAGGCTCACAGAACAAGCATTGCTGTGGGATGCACACTCTACTAAAAATCCTCAGCACATTCAGCACTTGACAAATTTGTGTCTAAAATCAGGGCTTCCTATGACTACTTAAAAAGTACACATACTGCTTACTAAAAATGGGTACTTGATTTGTTATAAATTTTTCACATCCTTGGACAAAATCCAAAAATATTTCAGTAATGGTCTGAATGGTAACAGTCACACCTACAACTATTTTACACACAGAGAATTGCTGATGAAGTTTCAAAACATTGGAAATTATCTTCTAACCTACCTTCAAAACATTTCTTTCTAACATATATTTCAACTATAAAAGTAGTTGGCTTAATTTTTTTCTTTTAAAGTATACTTATTCATCTGTAGAATTCTTAGCAGAAAATGCTGCATCTGGTCTGGGAAGGGAAAAAACCAAACTTCCACCATTTAAAATGGCCCAGAAAACTAGGTTTAAAAATGTATCATGAGTGTACGTGGCAGCAATGAAAAACACTGCAGAGCAGAGATGCAGAGGAATTTCTCAGATGGAAGGACCTTAACTGCTTAAAAAGTACAGGTTTCTTATTTTCCCAAACTGTCCCAAAGTTGAGTTATATATAATGACATCTTCTGCATATGTATGAATTTTGACAAATTATTTAGAGTGTGAGAAGAAAACTAGAAATACTGCATTCTTTCTGCTTTCTACTTTTTCGGCTCTTTTTTCAAGCAAGCTTGAAATAAAGAGACTCTTAAATCCCACATTACCCTCTTGAATGAATACAACCAAAGACATAGGAAGCATTTGTTCCACACAAGCCTGAAAAAGCTCATTTTGAGATGTTTCTTGTTTTATGAGAATGCAATTCTCAACCTTTTTTTATTCCTGCACCCCTCCTTGCCCCCCACCCCTGACCAGTGCAATTTTAAATAGATGAACTACCAACCAGCTACTGGTGTTTATAATTGGATTGCTAGCAATGCTCACTATAATGAGAGCAAAATGGTGAACATAAAGGTACTATGATCCACCATAGTGAAATGGTTAAATTTGCAATGTCTTCCCCTTTGCCAGTACTTTAAGGAAAAGTAGAGGGTTTGGGGCTTTTTTTTTTTGTCTGGAGAGGAAACTGTCACTTTGTGTTCTCAGGTTTGTAGAAAAGCCTTTTTTAATGTAAACATTCATTAAACTAATTTGAAGTTGTCATTACTCTCCTCCCCTGCTGCTTTATATCAGATTATTCCTAAGTGCTTGGTGAAGAGCCCCATAAACACACAGTCTATTTCCCTGCAGGGTATAATCACACAGTTTGCACTGTGATTTATGCTGCATGGCACTGGTGAGTGTCCTAAACTTTGAAAGGGCTCAGTTCTTCAGCAGATGCACTACTCC
Organism: Chaetura pelagica; assembly: GCF_000747805.2. Lineage (NCBI taxonomy): Eukaryota > Metazoa > Chordata > Aves > Apodiformes > Apodidae > Chaetura > Chaetura pelagica. The sequence goes on along the minus strand of NW_009970717.1, from coordinate 5,009,828 downwards.
CTTTATATTTAAACAAAGTTCAGCTCCCAGTGTATTACAGACATTGTTTAGCTCTTTCTCTTCACAATAAGGCTTGTTAAGTACTGATTCAATACAAATCAGTGACACTTTTAATTAAGGAAATGGGAAATCAGAAATAATCGCCTTTACGTTTCAGTAAAAACATTTTACAACGGTTGTCTTCCCTTCCCACACCATCAAAAAACATCTCTCATTGGAAAAAAACAGACTAGAAATCTAATTTGGATTTCAGTGGAAATACGAATTCTGGCTCTAGAGGTCCTTTTCTGATGTCTTTTGTAAAAGTCAGATCCCAGAGGCAGTTCTGTGATGCTGTCTTGAGCAGCAAAAGCAAGATCATTTTGCTCTGGAGACTGAAAACCTGAGGACAGCTGGTGTTATCAGCCTCTGCTGTGTTCATGAATAACGAAGGCCTCAGACAGATAAAATTTCTCTCTTGTAGATAAGATAAGCAGTGATGATTTCAGCCTACTGCACTAACAAAAGTTAATCTAGAAAATACAGCAATTACTTCGATAATAAAACACTCTTCAGGTGTTGCATTTATGCACTTCAGATAGTCTGCATGTTGCATGCTGATAATGAGCTGAAATTGTAACACTTCTCTCATGCAAGGAGTCCCACTAGAGTAAGTGCATCAATTGGGGAAGGCAGCCACAACCACTTGACATGCTTGAGGAAGGGTTACAGATGCAAAACTCCTGGAGCTGCTACTCGTACAACAATAATTTTCCTGCTCATAAGATGAAAGTGAACGTGCACTTTTCCTCAGCCAAAGTCAGTCGCACCACATCGCTCACAAACGCAAGAAGCAAGAGAAAGAAGCAGCCCCTCTATGCCACCATACTGGTTTTTTTGGAGCCCACAGCTCACTCTGTGACCGTAAGATTCACCTTTCAGCAAGTCTGTGTCATCAGCAGGTAAAGATTTCCCTGACAAATCCCTGTTTTTTTCAGGACTCGGGGCTCAAGAGCCAAGAAGCAGAAGCAAAGCGGAGGACGCGCTGTGAAAGCTGAGCCAACATCCCCTGGCCGTGCTGCTGGCAGCGTGAGCACTGCAGTATGCTCTGGTCTCCAGAACTATTTTTGGCCATTACTGCAGATGTAATCCTGGGAAGTTCAAGAAAACTTCAGGAGGACAATTCAGACAGCTAATTTAAAATTTAAACCCCTCTTCTTCACCTTTTAGATCCTCTCCTTTCTGTTATGATAGCAGTTCAGTCCAGGTCTGAGGTACAGGGAGAGTACTCAGCAGAACCAATATTTTATTTTCATTAATTTAAACCTTAGTGGTACCTAGTTAAGACAATTAAGGTTCTCTGGTTTTAATCACAAATAATGAATTTTGTAAGAGAAAGTATAATTTACAGTACATCCACAGGACATACAATAGTACTAATAATGCATTTAAAGAGAGCAAAAATAGGACAAACATTTCATATGAAACCTATTCCTTGCAATTAAAGTCAGAATGTGCTTTTCTGTTTACCTGCTCATGACTAATGGATTCAGCCAAGACACATTTCACATTAATATCACATTGTACTTTCTAAACATAGTTTAGCTGCTGTTAACATATTTATAGGTCAGCAGTAGTAAAGACCTGTACTTGGATGTAAGATTTAAAAGAAATAGTTGTCAGAATACGAGGAACAGTGATTCAAACAAATAAAGCCTAAATGCTAAAATCAGCCAGTGACAAATTCAGAAGTGCACAAGTGGCACTTTAAGTTCCACAATATCTGCATAAATTGATGTACACTTACCCACTCAGGGAAAGGAAAGGTGAGAAAATAGCAGGAAAAGTAACTAACAGAAAGGTGTAAAATAGATTATGTGTGGTGGGAAAGTTTTATCTGACACCTCCTAGATGTTTTGCCTCTTACCACACCTTCTCTGTCTTCTATGAATTACATTGACTCATATTATGTAAAAATGATGAGCAATGCACCATTAAATTTGGCATATTCAATTTTAGGAATCTTTAGAAAAAATATATAATCCTACATTGTACCTGTTAAAAGCCAGCTACTCCAGTCACACAAGCTATAAACATTTATCACTCTGACATGGCAAGGCTGGGCCCCCATTATTATCCTTTTGTGACCTGCACAGCTGGTCCAAAAAACAGTTGTCTCCAATTATGCCCACAGATAATGGTGGGTAAATTCAGCTGTGCAGTATTAGCTCAACCTAAATATGATCCCATTTGACTAATTTCCTAATTCTTAGCAGGGTGCTTAAAGAACCTATTATCATGCAGACTCAAGGAACACAGAAGTCTGGTTATTTGCATCTGTTCTGTGAAAGGCATTTATCAACTGTGCCACAAATTAGAAGTTTGCAGTTAACAGACTAATTTGTTACCTACATATACCAATCACAGACACTCAGTTCCTAAAATAATTGCATCTGGAATTTGTTAAAACTTTAAAAGTTGCATAAATGGGTGTTTGTTTCCAACCAATATATTTTATAATTAAACAGCTTGAAATAGGAAAGGTTGAAATTGGGTCAAAAATACATATATTCCTTCATGAAATCGTGTATATTCATTAACCCAGCTGGAATGCTGCTATTGGCATGATTCCTGCTACTTGACTGAACTGTGATCATAAAGGTTATTAAATGGGGTAAAAATAAGGCAGCAGAAAAATGGAAATTACCTGCATGTATAATCATGCTTTTTTGCAAAAAAACAAATTGTGTAGCATGGTTTCTATGTTGTGGAGTAAAACCTGCCAAGCATTACATTCTTTGAGTTTTTGAAACCTGATTAATCTTCTCAGTAGCCTAACATAAAGTCCTAGAGCTGCAGGCATATTGATATTTGGATTTTCTTCCTAAATTCGCTTCTCTCTAATCTTCTTCCCAAACACATTTGTTATTAAATCAATCTTCAGTGTTGTTTTGCTGCAACCTTCATGTGTCTGTTTGGACTTTGACTTTCCCATGCCTCAGCTCAGTCTGCTCAGAGATCTAACATGCTGTCATACAGCAGTCCTCATTCCTTGTCTTCTGTAGGGTCCAAAACAAATTTGGACTCAATTTTCAAGATCCTTCCCAGCTACAGTTCTGTTTTTAGCCAGAAACATACATGAAGAAGATGAATATGCACTTCCTCATACCCTGCCATACTTGTCATCTTTCCTTTCCTCTCAATACATTTCCTACGTTTCTCAACAAGTCAAACTTTTGTCTCCTTTCCTCACCCCTGTCATTATTTCAGGAATCTGTCCAAGCACTTAATTATTTTCCTACTTTATGATGCCTCCTGACCGACCTGCAGTGTTCTGTATCACACTCTTCGTGCTGAGGTGACAAGAAAGTGATACCAGCACATCCATCTGTGAGCAGGCTCATGTTAAAGGCTTACTATGCTTGACTACCTGAAGGGTAATTACTTCCTAGATAAGTCACATTTCTCCAAAGTGGATCAGATTTTAAGAAACAAAATTTTCTGCTATTACAAAAAGAGAAACTAGAAATAAAAACTCTGAAGGGACTGCAGAGACAGAGTAGGTTTCCCCAGGCAATAAGAAGGCAAGGATATGCTTATCTTGAAGCACTTATAAAGACTACAAGAAACCTGGCTGAAAGTGATGGGAAACAGTACAATGGAGGAAAAAACCCTCTATATTCAAAAAGGGAACCTAAATAAACTGGTCTGTGATCAGATCCTCAAGAATAATCAATAGTGGTGTGGAACGTGATGCAGAGATGCTGCACAAGCATTTTGTAATGCATAGACATGCACTAAAATGAAGGTGATTCATTTTGGCAAGCTTCTGCCTTCCTCATCACCAGTCTTAAGGGACAAAAGTTGTAGCCAGAGGACCTTTAAAGCCAGACCTGTGGGAAAGCAGGCTCCAGCCTACTGTTATGGGGAGAGAGAAAAAGGAGAAGAAACCCTAAAACTGACAAAATTTAAGCTGAGATTCAGCATCCAGATAGGATGGTAGGGATACCCAAGATCTATCCATACCTCTTCAGACCATGGGAAATGGATTAGAAGTTTGACCAGACATAAATGCATCAGCCTAGAAGGGTAACTGGGAGACCATCTTCACATAAGCTCCTTTATCACACCAGAGCAGTTATCAATCTAGGTAGCTCCTTGGTTTCTTTAGTCCTGCCTATTGCCCTAATTCTTTTAAACCTTTTTTTTTTTTTTTTTTTTTTCCCTTAATCTCCCCAGCCAACGATTCTTATCCTTTTCTACACTGGAAAACCCCAAAACTATACTGCTTGACCTCCAGCTTCACAGTCTTCAGTTTCAGTCTCTGTAATTTGATCGCTGAACCAGACTTCACCCCTGCTTTCTAGATATGGTCGGCTTCATCTCATTCCTGTGCAGGGAGACCTTCTAATAAGATAGGAAACAATCTTTTATTACTTTAAAATTATTTTTTAATAAATAAATTTACTCTCAGTGCAGCTTGGCAAACCTACTGACTCGAGTGCCCTGTTCAGAGCAGAGCGGTATCAAAAGCAGGATCAAAGAAAACTTTCATATTTATCCAGACATTCCCTTGCACGTGGACACATTCCTCATGGGTTTCCATCCTGACCTGGCACAGAGATTAATTTTGCTTTGGTGATGATTTAGCCTTTGATCCCCTATTAAGCCCCAGGACAAACTAATAGCTGTGAGGTGGTTACTGGGATATGAATGATTTGCTATTAAGCGATTGACTGACATCCTATCCTTGCTTCCCATAAATCCTGTTCTCAATATTGATAATGGCCTTCAATTCTTGCTGGCATGTGTGGGAGCTGACTGGAAACTGGGAAATGAAAGACATGACCAGCACTTTGAGTGGTCCTACCCCTTGAAAAAAAAATAATAATAATGACACAATGCAAATACTACATAGCATTAGAGAGACAATGATCACTGTAACCTAGAAATACTTAGATACATATCCAGTATGAACATATTTTTCACTTAGGTAATAGTTTCCAGGTTTTAGCAGTATTTTTTTTTTTTTTTTATTTTGCCAGTAATTTGTCTGCTACTGGACAGGACAAAGAAAGGGAAAAATCTAAGGTGCTGGAAGTGGAAAGAACTGCTGGGCAGCAAGTGGTATTGTGACCACTCAGTTATGGTTGTCACAGGGATGTAACAAAACCTTGGGTGTGATGACTGCCAATAAAACCAAAGAGAATTGGCCCCCACAGAAATTCTGCAGTGACCTTGTCCTGCCAGACACTGTGAGCAAAACAGGACACACACAAACACTGACTGCCTAAACCTAGGATGTTTGTACAGCAGCTTGTAGCAGCTTTCTTTGGAAAAGATGCAGTATTCACAATATGAAGCGTGAGCCTCGTAGCACAAGTGCCAGCGAAGCTGGGGATAAACAGGACGGAGCATATCAGAACTAAGTGCAAGCTTTGAGGAATTTGTTTAGGTTAAATTCCCCAAATTCTAGAATGGTGATAATAATGGTCATTATAGACCAAGTATTTTCCAGAGAAAGTGCCTTGAAATTGAAAACACACTAAACTAATGCTTAGTGAGAGCAATTGGTAAAGTGTTACTTCTAGTGAATTACAGTTGTCTTCTTCCTTTTCTGATAATTTGCGACAATTGCATCCTAATGCTATTTCATTGATTTCTACTTCACTTCAGCTCCCATGCTGGGTTCAGTCAGAGTGGCAATATAGGAACATTAACCTGTTATAGGGAGACCTACAACACACTTTTTTTCGTAGAAGAATCCTATCAAATTTAAAAGGAGTGGGCTTTAAGGTAGTTACACAGATATTCTTTAGAAATCCATAGAATTGAATCAGAAGTCAAACCAGTCATATGCCTTACCTCTTTCTTAAGCTTTCATGGGAATTCTGATACATTAATTTAAACAGATGAAACAGAGAATTCATTGATGTGTTGAAGCTGCTACTTTACAAAATGCTGTACCCCTGTTTTGCATAGCTGCTTCTGCTGATAAGGGCTTCATGCATTGACTTACCAGCCCAGAGACAATAGATAATGTTAACCTAACTAACACACTTTGACTGAATGATTGCTATGATGAAGCTAACAACCATTTTTCTCTGCAGGGAACTTCATTTGGAGAGTGGGAAATTCCCAGGCAGAAAACAATGATGCCAGGTGTTGGAAGAGGGAAAGGTAACGCTGGGAAGGCTTATAGAGGCATGTGAAGCTGCAAGAGATGAAAGAGAGACTCACTAAACTAAGAGAAAACCTAGATGTTGATAGGAAGGGTTATAGAACAATTTCAACCATGGTATTAGCTGATTTCACTAATGGCCAGTAAAACTGGGAGGACTTCCTGGTTCAGATGGTGAGCAGTGAGTTACAGGAGGATCCTGGCCCATGAGACCTTATCTATATCATTTAAAAATGCCTCAGTGATGAAAAAAATCAAGGAAATTAGCACCTAATTATTTTTTGTCTACACCTGTGTAGCTTACAACTAAAAATAAATAGCAGCCATGTCTTAGAGCCTACGTTATGTGCTTTACTAACAGAAAGAAACTACAAAAGCAAAATTGTCGAACTCTAGAAAAATAAAGACCTGTGGGAGAAAGGAAGTTCTAGAACTTCCAGCAGTGTTTCTAGCTCACCAGGTAAATATTTGTGACATTCAGTCCCCTCATGGACCAAACCACAGAAACACCCAGAGTTTCTAAAAGAAGTTTCAGAATCAATATTTGTGCAGAAGAGTTCCGTGCCATCGTGGGCCTGTGCTCTTGGATGTCCTCAGAGACCTGCTTCTCCTTTCCCTCCTAACCCTGGTATGGACAATTTTCACTAGGCTGCGTGGAGCAGAAATAAAGCAGCTCACAAGGATTTTGGATATCCTCTTTGACGAGTAGTCCCATGCAAACCCAATCCCCAGGTTCTAGCCTGGCCGTGGGCAGAGACTGCAGGGAGGCTGTGTGATAGGCTTTGGGAACAAAGTGGTGCATTTCCCTTTCCTTGCTGTTTTCACTGTTCTGCATGTGTCCAGGTTTTGCAGTGGCCTTCAAAAAATATCTCCTAGAATCAGGTCTCAATCCTACCATGAAAGTCTATGCTAGAACAAGATTCCCTGAACCCATGAGGGGAGCGAGAGAGGAACCAAAATGTTTGTAATGCTTCAAGAAGATGTGCATTCCTAGGCCTCTGAACTTAGACTAGTGCCTACCTCTTCGCTTTATGCCTGTTGTCGCAGCCATTACCAGAGAAGTGGGTGAGAAAAAGGCTTTCCTGTTTGAGAAATGGGTATTTATTTTCTTTCACAGCCTGTCCAGCTGGGTTGGCCACCGCAATACATTTTGCACTTCTCCACTAGTCAAGCATGATGCCTTAACTTAAAAAGCACAGGGCAGAAAGTCTACATTTGTCCTTGTGAATGACAAATTCCTAGTCACTAGGACACCAAACTAGGAAAGACATATGGAAATCTTGTTCACAGGAAGATCAACATCTATATTAGTATGCAATTCTCTACAATTTTTTTATAGTTACCTTGTCCTTTTTCCTAAGCAATGACAGAAAATACATTGTAAAACAGTGAAGCATCGTATGGGAAAGTAAGTCTCAAAGACCAATGACCTTTCCTGCAACCTCAATGGCAAACTATCAGAAAGAAAAAAAATCAACAATCTGATTTCGATTATTACATTATGCACACAAGGGAAAGAGTCTGAAAAAAAGAGATACAAACCACAGAATGAGGTTTTCACAGATGTTACCTTACTAGGGTTCCCACTATATTTGACAGGATAAGCCGGAAGAGAGCCTATTTTTGTATCTCGGGCTAAGCTGTTAGAAGCTATTTTTAATTCTACTGTAATGATCAGTACTTTCATTTCCCTTAGCAAACCAACAAAAAAAAAACAAACCCAAAAGACAAAGTCATATAATAGGGAATAGCAGACTGCAGGGAAGGAGCCAAGGAGTTAGCTCAAAGCTGCTAATTCTACAAACAGAGCATGATGCATGTATCAAAGGAAAAAAAAAAAAAAAAAAAGGAAATTTTTCAAAACACTAAGGGATTTGAAGTGTTTGTGGATGTCACCAAAAATAGCCAACCATAATAGGACAGATACAAACTCCTACACTTGTGATGATCTGTACAGGGTTTATATTTTCCACAAGTCAAGCAGTCAGCACTCCATATGCATGCCATGCTCAGATGTCTGCAAACTAAATAGCTCTCAATTTCTCTGTAACTTCATGTTCGTACTGTATATAGTTAGTTACATCTAAGCACCACTGTAGATACATCTGTTTTCTGTCCTCTCTCCCTGCTACAGGCAGACAACGCAAGATTCATTCCTCCAGTTTTTCTTGTCCTTCAGATAAGCAGATTACTCGGTCTTTACAACATTCCCCTTTACTAGGCTTCAGTATTTTAAAGCTCTTTGGTTGCTCCTTTGCCTTAACTGGCAAATCTCACTTTTTTCAATTCAAGCTATGAGTCCATGAAGCACACCTTGAGAATCTGGTCACCAGAGCTCCCAGATTAACTGTGTCATTTGCATAACGGCAAACTTAATGTTGCACTTCCAAAGCCTGTATCCTCTAAATTGCACTTACTGATGAAATACAAAATCCTCTAAAAGGGTTTTCCAACCTAAACCAATTTGTAAAGTTGTATGTTTTTTTTTAATCTAAAACATTAAAGAAATTAAAGTGATCGGCATATAATTAGATTAATTATTCATATCTTCCAAGTTGCTTTAATTCTAATATATAAAAAAAGATTAAATATCCACTCAAAGGATTAAGAAAGAAGTCAAGCAGCAGCAACACATTTACATTACCTTACTGTGCAAATTATAAAACTAATTAGTCTAAAGTTTCATAAAAATGAATTGGATCTTCATTCACACGCTGACACAACTTTAGATATTCAAAATTCACACCCATATTATTTCCTTGTGAGTGTAGCACGAGTCAGCCTCCTGCCTCTGCAAGTGCCATCCTAGAATGGCTCTGCTTTTGTTCTAACCAGTGAAAATTAAATCTTGACCTAAATTTATGAAAAGCTAAAAATGTTTCAGTCAACTGCATGAAAACAAAAAGTCCAAGAGAGACTCATTAAAAATCTTACACTGGTACTGTTGAAATAGTCTGAAATAATTCTCTACGAAAATCAAAAGATTGGTTTGGTTGCTTTTTTTGATGTGTCTTTCTGATCTAGATTTCTTTCTTCTGAAAGTGCATGTAATTTCCAGTGTGCTGCCTACTGTTTTCTCCCATCTCAAATCATGTGAACATTCATTAAAAGTCCAAGGCTGTATACTATAAACAACTACACGCCCCTTCTTTGAAAATTGCTCTTTTTTGACTAAAAAGAGATTTCAGAGAAGTACAATGAGGACCAGAAAAAGGCTTTCCTAGCCTGAGTTTCTGCTGAGATTGTGCTGCAGGGCGGTTTCTAGGAGGTAATGAGAACCCTTAAATATCACTAATGCTCTCTATGGTCAGATATTCTTGTTACGGGTAGTAAAAACTATTAAGGAGTAGTAATATTTCCATTAGCTCATTCACCGCTGAAAGAAAACCAACAACGTTCATATCTTGAAGATAATGTCTGTTTTGATCTTGTGGGCAAAGAAAGAAACAGATTGTTCTAGTTTCTTAAGGTTGTTACTCACCCTTATCTAAGGTAAAATGAAACCCATTGCTTTTAAACAGTTTTCCAAAGAATTGCTTTGCCTATTTTTAGCCACGTAAGCTATGTAACACTTCAAAAGCAGGCTGCACTGTATCAAAGAATACTTTTTCATTACACAAGGCCCGTAGGAAATTAAACTAATTACCTTTAGAAAATCCTAAATAGGGTATCAATGTCTGAGATGCCCAGTGAAACCTGAAGACAAAAGTCAATATTTAAAAAATGAAACTCTCTATAAAATGCCTGTAAGAAACACTCCTTGGACTTTAACCCTGTTGTTTCATGTGTTCAAACAGCTGGACTCTCATCCAGTTCTTCAGGTCTACAGAGCAGGGCAGTGTCTTTTCAGGAGCCAGAGAAGAAGTGGGTTACAGGCTGAGTTTTGCTTGTATACCTTGATGTCAGAAACGTTTGCTGACTGTTGGCCAGAACTGCAAACCCATTCAGTGACACCTGACAAAGCAAAAGTTCAGAGCTCCAGCCAGGCTCTTTCAAAACACTTCTCTCCACAGCCCTGTTACATGCATCATGCAATTAACTCCTTGATGGGGTTAGGAAGCAATATTTTGTTCCAGCTGATGGAAGGATCTTTATGTGATCAGAAAACGATCATCTTGGATGGACTATTATAGTTCATTTCAACACCAAGTGGCTGGCTATTAGGCAGCTGGAAGTACTGATGATAATAGAAAAGATAATTAGGCTAGTTCACTGACAGCAGAAGGAGCACTTGCCCTGCCACGAAGGCAGCTAAAAGTTTGAAGAAATAAGAAAAACTAGAAGGAAGGTAAATTCACTAGAATAAGCAGTTGGTGCTTTAGAGCATAATTATCAGAAAGAAAACACATTGTTTAGCATACTTTATGTTAATGGAGGGCTAGCATGGCCCACTGTGCATAATTTAGCTGAACAATTGATAAGAAATTTTAATACATATATATATATGATTACAGCTACAGAAAAAAAGACAAAACACAAGAGAGATCATAATAGGCACATGTGAACTCTGAAGGCCTAATTACATCACGGGGGAGGGTAAGCAGTTACTGCTGAATCAAGCAGAAAATTGGGGTAATTTGTAAACAGGTAGAGCTCTTATCCAGGTGCACCAACATGTGCATGGGGGCTGACAGTGGGGCTACAAACTGAGGACTTCCAGCTGCCTTACAGAGCAAGCAGCACAGCTCAGTGCTTCTCTCAGCTTAACCAAAGGAAACTAAATACAGAAAAAGGGCCAAACATCCACCCCCACCTCTCCATTGCAGCCCTTGCCCAACTCCTTGACAAGAGCGAGAGAACTCAATGCAGTGGGATGGTTGTGGAAAAAGAAACACTGGCCAGTGGGTGAAACCTGAAGTTAGTGCTCATGTGGGTGAGGCTCGGAGATAAAGCTGACTGACTTGGTGTTCTGCCATCAGTACGCTCCTTACTCCACTGACAGCAAAATGTTTCATAACTGGCTCCCCCGGAGCAGAAGGAACCATATGCAGGTTAAGCTGCTGCCAACAGTGCCTAGTGAGGGCATGGTCTCTCCTGCAGAGCAAACAGGAGTTTCTTTAGGTGGCCAGTTCTGGGAGGGAGAAAAGAAAATCAAACTGCTGGAACATCCAGAAAGAAGTATACTAAGGGTACTCATCTGTAGGATGGATGGATGGGAGAAGCTGTCTCAGGTGTCATGCAAAAAGATTTGAAACTGTATTTTAAAAGAAAAATATGTAACAGCACATGATATTTTAACAAGTTACAGCAATGTGCTTATCACTCTCTCTTAGGGAGGGGTGGCAGTGCAGTTAAAATGTCTCCTGGTGCCTTGAGAAGTAGGACCTCTGCCAAGAAGAGGAGTCAAAGTGAACTGTGACATATGTGACCAGTTGCCATTTAGCAAAGCACTGCAGATGAAGAAAAAAATATTTCAGAAATCCTTGCATCTCAGATTGAGCACTCACACATGTACACTGGAGGTTTAGCAGAAGCTCATAAAATAGCTCCTGACAGCACTGTCTGGGAAATACTCTTATGCTTTTGGAGGCCATTTCCAGTTGTATTCTACAGCAGATACCTAGAAGATTTTAGCTCCTCCCATGCAGACCTCCCATGTGTGCACAGCAGTTCTGGCAGCCCCAAGGCATGTATTTTCCCCCATCAATTTCATTAATCTCACTTGAAACACAGAAAACAACAATAAAACAGGAAAGAGATTGGCCGAGTAGCAATCACAGCCTTCAGAGCCTTGTTGTGCGAGGACAGACCTGCCAGCATCATGGCCCTGCAGAAACCCTGATCATGGTGACCAGCTATGGAAGGGTCCCAGGAGCCACTAAGCAGCTGTTCCCAGGCTATACTCACACCTGGACCCTGAGGGAAGTGCTCTAAGCTGCACGAACTATTAGAATTCATGCATATTTATGTTGTATCTTTATTTCCTTTTTAAGGGTCTCCAGGATGACCAGCCAATCTCAACCACCAAATCCCAGCTGAAACTTGCACTGGAATTTAAGGATGAGGAGTGGGCAACGCAAATTACAGAAAGCTAGGATTGTTTTCTCACAAATTTTTTTTTGCTTTAATCTCCCTGCATCTGTGCCCTTTTGTGCCAGACAAACCAGTAATTATCAGGAAATCCCTCCACTTTTAATCTACATCAGTATGAATGCAATATCAGAGCAACCCACGGTGATGGAAGCTATTATTTTCATAGGAAATAATAGTGACTGGAAGTGATAACTCACAGTGCTCAGTGTGTGTGTCATCATCTGATAACATGCAAGGCTGTACATCCCACCACATTGCTCTGTTGCAGGGCTGCGATAGCCTTTATTAAAGGGGAACGATTGAACCAGGAACCTTGTCCAATCTGCAGGGGAGGTTGCAGGGGTTGTATCAACATGGAACTTCCATTCATTATTTATGGTCGTAAAAATTTGGGACCTTGAAATTGGCAGCATGAAAAGCTGTTTTAATTTGAGCTATAATTCTCTTTTGTACTTTCAGTCATTGACTGTCTCAGATAAACATTCATTTGGGCCAAGATTATGGCATGGAAAAAAAAAAAAAAATATATAACAACCCAAGGATATTTAGCTCTCCTCCCACAAATTCTTCCTGGAAATATTCTTGCAAAATCCTCTGCCTACTTGAACAGTATGCTTATGATTAACTGCAGATGAGCCCAGCAGCTTGCATATGTAGTTAATTTGCTCTGAATTTCCATGCTGTATTATAACGCTAATGATCACTAATAATAGACAAACCCACAGTTTATTGAGTAAGTAATTTGAGACATTATGATTTTTATCATGTGAATAGGATAAGGCTGACCAATTTACACTGGACAGGAAAAGATAAATAATGTGTAAATCAATCACAACACCAGCATGCTCTGTTTCTTTGCAAAATTATATGGATTGATTGGCAAAAAGAAGGCCCTGCTACTAACTACTGCTAGGAAATAGAGTCAATAAACTTCCATGCTCAAGAGTAAAAGGTCAGATGTGGAAGGAAGCTTATACCTAAATTGCAAAAGTGATTTTGTCACCTAACTACAGAGGCTCAGATGAGTTTGCATTTTGTCCTCATGGGCAAGGCATGCTTTTAAAGAATAATGAAGACAGATAACATACCATGCACCCAATAAAGAGGAAACCATGCTAAACACAGACAAAACTATGTGAAAATCAGTTGCACTCTGGCTTGTGGTCAAAGCTATCTTCTAGAATCATATAAAAAAGATAGCCATCACGTGCTGTCTGAGACACGGCCATTTCAGGGCTAAAATAGATGCTTGTTTTTCTTTCATAGGAATTTTAGTTCTGATCAAAGCATTTATTTTTAACTTTAGAAAACACTGAAAGTTCATTAATTAAAAATCCTATTTTGCACATTTGTAATTAATTGCTTTAAAGAACAGTTAAAAATAGAAAATAACTAAACTGCTGTTAATAACTTCATGAGTGATTAGTACACTTGAATGATGAGTATCTGCCTGTGGCATTGAGACTTGCAAGGTACTTTGAGAACTTTGAATGAAGTTTTGCCTAGTATAAAGCATTATTAATTTTTAGAGAACAAAGGAAAATAAAGGAAGACATTTCATGGAGTCATCTTTTTTTTGGACTTCACTGTATGAGCCCCAGACACTTCACTCCAGCAGAAGGCAGCTGTACACACATCTCTCCAGAGTCTGGTAACAGCACTCAGAGGTACAGACAGAGAAGTAAGCTTTCATATAATGTCTCCACAGTACTCTTCCAGGAATAGGAGTTAGCATGTGAATTGAACTTGCACCCAGTTATCTCATGACTGCAGATTACCCTCAATCACAAGACAAAAATACTACAAAATATACCGTGGGGAATAATTCTTGATTGTTTCCAGGGCATGGATTAAGAGTAGCCAAATGACTCTTTCTCCAATGGTCTTTTATGGCCAGCACACCAGTCAAATCTTTCATGTTTAAATAGAAAACCTGGAAAAGGATCACAATATATTCTACTTTTTATTGTTTATTTTTACTACACTGTTTTCAAAATACATTTTTTTTATTATTATTATTTAAATGCAACTAATTTCATGCATGGATATGTAGTGTCATGTCCTGGAGTGATTTTGTACTGACAAGTCTAGCATATCAGAATCTGTGAAATCTTGGAATAAAAATATCCCAGCACTGCCTATTGTGCCTCTCAGGGAAATGTTTTGTTAAACACTGCAAATTCCCTTTGTTGAAGCAATGAGATGCTGTCTCAAAAAGGGAGCACAAAGTGAAGATTAATACTGAGCAAAAGGAAAGAATGCAATAAAGAGACTGAAAGATGCCAAAAACAAGATGTTTCTCAGCGTTCTGCTTCTTCACCTCTTTTTATCTCAAATTATCTCTAGCATGTTAGGGAGAGACTGACACAGCTTGCTCCCAGCTTTAACAAAGGATTAAACACTGTATGAACATGGCCAGCTTGGTTTCCCCACTGGTTTTTGGTTGCTTTTTGAAAGCCTAGAGTAGGTGGAAAACCAAGATATGTTTTTGCCTCTGCTGCACCAGGACAGGGAGCAGGACAGCTCACATGGGAAGCCCTGCTGACATTTCTCCAACGGAGGAAGCTGCTTTGAAAGAAAATCAGGATTCCTCTCAGCAGCAGAGGAGGGCAGACTCCTTGCTGCAGCCCTGGTTTCAAACCAAAGGGAAACAAATTAAAGCAAGTAAAGTAGGAGACATAACAAGCAGAGAGAAGTAGAGCAGATGCTGCACTCTCAACCAGCCCACAGTGACCAAGTGCTGTTCAAAACATGACATTTTGGCCCTTAGCTATCAGGTTGTAGATTCATCTGTGCTGTGGTGGAAATACCTGATAGGCCAGCGATGCTGCTGCCTTCACTCTGCTTGCTTGAAAGACTTGCATTCACAGCATCCTCTCTGCTCTATTCATTTGCAGAGCATTTCTTCTGATAGGCAGCCAGGCTTCAAGTAGCCTCTTTTATCTTCATGCATAATTCTCTGCCCATACTTTTCAAGAAACACTTCGCACCTTGTAAACTTTTAGATAGCACTACTGAGCCAAAATGGACTCGATATTTTTAAGGACTCATGGACCAAGTGTGACTGAAGTCTGCATGAATCATCTGCATTCAAGCCATAGTACTGGCTGTGAAATATCTACTGACTCAGTGCACTGTCAGCAGAATATGCTTAAGCATATCCTTTCTTCTTCTTCTTCTTTTTTTTAATTATTCAACTAATTTTAAACATTAACTTTGAATCAAAAATACTAGGATGAAAAAAAAAGTTCCTAATCCAAAGGATCCTCACATTTTATTAAATATAATTGATGCCCTGATAATTCATAGGATGCATGCTAGGTTTCTTGTATCTATTTTATAACTATAAATATAGATACATATAATTAAGCTGACTTGGTAGAGCCCAGGTCAGAATGAGAGCACAGAAAGTCACAGGATATGTCCATACTGATGTACAAGTTCAACCTCAACTAGGCAAGTAAGCTGCCCTACCTGCCCCTAGATGATCCTCTGTGGTCTGTCACAAAGCCCTTCCCACTCTACATCCTTCTCCAATAAGGCCGTAATGTGTACCTCGAACTCATCTTGGCCACATGGTGCAAACCCTCTTGCCTAACCTCATGGTACATTTTCTTTGGTGGTTTGAGGCAGTCTCAAGCTCAATGTTCTTCATGGCACCCTCCTGACTCAGTTGTGTTGACCCAACTGCTTGTGAGGTTCCACTAAAAACTGAAACTTGAGCCTGGATTCAGGAGACCATGGAACATGACAGAGAAACAACATGGTTTGCTTGGGGCAAGACACTGAGAAACACCTGAGAGGAAAGCACCCCTTAGAAGCAATGCTCAAGCAATGGGATTTCACAGATCCCAGGCAATCAAGTCCCTCTGAACTACTTCTGAAGCGCAGCTTTCTCCTCAGATGTAAGGCAAAGAAATGTCCTTCCTGCATTGCTCATTTTTCCCCCCTAGTGATTCCCATATAATTTTTCTTCTATTTAAACATTTTTAATAGAAGCTGTTTTATCTCTGCTAGACTAGAAATTCAACCAACTTCAAGGCTTTTTTTTTTCCCCTCCAGCTGTAATAAAAGCTCTTGTAGGTGCAGTGTTCGATCTCTCTGTCCTCAACAGATAGAAATGGGAACAACTGTCACAGACTTTGGTGACTCTGTTGATCATTCTATGGGGAAGAAGATAATCCACATCGGTCTCTTAGAGGGGTTGGCTGTGTTATATCCACTGAAGTAAAGAGGAGCAATAATTTTATTTTAGCATGATAATGAGAAGACATCACTGGAAACCCACACTGTCTGAGCCAACTTGACACGGTAGCTTCTAAGAATGTAAGTCTTGTTGCAATACCAATGGGGTGTGCAACCAATGGTTCAAGACCTGCAAAAATACCTCTTGGACCGAACACAGTTTCAGAAAAAAACAACGCATTGCATTTCTGTACAACACTTGTTCGTGATAGTCATTTGGAGAGTTATGATACCACTCTACTGAGAGCCTCAACTTTACAAAATGTCTGTGGAAACAATTTTTCATTCCTCCTCCTTTTAGCACGGCTTCCCCTTTCCTTTTAGATACTTATCAGGTAAGAGCTGTATCAAAAAATAAATTTAAAAAAAATGTGTCTGTTAAAATAAAACGATGTAGCATTTTAAATATTTGGTTTAAACTTTGTAATTCTTAAAATGTTAATTAATTTCAGCTTGGCTTGTCCATCTTAAAACCCCACGGCCTACATCCAGGAACTTAATACCAGCAATATAATTTTAAAGCTGCTAAATAAATCCTTTACAGCAGGTAAGAGAGCACTGTTGTACTTGAAAAATGGAATTAAAATTAACTGGATTTTTAGCAGTGTGAGGATGTTAGAATTAGAGTTGCAAAGGCAGTTAATTATATTAGTAGAATGGGTAATTAAAAATTACCTTCCCAAAAGAGGAAATCCCATCTATTACACATTTGGGAAAATTTTGGATCAGACAAGCAATATCACAACCTAATCAATGTTCTCTTCACATTTCTGCAGCAGTTTGTGGGGTGCCCTGTATCAGAATCTTACATGATGTGTCAGAATTTAAGTTATGCAACACTAAAAGTAAGAATATTTTTCAACTGGATGTTTCCGTACCTAATCTGAATTTATTGTGGTGGATGGAAGCAGAGAGAATGCTAAAGAGGACTTGCTGAACTGGCAGGTACTGCAACTCATTGACCATCTCATGTTAATTGGCTTTCCTTGTTATTCAGGGAATGGAGCAGACTAGGAAAAGCAGCATTTCATGCTTTCTAGACTCAACTGAGCTTGAGTCTTCTCAGCAGCAGCTGGCATGTCCATGGGCACAGTCAACCAGAGCAGAATGTTACTGTGCTGCATTTCCAATTTGGTGCTTGGTGCTCTGCAGAGCACCAGGGATTCTGGGAATTTATTATATTGGTTTATAATCCACATCTTTTTATGACATCTCCACTGTGAGGATCTGTCCATTGTCAGTAACTCTAATGGACATGGTTCAGGCATAATCCTCATGAAGGTTCTTCAGATCTGGAATATCAATCCCACCACACCTTACATGGTAAGATCAAGTAAGTTTGGGGCTCACTTAGCAATGGCTGGAGGGATGGTTACCTACTTGGTCAGTAGTACAGAGATATGCAGAAGGCTCATATTGCTTGTGGAGTTCCTACAATCAGTGAAATGTAATTACTATACCGTGTCTTTCATCTACAAGTCCTCTCAAAACCTGTAACAATTATATATGTGCCACAGATAAAAGGTCTGCTGAGTGGCTGAAGAATGTCCTTGTGGCCTATGGTTTAATGAACAGAAGCTATGGTATAGCCAGGACTGAAAAAATACTTTACTGAGCAACTGAGAACAGTCTTCAGAGAATCTAACCCCACAGGACCCAGAAATTAAGAGCAAAGTTACAGACATGGCCTTCTTCTGAGACATGGTGCAGCATAGTGTAAGGAATAATGGTTGGCACTGACTCAGTTCCTTTGTGGTGAAGTCTGCAGAGGCATCTTAACCTGTCACAGCTAATGGGTTTTGCTACAGATGCCAAAGCATAATATGGTGAAAGCATTTGAAGAAAGAAGCATAAAAATATCTAAAGCACTGATAGTCTCAGGGGCAATTTAAAAAAAAAATAAATATTTTTTTTTGGTCAGATTGGTTTTCATAAGCCCTACAAACACTGAAGGAGAGCAAAGTTAATGAAGAAGTAATAAGTGAGGGGAAAAAAAGAAATGTAGAAGTTTTTCTAAGTAATACAAAATCATTACAAAGTCCTGAGTAGACATACATTTTTAAACAATGGCTGTAATAACGGAAAATTAGGCTCCATGACTTATTCATAGGTTTCTGGTTAACACTGTTCTCCATTTCAGGCAGTTCATGTTATAAATAGCAACTTTAGGTGAGATGTTATTGTTTTGGCCATGCTACATGAAAAACAACTACCTGTTCTTGTGAATTAGAGATCATTTCTCTATGTTCTGTAACCACATCTGAAGATATAGACTTCAGTGCAGATCACGGAGGAATTGCTTCTGTTTGGAAAGGCAGAGAGAGCCCCAAGTGATAAATATTCCACTTTCAGCTGTAAAACTGCAGTTGCCTATTTGATATAGAAATCGTAAAAATTTAAAGGAAGAAAACAGTATTTGATGAGTCTACAATCTTGATACTTAAGGGATATTCAGAGGACCTATAAATCCTCAGTGGAATTAATAATTGAGACTCTTGAAAGCTCTAAAAGGAAATATTAAATATGCAAAATCTTGGTGAAAAGCATAATTAAGGCCATAAATGCCTAAAAGTTTAAGGGGCAGGCTACCTCTCTCAAAGATTTTCCAGTATAACACTTATATGGAAGTATAACACAATACGTTTTAAAGCAGCATTCTTTATAACTTTCTTTTTTTTTGCACCAATTTTTATCTTTTCCTTTGAACATTAAATAGTATATTCTAGAGTACAATTTCCAAGGTCTCCTGAATTAAATGGATGATGTGAAGGCACACACCCTTGTTTTCTGCTATTAAAAGGTTAAAAATATCACCCCTCCAACTTCTCAAAGTTAATAGTGTCTCCTGTGCAGAGTAAATGGCATTTACTTATAGGACTAGGTTTGCCCTACTCTTTTATAATCCTTTTTTTTCTCTTTTCTTCTAATAGTTTTGGGTTGGCTCTTCTCCAATTTTGATCACAGTTTTCAGTTGAGGAAGAGGAAGCCTCCAGCCCTGACACAAAAGTCTAAGACCTGCAACTGAGTTAGCCCAGTTGTAAGTGGAAGAAAATCTTCCCTCCTTGATTCCAGGCACTTCAATATTTCCAGTGAGTGTGTATAGATACAACTATAAAAGACCTAATATGTATGGTTATACCACGTAAGCTCTCTTGAAACAGACACAACATATTTCATATTGCTTTCTGAATGGACAAGGACACTGTTTTCAGTAGTCCTGAATACTTAAAACTAATTTTTAAATTTTAAAGACAATAGGTGCTTGGTACCTCAACTATCAGGCCCTTGTGTCAGCCAGAATACGCTGACTTGATAAAAATACTTGATAAAAATCTTCAACTGGAGAAGAAAAGAATCCAAGGTGGTTTTGGCTTTTTGTTTGGGTTGGGTTTGTTGGGTTTTTTTTTATTATTAACTTGTAGAAAGAAAATATTTTCCTTTTGTATGTAGCAACTTGCAGAAAAATAGCCATTCATTACAACACAGGCTACACACAGTTCTCCCCTCTCCAAACTGGTACTTTTTCTTGATACTAGCCCCACCCCACGTATTTGGATCACTTTCCTTCTTGGCAGGGATTTGTTTGCTTTTACATCTAAGCATTTCTGATCACAGCAGGTTGTGAAGTAATAGAAGTTAATATCATGCAATTCTGATAACCATCTTGCTTTTTCTTCCTCAGTTCCACTGTGACATAAATTTAGCAGCTAAACTATAAAAAATAATCCTGGCAGATTTAAAGATTAGTTTTGTATCATTTGAAAGAAGTGATTCCAAGCCTCTTTTATGCAGTTTCATTGTGTTGTATCTCAAGAGCCTGACAGAGGGGTGAAGTGAAGTGGAATAGAGACGATATTCACATGACATAACTCCAGCAAGGTATCCTAGGGCTCTTCCAATTCTATGAAGTCCAAAGCTGTGATTTTTCTCTTGATTACTCACTCATTAGCCCAGCCCAAACTTTTTGCCAGAGTCCTGGAACTGATCAAGTTAGAGACTTGAGTCCAAAAGCATTTTTACTCTTCCATTCTTCTCTGCCATTTCTATGTTGTTGTGATGTGTATTTTGCACTGAAAAGTAAATTTCAGGCTAAAGAGATGAGAAGAAATAGGCCCAACCCAGGTAATCACAGACATTGATTTCCACAAATTCAGATTACTCACAGTGAAAGTCCTATGAATGCTTTTTTGTAGCATGGAAAAACAAACAAAAGTATCTTGTTTGAGCATCACTAGAAAGCCTGCACTCTGCCAAGACAGAAGAGATGATACATGGGTCAGTAATGGCTTTGTAAGAATGTCAGTCCTTTAACTGCATGTTTTGTTGTCATAGAGGTTCAGCTAGATATACAAATATTATATATTAATGGCAACCAAACTCTAATTCAGCCATGTAGGAACAGATGCCTAGGTGATACAGGAGTATATATTTGCCTCTGGATTAGGATTTAAAAATATATTAATGGCACTGGATGTCATCAGAAGATCAGCAGAGTTTTCACCTACATCCTTCCTAAAGATGGGAGGAATGTTATGTTGCCACAGGGGGATATTTCATGTTACACTGTGGTTTTGATACCCAAGCACTGGACTCTCACAACTATTTAATGCCAACAGGAGCCTGATTACCAGGTTATTATTTTTCTTTGTACAGCTGCTGTTCTTTATGTTTTATATGTTCATGCACGAAGTAGTGAAACAGGACTCCCTGGATGACTTTTCAAGAATCATGTTGTAAGCCTGTTTGCTACTTTGTGACACCTGCTATTTGGGCATTTAGATCCCATAGTTTCCTTCAGCTATTTTTAAGCTTCGGTTTGCTTTTGGTCTGATTCAAATCCTGACTTAAAATGCTGAACCCAGTAGCTCAGCTCCCCTTTTAATGGATGGTTGTTCACATTTTAAATCATCCACGTTACTCAAGTACATCATGTCAGCTCCAGCACAGCTGACAGATAAGGCACAGAGATATGGCAGGCCACCCTGGGCCACAGGTTTAGAGCATGTATGGGAAATATGGTATTTCTGACACTCTTTTATAAAGGAAAAGAAATATGTGAAAAATAAGGGATTTTTGACATCTGTTAAAAATAAATAAAAAGGCAATGAAACATCTGAACTGCTTCAAACACAGCTCTGAAGTCTACAAGGTAATGAAATGTAGGGTGTCTCCCAGCAAAGTCAACTCAACCGTCTGTCAGATGGGCTGGCTGGAATATAATAAATCGAGCTACTTTTTTGCTTTTTCATATTTATTCATTTTAAAAAGAAGCCATCATGGAGCAAGCAATAAATATTTTTGAGCAAGTATTCCTAACAAAGGCCACTGAATTGTGAGTTCAACTTTACTGCCTACAGCAAACCATGTGAGACAAGAATGATTTATGTAACACTTCCCTGTTCACAGAAAAACCTCAAATCCAAAACATTTATCAAAAATCCAACCACTATAAACCAGGCTATAAACTGTTAATTTACCATTTTATCCTATTCCCATTTTTCTGAGACACACAACTGAGAAAGAAAAAATAATCCTGACCAGATTCACAGATGAGGTGATAATTACATCCCTCCTACACAAAATCCAACTAACTAGAATTTCTTCAGGGAAGAGGAAAAAATGTAGGCTTCCACTTCAACCCACAGGGCTGGTGTGTGGTTATCCTGCAATTATTACAGAAGCTGGAGCAGCAAGTGTTACCATCCCTAACATACACAGTCTGGTGGGCCAGGGACATGTCTGTGCCTGTCCCCCACACTTCTCCTTTGGTTTGCCCACACATCCCCATCAGCTCTTCTGGGAAGGCAGTGGGTGCCAGACAAGGAAAGCTTTCATCTCTCCACCTGCACACATTTTCTACCAATACATAACCCACTCAACTCCCATCTCAGATCAAGCCCCAGGTGAGTTTCTCTCATTCCCTACCCATTTAATAAGACTGACTTGAGTTCTTAGTGCAAAGAATGTAATTAATAAGCCACTCACTCCATCATATTGACCTGTAGTATTTTAAAGTAAAGTTAACAGCATCAATGCAAAAATTATTGTAAGGTTAAAATATATGTAATGCATATCTTTGCACAATTGTTTTTAGTCACATAGGTAAAACAAACATGACAACAGCTTTGCCACAGCCAGGTCTTCACTAGCTACATGCATCATTTGAAGGTGCAATACTTGCTCCTTTTCAAAACATTTGGGACCTGACAGCAACTAGACCTCCAAAGGTAAGTGATAACCTCATCCTTTACACAATTACTAATTCAATCTTATCTCTAATTGTTTTAAATTCATATTTATTTATTCCCTCCTGACACACTCAGAAGTAGGAAGAGGATCTTGTTAGGTAGAAACATTCTGTTGTATGTAGAAAAGCAACCCATATTAACCATAGTGTAGTCCTCAGCTTACCAAATTAATCATACTATTGAAAAGGCTGGAGATAACACATATACACTAAACATATAAGACAAAATAAAACTAAGAATTCCAAGCAACAAACGTGATGTATTTTCCCTCCTTAGGGAGCACTGATATAACAGACAATGTGCTTTGGAGAAATGCGTATATTGAACTGTTGTAGAATAAATATCTTCTTGTGTACAAATAATACTTCATAAATTCATTGTAGGAGTAACTAACATAACGGGCCATCACAGGGCAATTGCTAGTAAAGGATCACTGAGGAAGCTGCTGAAAATCTTTCATGCTTGACATAACCCAGTGATTCACTAACCCTGCAAATGCTTTTGCAGATAGAGACCTACACCTTTGCCAGCCAGGAACCCCAAACGGTAGAAGCAGCACATCAGATGACTGCTTCATCCCCAGTGACCACTGGAGAACCGACAGCCTCGAAATTACTGCCTGAAGAGCACTTCACATGCCCTCTGACAAAAGAATGAGAAGGGAAGGAAAAAACCCTACAGATGTGTAACACCAGCCCTTCCTAGGAGGAGACAGAATGTTTCAGTCTTCCATTTCTTTAACCCAAGGAATCAAATGAAAAAAATACAACAACCAACCTGTGTACAGTTCCACATCTATTATACAACTGAAATCATAAGAAATGAGCTTGTTGAAATAATAAATGAACTTGCAATTGCTTTGCTTCACATAACTCCCATATGTTTTTAGATATGTTTTGAAAGACAACTTTTTTAGATTAATAAAAGCCAAACGATACACAGTTCTTGTCCACTGAGGACTGGGTCCAATCACAGCTAAAAGCTTTTGCCACTTAGAATATGAATGGAGAACATCACAGCACACATGGAAAAAAACCACACATTTATGATTATGAGAATATGCAAATATGCTGCCTGGTCTCAATAATGTCCTTGCCATATTCTTAGAAGATTTGAATTTCTCATGTGGAATTGCATTTTACAGAATAAAGTGCAAGTGAGGGAAGGCAGCAGAAACAGCTTCCATGGGGAAGGCAGTGACATTCCATACCTACTCTCCCTGACACAAATAAAGGAGGACCTACCAATTATTTTTTTTGCCTGCTCCATAAAACAGCTCATTATTAAAGGCTCACAGTTGAACACTGATATTTGGGTACTGGAAAGGGGCTTCTCAGACAAAATAAGAATGCTGTCATTCAGAATGGTTCCCCTTAGTTGGGGAAACTGTATTCTCTTTCAGTACAAAGACAATTTGCATTTTTATTTCCACACTGCATGGGCCGAAACAAGAGCTGAATGACTGGAAACTCCTTCTGACCACTTCAGCCAGGAATTAGCCCTGGCATTAAGGTGACCCAGTGTTTAGTGTTTAAGGTGAGCAGTGTTTAGTGTTTGCAAATGTATGCACACTTCTTGAAATTAGTGCAAACAAACTCTAAGAGCTTTGGCTGATAAAGACGTTTCTTTCCACTTGTTCCTTTTACTGGCAAAGGCACCAGAAGAGTTAAATAAAAGGGACAGAACTGCCTCAGCAAAGTCACAAATGGGAAAGAAAATGTCAACTCCCCAATTTAGGTACTTCTTAAACCCATTTCCAAGAGCTACCTGGAAATCTACAGCATGGGTGGTCTCCAAGTAATTCTTCATGGACTGTAAAACTCACTGTCATAAACACCAATGCTATTTGAGCACAGAGGTTATGGACGTCCCACAGCCAGCAGAGTCTCTCCTCTGCTCAAGTGTGGGTTGTCTAAATACTGTTGCTGAAGCCTGCACTTAAGCCTGCTTAAACTCTGGTTTAAAAGGAAAAACAAGGCCTTTAATGCTTAGACTTGTTAGAATGTCACCTTGCATGACCACTAATTTCATTGACACTGAATAAAAGCAAGCTGTGTAAAATAATCTAATTTCTAGCACTACAGACTTCCCTGGAGATTTAAGAACACTTACGTATTCATTACTAAACTAAGGAAATAGTACCAAAGGCTTTGATGAGTGGTTTCCAGGTATGTCTTTTCTTAAGGGTTTATTTTATTTCTATGCCTATTTAACAGCAGTTAGCACCATTTTAAAAGAGAGACAACATTTTCTATATTTTTAACAGTAAAATAGTCTCCAGTAATTCAACAAGAAGGTTGGGAATGCTCTGCATGGCTGCAATGCAGCATGGGCTGGGATATAGATCATACCTTGAAAAAAGCCTTTCGTGTAGGAAAGCATAGATTATGAAACAGATCAGAAAGATAAAAGCTGTATGAATGTAGAAATAAGTCTCTGTACCTCTGGTGTTAAGCATTTATTTTTATCTAAATTTGTATGATCTTTGAAAAACACCTTTTGAAAGAGACAGTCTGTCTTTAAGGTCTTATTTTATTGCCAAGCCATCAGTATCTGTAGTAACAGAGCAAAAATAGGAGCAGATTATATTATATCTAATACTTCATAAAGACTGGAAAACACAAAGGTGAAGTTCTAAAGACATTAAGACAATTTTACATGCAAGAATTGTAGTATATATATTGCTCCAAATGATGCAAGTATTTTGTTTTATGAGCAGTAAGTGCAATATTGCTCTGCAAATCTACTTAGTTACAAAAGTAGTTCTTAAAGCTCTACATCAGAGCCTCTTCTGTACTCATCATCAAGTGTCACTTGTACATTGTAGCATAAGTAAGAATTTTTCAGCTAGGAGCACTGGAGAAAAAGAAGTGGCTGAGGGAAATAATGACCACATCCAAACCATCTATTAGAGAAAACACTGACTCAAACCAAAATTCTGAGAACAAGAGGAGACTACAACAACTAAAATTATATAACCTATCACTAGCACTTCTCTAAAACCCTAAAAGCAGCAATTTGAGTCACAGTAAAAGTATAAAGAAGTGAGCAATCTGTTCTTTTCTATGTTTAGACCACAAAAATTGTTAATAAATAAATGCCTCATCTCTGTGGCAGACCTAAATGCAATAAGCTCTGAGAAAAAAACCAACATATACCATTGAAAAGGCTCCTTCAGATCTCATCTATTGAGATATCCTCAGAGATAATTTTTCTTTCTTTCTTTTTTCTTTTTTTTTTTTTTTTCCCTCTACATGTTTTTTTTCTATGTTAAAAACATGAGTGGAAGGAAGGCTGAGATTACAGCCAGAGAAGCCAGTGTTCAGGGACTCCCCATGGGAAAACTATCAGTCATGGAAAGGACTAAACTCACAGGTGCTCAGTGAGCACTGGAACAAACCAGAGACTATAATTTTCAGGCTGATCCCATGTTACATGCCAACTTTTATTACATACAGGAAGGCACCATCTATTACAAAATCTTTAACAATTGGGCAGCTGATCCTACACCAGTGACACTTTGCCAGGACAGATCCGAAAGTGTTTGACAAATGCTGCTGTGCAAATATTAACAAATATTGAATATGGGTTTGTTGGGGGTTTTTCAAGTAGGGAAATAAGAGTGAAAGAGGAGGTTAAAAGACTTGCTAAATCTCACATGATGAGATAAATGGCCACACATAACAAACAGACA